>NW_026250021.1:2423065-2883930 GCF_022578975.1 Hypoxylon trugodes
CATATCTCCGAGTAGTAATCTGATTCAGTCATATATAGGTCCTGACCGTTGGGTATGGCATCCTCTCATGAGATATGTCTGTGATCTAACTCTTCTTAGATTCCCACGCAAATGATCCTGTGGAGTATCGTAGCCGGTTCTCAGTTTTGGCTTCAGGGCCGCCCATCTTTCTTAGCTTGCCGGGCACTTCTAGGCCTTCTTCAAGGCGGGTTCATACCTGATCTAATTCTCTACTTAGTAAGCCCCTAAGATTCCTTTCTGAAGTGCGCAAATCATTGACACAGTTGATTCAGTCGTATTTCTACAAAGGGACCGAGTTGCCCTTTCGACTAGCCCTGTTCTGGATGGCGAACCGCCTAACCGATGTAGTTGCCCCCTTACTCGCATATGGTCTTCTACGCCTTAGGGGATATCATGGCTATGAAGGTTGGCGGTGGCTGTAATACTCTTTAACTCTAGCGTGTGGGTATAGATTGCTAACACGCCGGGTAGATTCCTCATTGAAGCTATCATAACATTTTCCATCGGTTTATGGTCTTGGTTTATGATGGCTCCATCTCCGACTCAGACTAAATCCTGGTATCGCCCTAAGGGTTGGTTCACCGAGCATGAGGAGAAAATTCTCGTGAACCGAATCTTGCGGGATGATCCGTCAAAGGGGGACATGCACAATCGGCAAGGTATTACTATAAAAATGTTGTGGAAATCATTGGCAGATTATAATATCTGGCCTATCTACATCATCGGACTGACATTCGGTATTCCTGCCGGGCCTCCCGACCGTTACTTGACGTTGACCCTGCGGGCCCTCGGGTTTGACACTTTCAACTCTAACCTTTTGAGTATCCCAGCTCAAGTCGCGACAACCATCAATGTAGGCTTCTCTCTACCATAATATCCATCGGGTTTGAACTAATAATTCCAGATGTTAATTATGACTTACATATCCGAAATTATAAATCAGCGAGCACTGTTGGGCCTATTCACCCAATTTTGGTTTCTCCCTTGCGTAATAGCTCTAGCCATGCTACCAGAGAACACGCCTCACTGGGGAACATATGCCCTCATAACGGTTTTGCTATCTTATCCAACACGTAAGGAACCCCAGTCAGATTACAACGTATGCATTGCTAAAATTTCCCGAAGCGCATCCTATGCAGGTTGGCTGGAGTAGTCGCAATTCCAACACCGTCCGCACCAGAACAGTCTCTGCTGCCGCATACAAGTAGGTTCATATCATCCTTATTGAGAGCATCACTGACCTTTTAAAAGCATTTGTGTGCAAATTCAATCAATTATCAGCTCAAACATTTACCGCAACGATGACAAACCACTTTGTACGTATTCTGACCCCTGAACTTGGCGCAGTACACTAACATGCCGCACTTACAGACCGCCGAGGCAATCGCGTACTAATTGGAATCAATTGTCTAAACATTGTTGTATATATAGCTGTAAAGCTCTACTATGTATATGAAAACAAGCGTAGAGATAAAATATGGAATGCAAAGAGTCTAGACGTAAGTTCTGACTACAGTAACCGATTACCACTGATGTGGTCATAGCACTGACAAAATATACAGGAGCAAAATGAGTACCGTGAAAATACTAAGGACGAAGGAAGCAAGAGATTGGACTTCCGCTTTGTCAGCTAATTCATGTTGAGATGGTGAATCCCGTCCACCCTGTTTGGACATGTTGCACAACTAGAACGACGAATGGGAAACAACGTATCCAAGTCGAAGTAACACGTCAATGATTACTGCTTATCTAGGTGCTTAAAAGTTAAGTTAATATAGTTCGGATGAAGCCCATGAATACATAAAAACATGAGATTCAGGACAATAAAGAAACCACGCAAGGAAGTTGCGCCTAGGAAGGTGCACAAACCATCGCGTAGCACCTTAGTCATAGCACTAACAATTCAGTGATGACCAATCAGATGTTGCGTACCATAGCTCTATTTAAGGTTTGGTTGTTTCTGATTGGTCACTTAGACTTCAGATAAATTAGCCCCTAATCCTTGGTCCAATTGGTGCAACTCTAACATAACGTAACTTTATAGAAGCTGTTCTCATGCAAAAACATACCACGTAATGGCACGTTCGTGTAAAGGGACATAATTATAAGAAAATATGAATCGGGTCCTAAAAGAAGAACTAAAGTAAGTTAGTAAAGAATCGTATATGTCGACTACTCCGGGCCTCTGGTAACACATATTCATAAATTCATGACTTAGCAGCTGCAAACATCTTACACGTATGGCTCCATGGAGAGCAACTTCGAATACAATTCTCATGTTGTTAGACTCAAGTTTGTTGTGGACTCATATTCCCTCCAATACCCTAATTCTCAAAAATCGTAGATAGTGGTCAACTTAAAATATCCTCCTAGCCCCTGAATCTCCGCCGTACCACCAATTACCCCCCTGGCTTAGCCAATAAACGGTTACTTCATTAAGAAAGTAGCAGTAACGAAGTACATGAGGTACAATAGTCGTTCTTGCCAACGTTTATGCCTGCGTCTAGCTCAGCAAAATTTTCACATCGGATGGACATGGGCAACTGCGAATCATACTCGACTAAACGCGTCGTATGGATAATATCGGATGTGACTTCCTCAGAATTGCAGAGAATGAGGGTTATCTGGCCACAATAAAGTTTTTTCCCTCACATATTTAAGGGTGTGGAATATCCTGTGACTCTCTCCCACTCGTCGATTTTCTTCTTCGCCGTCGTCTTCACTTTCATTCACTTTCATACATCATCCAAGTCCTTCATTTTCACCAAATCTAACCAGGTTTCACTCTCTTCCTTCTTTTCTACATTCACTTATTCAACAATAACTTATCACAACCAAATCGAACAACAATAGGTACCCGCTTGTCCTTAATATCTAGTAGTAATAATACCCATCCATTCCACATATTCCCCCCATTGCCTGTGTCCGCCCCAAGTTCGGCGCACAATATCCATCATCTTCTATCACCCCGCTATCATATTGCACCACAGATAGGACGCAATCCACCTTCACAGCCAATAATCGCTTCGTCGCCGACCTTTTCTCCCATTGCCTACCACCTCATCCAGTACCAATCCTCCCATTCGCCGCTACCAAAACCTCCAACAAGATGTGCAATCAATGGGAACTCAAGATGATGGCCTGCGGGCACGTCACCGGCGACATGGCTGTCGAGCGCTGTCCCCTCTGGGAACCTGACAAGGAAGACGCTTGCCCGGTGTTCTTTCACCGGATGCCTGAGGTTCGTCCTTGGCAAATTGGGGACGGCGCTTGCGATGAGTGTGAAGCAAGAGAGTTCATGAGCGCGCAATGGGCTCGCGCTATTGGATTTGGGGTCTCGTTAGGTATGTGTGGATCTATTGTATTGTCTTTTTGTCTTTTTCTCCTGTTTTTTCTTCCTTCTCTGTGTTAAATATTTTTATTTGTTTCCCCCTTCTCGAAATTGAGATGTTAGATGATTGACTAATATGTTTGACGCGCGTAGATCCGACCGCCCACGCCGCATTCTTGTGCGCGGGGAGGTATCTCCGATCCCTTACCAACGTCCGCTGGTCGGACCAAAAGCTTGTCCAGTACCTCCTAATCTCGGAGTACATAGAAGAGGGTACTGTCTTAGACGTGGCCGGCGCCTTGCGGGGATGGGGTTACTACATCCCCGAGGTGTCGGTTACCACCCCGGACCTAGCGGACGCGAGCAAGGAGCTCGGCTTGGGGGTTCTCCGGCCAGCCTCAAGCGCAGTGGGAGACGAGGGGCTTTTCAACCCTTTAGGCTCCGCCGAACTTGCCGAGAACCACGAAGTCGACCCGCTCGGGCTCGGCATATTGGAAGAAGCCACCGAGTGGAAGAGCACAATCCGTTCTATGTCCGCTGACGGGGTGGGAGAGCCCCAGGACGAAACACAAATACTCGAGGCTAAGGGGGTGGAGCTGCCTGTCCCGGAGTCATTCTTCCCGGACCTCGACTAGGAGGAGGCCGCGGGAAAACTTGACGAGTCGATCTCTGTTCCGGGATGGAGCATGGAGGACCTGATGGATGTGGATAAGATCCATGGGGAGTTAGAGGAATCCGACGAAAGTATGGGAAACGAGACACGAGAAAATGAAGATGAGAAATGACTAGCAACGGCATGAGACATGATAAATGAAGTACAAGGAAGGGGCAAGAACGACTCGGCCTACCAAAGGAGTCGGTTTGCGGAGGATCGCACATCCTGGGAGTGGCCAATCTGCCACGGGGCGACCAGAACGCCAAAAACCTACATGCTCTAGTCACCCATGCTAGACGTGTCCATGGCCTTAGATTGTTCCCTCACGGAACTTGATGAGTTTTGAGCGTTGATTTCACAGCCGACATTTTTGGGGAGCATTGTCTTTTTCGCGAGGTTATTGAAGGAGTACAGGGAGGAAGGAGTTAAGAGATACCTTAGTGTGATCGTTGTTCCTTTACGCGTTGACTTCCAACATATCAATGATAATTTCAAACTCACAAACCTTGCTTGATTTATGCACCGATTGAAAAAGTAGGCGGATTGGGACTCACTTGTTATTTTCCATCCGTATTGTTACACGTCCTACATAAACGTTAATTTTGGTGTCCTGGCCATTTCTAAAACCACATATAGTTGTCGATGTCCACGCCGAACGTCACTATCTACCTATATCAGCGACCCTAGCGCCTACCCGAACCACCACGTCGTTCAGATTCCAGTAAGGCGTCGAATTCCTTTTGGGCCTGTTCCCTTTCGTAATTCCTCTTCTCCTTCTCTTCATCCTGCTTCGTATACGCGAAGCCCTCAGATTTTGGTTGGTTCTCTCTAGAGTTCTGTGTTTTGTCTTGTCGCAATTGAGACCATCCCCGCTCCTGGTCGGAAGAATCGCCTTGAGTCCATTGGGGGGCCGGGGACTGTGATTGCTTCCTAATGCGATCCCAAGAAGAACCGCTTTGCGCATCGCGAGCTAGCTGGGCCTCTGCTCTCCTTGATGCGGCTGAGACGGGTGAAGCGTCATCGTCATCGTCAAGTAGATCTGAGACGTCATCTGTATTTCGCGAAGTTGGCTCTGGATATCTCGCGACTTGGGGACTTGGGGTTTGTGTTTGTGGTTGTGGTTGAGTATTTTGAGACCAGCTGGATTGTGGTGTAGAAGATTGTCCTGCATAAGCATCACGTTCATACCCCTGGAATGTTTGGCTTTCAGGTTCTGATGGATATTGATCAGGAGAAGACTGTGAGGCATTTTGAGCTGGGCGTTGTGGGAGGGTTTGCTGTTGTCCGGATCCCATTGCCCGTGCTCGGGCGTCTTCGACCCTCTTTCTGAAATCTTGAACTAAACGCTGAAGTCGCGGATCTCTCGATATTCTTACTTCATACATATTCTCTGCCATAGAACCAAAGAAGACTGTTGATGCGAACATGGCTGGGACATAGAAAGCGCAGTATCGAAGCGCATGCCATAAGTAAGTAGCTTTGGCGCCCTTGACAATGGGCAGCGATGCGAAGGGGAAGACTTGTGGATTGAATCTTGGCCCCGGCGTATAGAAAGGAAATCGGAATTTTTCCCTGTTCATCCACGTAAAGGGGATTGTCACACAAAGAGAGACGGGGTTAATCCAAGTGAAGAAATATGCTGAAATGGCAGCAGCCTCGCTCGTACCATCAACCTCACTAGCACTTAGCCGTCGCTTTGCGAACTTGGAGGCCTGGACGGTCTTGAAAATGACGTAGTCTGAGGTTAAAGAACCCCTTCCGAGGAGGAAAGGGTTCCATGATTTCCTTTGTGGGATCCTTTCAAAGTGAATAGTTACACCATCTTCGAAGAAATTCCTTTCGATTTGGGCTTGCTTGGCGGGTTCAACGCCGGGCCAAGGCGGGTAGGTGGTTCTATATGTGTTATCGTCGAAGGAGTCTTTGAATGATGGATCTTCCCCATTATTAGACGACATACCGCCTACCTGGTTATAAAGGCAGGCAATTGGTTATTATGAGACTTTATTGAGATGAGTTTCCTTGTCATCGGGATTCACGCGATGACGACAGTGACGAAAGTGAATGAAGGATGAGAGACGAAGCTATGTTTTAAAGTGGGGGTACTACCTCGGAAGCTAGGATATTTTAGTATTAGGTAATAATACATGGATGGGGGCATAAGCTCAGAAGCTTGGGCCATCTACTCTACACCACCTCTGTACAACCTGATAGATTCAAGCACCAAAGCCACAGCATTAATCAGCAGCTGTGGCTAGTCGTGTTTTATTGACTTTCGTGCAGGGATAAATTTCCACCAACTGCGACGCGTTTTCGGCGTTCTGTCGCGTCTTATTCATTCAATCAATTCAATCAATCTGCCCATTTGCTTTGCTATTATTCCCCTCTAAACTTGCTTGAGCAGGGATCCTAGTAGACTTGGAAGCTAAGATCTTACAATTCAATTCACCAATATCAATTATCAATTGACATACTCTTTTGACATGCAATTCATCTAATACTTTCAATCCTCAATCCTCCATCTTCCTCCCATCCATTCGTCGTTCGTCTACAACAATTCGGAATTTCTTGTCAAATCCCACAATTATGATAAAGTCATAGCCATGCCTCTCCAGAAGTCTTTCTCGGAGCAAAACAATGGCTCTTCAAGAGTAAGTCTTATTCCTATAATGTTATTTATTATTAATTAATTATCAATTGATCACAATTCCGTGATAACGAAACTGACTACAAAATATAGACTCGCCAATACTGGAACAAATCCCGAAGTCATTCAGCTGTAAATCAATCGACAAGTACGACTCGAAATCCTGTTGCCAAACCCCTTCAACCTATTTCCGAAGTCACAAAGAATAAGCTCAATGCTTTCAAATGTTCCAATGTACCTAAGACTAACGGCAACGGTAAAGACACTTTGACCTCGGTTACAGGTCTCGAAACACCGCCGAACGACGATGTCACTAGCACGGAGACTAAGAGTCGAAGTAATAAGCGAACCCCAGGGAGCATGACCACGCCTATGAGCCGATTGGCATGGCAAGATCTCGTTGGAGTGGATGAGGCTCAAGAGCAAGAGGAGGAGACTACTCCTAATGAGAAGATCGGTTGGGATAAGACGGAAGATCCACAGCAAAAGTTGAGGTTATCGCCATTGATGCCGGCCAAGAGGGGGAAGAAGAGAGCACGGAGTTCCTCGCCCGTATCGTCGCCCGCTTCTAATTCTAAAACTCACACCATCAATGTCGAGAAGTTATCGCGAGCACTCAAATCACCGCACGCCGACCCTGCATTGGAATTATGGGATCGTTTCTCTCACAGCGGGGCTACTTCCGTCACTCCTCTGGGAGCTATGAACTCCGCCTTGGCTAAGATCATGGTTTCGTCTTCGCCCCGACCATCTAGGACGGATAGTCTTCGAAGAGCAGTCAGTTGTGGCGAGAATTGGCCCAAGAGGCGAAGAGTAGATCGAGCCGAAGCTATGAAACAGAGGGAAATCGCCGAAGAGAGTCCGAGTGGTACTTCAAAGTCGTCTATGGTGAACGCCTTGCTGCGGAGTGTAACGGGAGAAATTAACAAATCCAAGGCTATTCAGGCCCGTCAAGATGCTTTGAAGTCCCCCTCACCTAAGAAACGTTCTTGCGCAGCATCGCATCTTCCCCATTCGCCCACCCGACGAAAATCTCCATCGAAGCCCTCTCCGCTGGTCGCTGGGGAGAGTGCACCGACAGCAGACAAGACGAGACCGATAGATGTCTCATCGGATTACGGAGATGACGATTTCGATGACGATACGCTTATGGAGTTAGATGCTAGTCTAGGTCAATCGCTGGACGGACACGTGGAAGAGAATTTGTCGGCCCCGCAAGCAGAGACGGAACAAATTACAGACCAACCGGCCAAACGAGAACCCGCATCGTTTGACGACGACGATTTTGTGGATATGGATGACGACTTACTTACCGCCGCCGAGGACTTGATAACACAAATAGACTCAAGTCATTCCACTGGGAATAAGGTGCACATGCCGGACCAACCTGCGATTACTGCTCCGAAGGATTCGGTTGTTATAGCCGATGATCTTGTTGATGATGTATTCGGGGATGATTTTGGCGGTGACTTTGATTTCGACGCTGCTGAAATAGCCGCTACACAATCTGCTTCTGTTAAACAAACGAACGGACCATTGCCTCCTGTACGTAGATGGCAATAAAACGAATTACCCAAGCATCAGTTACTAAGACGATTTGTAGGTAGGCAATAAGCCAAATACGATTCAGAGGTATCAAGTGACTAAAGTTCTTCAAAGCGAATATGTTGATGACCGTGGAAGAAACTCGATAGAGAAGGTAAGTTCTTCGCGCGCTCAGATTAAATGATTAAAAACTGATGGATCTAGATTCTATTCGTTGAAGTTGACCGAAGTAAGATCATGAAAACTGTTCACCTCCGAGGAGATTGGGTCGAAACTCCAGCAAACCCGAAAGCTTATGTTCATATCATCGGCGAATTCGAATCGACTGGGCAATGCATCATAGACAATTCGCAGAACATACTCATTCTACATCCGGATCAGTTGATATCAGCCACGGTTGTTGCAGACAGTTTTACGTGCATGCGCCGAGCTGTCCTCCAGGATCGCGTCAAGGCCACCAGCGACAAGACCCCACCCCTCGTGTACGGAACTCTACTACATGAAATATTCCAGGAAGCGCTCATGTCTAATAAATGGAGCCCGGAATTTTTGGATCACGTTATATGTGATATTACCCAAAAACATGTGGAAGATTTATATACGATCAAGGTGTCTGTCAATGACGCCCGCGAACATCTTCGGACGAAATTGCCGGAACTTAGAGGATGGGCAACTGCATTTGTCACTCCTTTTCCTAGGGTATGTTAAAACTCCCGATATATAGAGGATTGTTTGCTAATATTCACTAGCCCGATGCTGTCGTACAAGGCCGGAACGGCGACAAGGCGAATATGTCCGTTACGAAATTACTCGACGTCGAAGAACATGTTTGGTCTCCGATGTATGGACTCAAGGGTAACATTGATGCGACAGTACAGGTAACCATGAAAGATGGGGCTCGACGACGTACATTAACTGTACCCTTCGAAGTGAAGACAGGCCACAATGCCACAAGTAACCATCAAGCACAAACATCGCTATACAATCTCCTTTTATCGGATCGATACGACGTCGAAATCGCCTACGGTATCCTATATTATATGGAGACATCGCAAACAATTCGAATCCCGACGATTCGTAGCGAGCTTCGTCACATGATCATGCAGCGCAACCAACTTGCCTGCTATGTTCGAGAGCGTAGCGTTCAACTTCCACCTATGAAACGAAGCACCAACACTTGTGCAAAGTGTTATGCGAAAGTGTCTTGCTTCATATATCACAAACTTGCGGACAATGGCGACCACGAGACAAGCGGCATGAAAGCCAAGTTTGATGAAGTTGTCCGGCACTTGACTCCAACCCATCAGGAATTCTTCCTGAAATGGGAAAACTTATTGACAAAAGAAGAAAAGGAAAGCCAGAAATTGCGCCGAGAACTCTGGACCATGATGAGTACGGAAAGGGAAAAGGTCGGACGATGCTTCGCCAATGTTATCATCGAGGAAGGCTCCGCGACCGAGGATACGAATAACCCGAAAATCAATCGATTCCGATATACCTTCGTCAAGGAGAACCCGACGGCTAACTTTTCATTCCTTGATTCCCAACTCGCAGTGGGAGAGCCGGTGGTCGTGTCAGACGAGAAAGGCCACTTCGCTCTTGCGATTGGATATGTCACATCGGTACGAAAACAGAAAATCAGCGTTGCAGTTGATCGTCGACTTCATAATGCTCGGATTCGTCAGCGAGGGTTCGATGAAATAAATAATCAGGTTTTCGCCAGCATTATGGAGGTAGCACCCGAAGGTGCGACACCTACTCAATCTCAGGGCAAGGTAAAAGAAGCGCCTCTCAGATTTCGACTTGATAAAGATGAGTTTAGCAGTGGCATGGCAACTGTCCGAAATAACTTAGTCCAAGTCATGGCGGATGGTGTGTTTGGTTCAAGGGAAATTCGTCGCCTGGTGGTCGACCTCGTGCCACCAACGTTCAAAGCGATTACAACGCAATACACGGTCGCCGACCAAGAAAGCCTGAATATTGACCAAAAGAAGGCAATTGAGAAGGTTATGAGCGCTAATGATTATGCGCTCGTTCTGGGCATGCCTGGCACTGGCAAGACGACCACAATTGCCCACATTATCCGTGCGCTTGTTAGTCAAGGAAAAAGTGTCTTATTGACATCATATACGCATTCCGCCGTTGACAACATTTTATTAAAATTAAAAAATGACCAGATGCCCATTTTGCGACTTGGTGCACCGGCAAAAGTTCATCCCGACGTGCAGGACTTCGCAATTCTCGCAGGACAACCGATGAACAGTTTTGAGGAGATACGAAGCGCTTGGCACGAAACGCCAATCGTAGCCACTACCTGTTTAGGAGTCAGTCACCCCATTTTTAACGAACGGACTTTCGATTATTGCATTGTTGATGAGGCGTCGCAAATCACATTACCTATCTGTTTAGGACCAATCCGCATGGCGCGCACATTCGTTTTAGTCGGAGACCACAATCAATTACCCCCTTTAGTGCAAAACGAAGAAGCACGCGTGGGTGGTCTGGATATCAGTTTATTCAAACTACTTTCAGACACGCACCCGGATTCCGTCGTCAATCTCGAACATCAATACCGCATGTGCGAAGATGTAATGATGCTCAGCAATACTCTTATTTATGATGGCCGACTTAAATGTGGTACGGAAGCTCTCCGCCATCGCAAACTTGAGATTCCTGATATGGATAACTTACTCAGCAAGCATTTCACTGTTGACAATATTATGAAACAAATGGGGTCTCCGAAGTCTTCCTGCACCGGCTGGGCGAAGCCGGGTTGTTGGTTGTACGAGCTTCTGCATCCCGATGTACGTGTTCGTTTTGTCAACACCGATCCTCTCCCAGAGGCCCGAGAAGAAGCTAAGGGGAATCGCATCGTTAATCCAACAGAAGCGCGCATCGTCTCACAGCTTGTTGATGCTTTCCTTGCCACTGGCGTCCCGGCTGCTGAGATTGGTGTCATGACACATTATCGATCTCAGCTTTCTCTACTTAAACACGGATTGCGCGCTCATGGTAACAGCATTGAGCTGCACACCGCGGATCGGTTCCAGGGACGTGACAAGGAGGTCGTGATTTTGAGTTTGGTGCGTAGCAATGAAGCGTGTAGTATCGGGGATTTATTAAAGGATTGGAGACGTATCAACGTCGCCTTCACGCGAGCCCGTACCAAGTTATTAGTGGTGGGAAGTCGGAACACACTTAAGGGCGCTGGTGAACAGGAGATGTTAAGCCGGTTTATAAAATTGATGGAGGAACGCGATTGGGTGTACAACGTCCCTGAGGATGCGCTATATAATCATATTTACGACGAGAACGGCGCGGGGACGCAGGCTGCGAGCACAATTGTTCCGAGTCAGCAACAGCATCAACCACAACCACGATCTCCGCCGAAAAAGAAAGTGCCAAGAAACGGCCTCATCAGCGCTCGGGCCTCAACAAAGATTTCAGATGGCAAGGAAAACCAATACCAACGTCCTCCGATGAAGGGGCAAGCGCAAAATGGACCCAAGAGAGGCAAAATCACAGATAGGGCGATGCTCAGAGGAAACATGATCACGAGAGATATTTTCAACGAGATTACGGACGGCCGGTTTTGAGAAGGGGGGAGCTTAATGCAATGTGTATATACATTCCTCCACGGATCAAGGCTTCGTCATGTCTTTGGCTTTTTAGAATCGGCGTGTTGGCTGCATACACTGCATACACTGCATACGCATTGGGGCTTGGGCGTTTCTACAGCATTTTGAGATTGAAGCATGGGCTATGGATAGCATTGAGCACCTGGTTTAAGGGCTTGATTCATGCTTAGATTAAATTACTATATGTTAGGCGCTACGCATTGGGCAAGCGAATAAGGCGATGCTTTGAATTGATATTATATAAACACTTAAAGTGTTGTGATAATGAAGAGTGGATGTATAAATGAGTGAATGTGTAAAAGATAGGTACTTCTAATTCTTGACTTTATCTTTATTATACTGGTAGGTAGGGACAGGAACATCGCCGTCATGCTGCGCGATCTAAAGTACACCGTTATATGTACAGTAAATGAAGTAAAAGTTCCCGATCTCATATCACATACAACCTCATCACCACCAACAACATCCGAAGGGGTATTCCGACAAATTTTTACCCTTTAAACGCCGCCAACCCAAAAATACCGTAAAACATCTTAGCCAAGATGCCGCGCACCTACATATCCCCCTACCAAGATCCATACCCCGAGGACTACGCCGAACCCCCGGAACAGAACAGGCATCCACCAAAAAGCAGCACCTGGGATCTCACCTATGAGCCGAATCATTCGAATCTTCCGAGTCCCTCGACCCACCAAGATCCGACATCATGAATGCCGAGGGCCGGCGGATAACAGATGGAGGGACACCATGATCATCACTGAAAGTACGGCCTCTACCATTGCCATCAATTTCCCCTCCACCGAATCCATTCCAACCATCATCTACCCCTTCCCCATTCACTCCATCGCCCCCTTCAAGCCAAGTCATCGACCTCGGGCCGCCCCATATCATGTCTACATAAAGCGACGGCTTTTCTTTTTCGTGGTGGCCAAGCAAGTAGTAGCGGATGAACCACGGGATGTATTGAGTAATCTGGTGCATGACAAAGTCTCGTTTGCGGACGGCGAAAATAAGAGACAGATCTTCGAGTGATCGACGTTTGGTTTCTTCGACGAATAAGAATACGAGGACGAAGGCGAGGAAGTTGAGCGCTGCGAAAAGGCCTAGCGAGCCGGCATTTTTGAGACCTGCGTAGATGCTGTCCGGGAATATCTATTAGTAAATGTATTTGGGCCAGTAGGGAAAGGGGGGCGTACCTTGGGAAGAACATCTGTATAAGTCCGGCGAATAGGAGGTTTATTGCAATTGCGAATGCGCAACCCTACGCGTGAAGTTAATGGTAAAGAATCATTGACACCCGGGTATTCGCGCTACTCACAGCTTCACGATGGGAAAGCGGGAAACTATAGCCTTATCAGTATGTAACCCATAGTAATAGATCTATAACACCAACCTTTCGGATGCAAGAGTGAATGGAATAGGACCTAGAAGAGTATTAGCGCCATTTAAACGTCTAGACTAGAGGGGACCTACCCATCCCCGGTGAGTAGATAGCTGCGAATACTATATAATCCCCTTAGTTAGTAGTCGAATTCCTTCAGAGTGCCGCGCAAGTCCTTACAAAACACGAAGAAAGTGACAACCCCAACCTTAGTGTGGGCGTCAGAAATCATGCTCGACAGAGAAGCAGCCAGCATAGCCAGGCACATCGCAGGCAATGTAAGTACGAGCCACTTGCGGCGACCGAGGGTATCAATAGTTCGGATCGCTGGAAGGCTGAAAAAGAAATTCACGGCTCCTGTAAAATGGAATTAGATTAAGCCAAAGACCATTATAGTAAGTTATTGTCGGACATACCATATCCTAAACTGTAAAGCATCGGTTTTAAATGATCGGAACGATTGGAATCGCCTATAATCCCGCTGAACAATGAGCCTATAATGATTAGTCGATCGCGGAAACCTCGTCTAGAGAGATGTATGTTAATTACCTGAGTAAAACGCCAAGAGATTGACTATCCAAAATTGTCAGTGATATGAATCTATTTCAATCGCACGTATATGTTCGCGGGCTCAAGGATTCTGTGTAGTGTACTTACTCCCACATAATTGCTGAGCCAACGCGACTATCGAACTGCTAATCAGAGCATTCCTCAACCGCCGTTGAGTGAAAAGCTGCTTATACTGAGCCGCATATTTCTTGATGTAGGCGAAACATCCTCGAGGAACATCATCATCTTGATCCTCTTCGTCTACATTACCAGAGTATTCTTCAAGTTGAACAGACTTGTAAATCAAGTAGATATCCCTAAGGGCTTGAAGCTAGAGGAGGAATAATTATTAATCATCCGTGCTGTGTTTCCAGATGTGAATTGATACACACCTCTGTTTGACGAAGTCTCAGCAAGACGTCGTATGCCTTCGCGGGGTCGTAGCTAGAAGTCCTTCGTCGCATGTAGTAACGAGGACTTTCAGGGCAGAACCAAAGCCCTATCATAAGGAAAATACTCGGGACCAGTGGCGCTCCCAGGATCAGTTTCACGATTAGCGGGTCGTTGTGTGCGGTGTAGAAGATGAGGTTGAAGGCAAAGCCCATCATGATTCCAAAGGAGACCCTTGGCGCGGGTTAGCCATTAAAATTTCGGACCGTGCCGATGACTTTGGACCTACCATAGCTGCCAGGCGAGTATAGAACTGCCTCTCCACGACCCCACCGCTGTCTCGGATGCTAGAATAGGCGTACTAACGGCTTTCACGCCCATGCCTATTTGGTAAAGAATGTTAATCTGGTATTGCTATTCGCCACGTCCGGATCCATGGTGTGGTCAAGGTGATGCGACATAATATACGTTAAGCTTACCTACGCCATTCACTACCCGCACGCCAAGTAGTGAATACCAGCTAGTACACCAAACCGCACCTAACGAACTTACGAAGACTAAACAAGCCGCCACAGCCATCGCACCTCGACGACCAACTAGATCGTTAATAGGCAGCGCTAACCAACAACCGATTAGTCCTGCGAAGATAAATGGCGACGCGTTAGTCGCTCCGAGTTTCCAATCGTCCGGGTGGGGATTTGCGTTATCCGCATCGGAATCGAATCCCGACGAGGTCACATCCGGGAGTCCGTACTCCGAAGCATACAACGAGGCTCCGTTGATCGATGACTGCACAAAACCCTGTAAAAAGGCCGCGAGAGAGACCGTGAGGATGACGATTATCATTTTCCGTCCAGAAAAAAGGACGTCTTTTTCTGCCCTTAGAGCGGTTTTCTCCTCTGGAGTTAGAGTAACTAGAGCGGGATGGTGGTCTTCTGGTTCCTCAGATCGAGCAATTTCGTAGTAAAAGCGGTCATTCTGGGCTACTCTGGCTGCGCGTAGGAGCTTGTTCCGGTCAACTTCCGGTAGGCAATCCTCAGCAAATACGAAGACATCTCTTTGGAGTTCCTCCTCAGTAAGGTGAGCTAAGGCATGTTAATGAGCACTACTAAAGCTACCCTGATGTGTGAGGATCATACTTAGGGGATTCTCGATGATTCGTTGACTATTATGGCGTCTCCGGTTCACTTGATCTCGGTGATTCTTATGGACCGTTGCAGAAGTGGCAGCCCTCTCGATCGGTTCGATGTGACCGTCGGATCTAGGCGGGACTGGAGGCATTGGGACAGAGAACGAATAGCTCAGATGGGATCCGCGCCGTTCCGTCATAGTATTGGATCCCCTAGTACTCACTTCTATAGAGGGTTACTAGATAATGAATTTCGAAAGAGGCCATTGGGAAGCAATTAAAACAGGGTTAGACAAAAAGGTGGCTTAATGAAACAAGCGCTTTTCCAGGCCATCCTCGGTCAGCAGCAGGCCTGAGTCGCTCAGAGCCTCGCGACACAAACAGGTTTGTCCTAGAGAAATCAGACGTCGGTAAGGATTTGTCACGTTTCCTAATTAAAATGACATAACTGATGCGTAGGAGTATACAAGTTCGCTAGAAATAACCGCGGTTCATGTAGGACAAGCTGTAAATATGTGGCTTATACAAAGCAAGAAGCATCTTTAGCCTACCGAGTCTGCAGCCCCGAAATCAATCCTAGCCATACCGAGCGTCGAAGGATTCAAAAAGCAATACCATGATCGATTTGGTATACAAAGCGACGTACTAAGGTACATACTAAAGTAGATGCCTAGATAGGTATGAAGGGGGAGGTGGAGGGGAAGGTGGCTTAGACTCAGCCCTCTTCTTCTCAGTTGCGGGCTTTAATAGTTGCTTCACTATCATATCTCACCGCAGGAAGGATCGGGGTTTGATCGTGGGGTGAAAGCCTCGAACAATCCGACTAGGGTGCTCCTCTCTGCACATTAGCCCATATTTGGCACTCCCTGCGCTGATCAAGCGGAGTCAGCCTAACCTAGGTAGCTGCCCCGTATTCAAAGAACAGAAGACAGCCTTGCGAGTTTCGCACTCTTTTCCCGCTAATGTTAAGTTCTTGTTCGAGAGGGGAATTAAAATCCGAGAGTCCTATCTGGCCTCAAAAGGTCATCTCATACCTTACGCTGAATAGGATTAATATTGTCGTCTCGATCCCTTGGTGTTGATCTTTTCTCGTCTCTAAAGGCTGCCAAGGGCCTATTGGAATAAGTTGTCTCTCCTCAGCTGAGCAAAGTGGAAATGTGGCAGGCGTGCTTAAAGACAAGTGCTGAGCCCCAAGCAGGCCGGGAACAATACGTAGCTCAAATCCCAAAACCCAGTACATTCCAGCTGCCCGGTCGGCGTGAGTCGAGTAGTACTTTGTCATATGACTAAACGGTATCATCCATCCTGCATATCCTGCCCCTGTTAATAGGCAGATGATAAATGTGGCGCGCCCTCTATTGATCGACCCCAAATCTTACATGCCGCCGTGACGTACTTCTCTCGGTTACTATCCGTTTTAGCTCCCACGGTTTGTCTGCTTTTCTTCGACTATTCTCCGATCGTCTAGAAGCGACCCAAGTCTCGATATTGGAACGTTGAGGTCGTAAAAAGCGACAACTAAATTGTGGAGCTCGATCTTAGCAATTGCGAGAGCTCACTCGGTCCGGTTCTGAGAATGTCCCTGCCCGCCGGGTCCCATCGTAAAGGCTCGGTTAGATACTTATCGTTATGGATCCATTTTCAATCTCCATAGGGGCATTGCAGCTCATCTCTTTCGCCGGTAATTTCGTGAAAGGGTTGAGCTCTTTCATCGAAAAGACCAAGAATATCGACAAGTCCATCCAAGACCTACACGACGAAATCCTACACTTATACGAAGCACTTGAAAGAATACGAAATACAATCCGTAAACGCACCCGACAACTGCCATTCGAACGTGAGCATCATGCAAACATCCGCCAAATCATCCAGTCGTGTGAGGCCTCGCTAAGGTCGCTGCATCAAGAACTTCCCCCACTTCATGACGGAAGCCAGACACCAATCAAACGTATACAGCACGCCATAGTACAATGCCTTAAGGAAGACAAAGTTCAACATCTGCTTCGTCGCATTACTTCATATAGAAGTCTACTGCAGATGAGCTTAGAGACGCTCTCGTTCGGCCATTTGATGGAGACAGAGCGGTCCCAGAAGAAAATCGAAGCCGAAGTACGGAAGCTGAGCATCCTCTTCCAAAGTTCGCAGCTCTTCGGTCATATAAATTATGGAAATACTCTGCTAGAGCGTACACGTAGCGTCGAGTCCGAAGTAGAATCGGAATATTCAGAGGAAAACACATTAGAAAAGGAGATTTCTGATTGGGGCAGGACAGCACATGACTTGAAGTCGGCCGTGTCTTTAGACCATGAGTCGTCTTGCGGTGGGAGCTCCGTTGCCCTAGACCTGGACGCGAGCGTCGAGACCTTGACATTATATGACGATACGTACGACCCAGAGCCTTCTCGCTTAGACCGACAGAGTGAAATTCTTGAATTTCAACTCAATCATAATAAGGAGATGGTACACGAATTAATGCAATGCGGCTTAGTTATCGAGGCGTCAAGATATCAGCGACAGGGCATCGAGCTCTTAAAAGAGCTGTCGGGGATCCCTATCTTACTAGACGATCCCTTATACGACCAACTCGCTACTATGAGAGAGGAATTAGCAGACATTCTAGTATTATCCGAGTGCAGCCGCCCCGAAGCCAAGAGTGAATTGCTGAAACTACTGGACGAGGAAGTAAAAAAGGAGAGGGAGACAGGCTACATCGATTATCATCGACGGGGCAGGCTATACCACAAGCTTGGCCAGCTCTACCTCGGAGAAAAGAACCTCGATCGGGCACGTCCATTTCTGGGTCGCGCCCTCGACGATCGGAAGCAGATAAATCCAATGCCACACGAGCTCGTCAAGGAATCGGCGGAACTATTAGTCGAAGTCTATCGACAAGAACAGGCATTCGATAGAGCTAGCGGACTCAGCGAGTGGATTAAACGAGAGTTGCAACCGGATTCCCTCTCCTCTTCAACTTCAACTTCGTTGCAGACAATGCACGACCAGACCGGAAACAGCTTCAGAATAGATTTGACGTATGCGTACCAATGGTGTAAGGAGCAACGAAGTGAGTATAACCCGGACGTTGGTTGGTTTATTCCCATTGATCAAGGAAATATGTCGCTGCTCGAATTCGTATAACACTTCCCATAACCCAAAGCCGAGCATCACAACTTTGACCATCTAAGTGCTAACTTCTTGCAAACAGTGGATGTGGATAGCGCAACCTTCCACTTTAATACTTGTGACCCGGAAACGGGGACGACGCCGTTACACCGTGCGATCCAGGCGGAAAATATTGAAGTAGTACAACACATGTTACACTTAGTCGACAAGGAGCAACGCGACAAGCAAGGATCAACACTGCTGCACGAAGCGGCCTCGACGCGAAACCGAAATTTGTGTGCCTTGTTACTTGATAAGCATTTGGCGAATCCTGATGTAGTTGACGACAGCGGAAGGACTCCGCTGCATAGATGTCAAACGAGGTCCGGAGGCTTGGGAGTAGCAGAACTACTTCTCAAATCATGCCCCCAACTTATAAACCGTCCCGAATATTATGGGAAGACAGCGCTTTATTTGGCATGCGAAAAGGGGAATCAGAAAATGGTAGAAGCTTTGCTATCGGCGGGCGCGGATCCGAATATTCCAGGACCGGGACAGGTGACACCACTTATTTTAGCGATCGACGTGGCGGCCCGGTCTGCGCAGAAGATCTCCATTGTAAAATTATTGATGAAGTATGGTGCCGATCCGCGGAAAACAGATGCAGCGGGTAAGACGGCCTTCGATGCCGTCGACGGGCTAGCCAGTAAAGAGATTAGGCTCATGCTGGAGAGTAGCGCTTCAAGGAGAACGAGCACTATGACAATGAAGAGTATAAGAAGCTCAAGCAGTAGGACAAGCTCGAGCACAACGGCGCATTCCAGCCCAAGTTGAAACACGATTTTGTAGCTGGTTGATCGTTCACATGGGTAGTCTCCCTATCCATTTTTTTAGCTTCGTGTATATAGTCTTAGAATTTATAGTTTGGGGTGGGTTGGTCAAATATATAGAGGCCAACCTACGACTTGTACTAGGATGAGAGCAAGACAAGAGGCGGGCTGAGAGGAACCAGGAAGATCGCCCGATGAATGTAATTACGCATGTATGAATTACGGCCTTAAAAGAATTAATATAAATATGCTGGCCTCTAAGATGTAACATTTACAGGGAAAGGGAACCACGCACCTAGATCGACCCCGATTCCTGGGTTGATCAAAGGGGCGTCTCGGTTATACAGCCCCAATCGGAGATACCGATTATCCCAATCCTACTTGCGATCGAAATGGGGGCGCGTGAGGGATAGTCTGATTTTCATCATGCTGCGTCATGTTAGAAGATCGTAAGGTATACTCCGTGCATCGCCGAAGTATTTTTGCGACATATTGTTGGGCGTCATTAGATATCTATCCTTCTTTTCGCCGTAAGGAGAGAATATCAGCTAGCTTTAGATGCCCCTTTGCTCCCCAACCAGATGGGCCGTTCTCTATATCGGGCCGAACCGCCACATACCAGCCCCAGGCTCGTCGGTCGAGTTCAGTAGTACCGAGATGATTAGCCCAGCTGCCATAGAGAAGTCTTATGGCGCCGAGTAACCTTGCGACATTCTCTTCTTTTTCAATTAGTAATTCTTTTGCTGTCTTTTTCTTCGTTGTCGTTTTGCTTGTCGGGACACTATCTTCCGGCGCGGCCGTCTCGCTAGAGATATCGCTAGAATTATCTACTCGCGTAGCAAAACTCTTCAAAAGATATGCTCTCGCTGCTTCCGGTCGATGTATGGGCATTCCTACGACGCCCGCCTCATATGACCTACTGGATGCCGTGCCTGTAGATCCAGATTTATTCTTCATGGCTTCGAGGTCCAAGCCCCATACAGCTTCCCCACCTAATGCAGCATGTTCTCCCGTAACGCGGAGACGTTCAGCCAAGGCATCCTTAAGACAGTCCCGCATTATCCTCCATCGGTCGGGTCCAAGCATTATACCGCCATACCAACGAGTCATTACCACCAGCGTATCGACAGCATTTATTTCTCGCATATTCTTCAGTAGAAAATCGCCGCAACCAGTTTCCCCGTCATCAAAAGACTCTTCCCTAATAGTGGTTGCGTTAAACAGATTAGTTGGCACTCGAACGCGATAAGCCCAAGCATTATGGGTTGCGTCTTGCAACGATGGTATCTCCGTAAATAGTGATTGCATAATTGATTGACGCTGAGAAGGCTCCGTAATCTGCGTTGATCGAACTATGAAAGTAGACCCCTTCAATGTGACGGGCTGACTAGTGGACCACGGTTTTGCAGCCGAGGTTTGAGACGTCGCATTTTGACTCACACCGGTTTCTGTAGTGCTTGACGGAAGACTTGTGCTGCCAGCAACATCATTCCCAGATTTATGATGTTCATCCGCCTCTTCTTCCCCTTTCCATTCATAGCCACTTCTTTTCAGTATGGTCACTTCGCGACCCATCACTCTTACTCTCGGTTGACCATGACCCCACCCTTCTTCATCGGCGCTTGGTCCCTTTTCTATGCCCAGCGAGACAGCCTTGCTTCTTGAATTAGCACTCACGACAGCTTGCGCTAAACTGAGCCGACTCGAAGGGGGTTGTTCGGGCATCGTATAACGTAGTATTTCGACAGCGAAAGCAAGAACTAATGGGGCGCGATTGGTCAGGAGTACGGTGTCGGCAATTATCTTCTCGTCCGTTTCGACAGGCAGATCAAGCGACGCTTCGTACTCCCGCGGAGCAACCGGTTCTGAGCCACCAAATAAATCCGCATCGTTCGACTGTTTCGACCTTTTCGAAGCATTTTCGAGGGCAGATCCAGGTCGCTTGGTCGACGCCGCTGGATTCTTGAGTCGGGCTTTGCAAGCGTTGTGGAGAGATCGTGCCGCTTTGGCGTCTTTGATTGCAGCAGTAACATCGGGGAGAGAACTCTCGGCTATCTGTTGAATGCTACACTAGTTATTCACGAGTGATCCAATGTATAACATATATAACCCTGGAATTGAGATAAGTAGTACACACCTGCGGAGATTCTTCGCCTGTAATCCTTTAATTCGACCTAGAGCATCTTTCATTGGAACCTTCATGCCAATGGTCATGAGGCGAATGAGCTCCTGAAGGTCTTGTTGAGACGCCATGGTGGTAATTGAGGTCTAGTCCAGCTAGAACAGGATATCTCGATAGTCTTAAAGTAGAAAAAGAAGTTTGAGATTAAGAGGTGTTGTGCATACGCGTCCCAGATTGATAGAAAGCGCGTTAAGCTCTATCTCAATTAACTTTACTAATCCAGAGTCATAGCTTAGCTTCCGGATGCGATGGTCTTTCGAAGCTTCGATCGTAAGGTACATGCTTTGAACCCCGCAATTTTACTGGAGAATCCCTGCAACGACAGGGACGGCAGGACGGTTAGCTCCGCTCCGTACCGTACAAAAAGGATCTAAAATACTGTATCAATTACGTAGGTGCACTATCCGATTTCTCCAAAAACCGTCGGATCGACCATCACCAAAATTCCATCCTCAACTAGATGAGATCACTTGACCAAGACAAGAACCAAGTACCACCAGATCTACACCCCATCCTGGCGTCACCGTCTCCATCTCAGACGAACATCATTACCATTGGTATACCAATTACCCCGTACCTGGATCCAGGAACCTAACTCGGAACCACACCCAAGTGGCTGGTCTAAGAGATAGGGTCTTTTTCCGCGCATCGAGCTTTCGTACGATGGATCGGTAGCCTATCACCTTCTTTTGCTGCTTATTACCTCATCCTCTTGAGTGTACAACATATGTACCGAGGGTACTTAGGTGTACCTCCATACATCTACATCTAAACAGGGGCAGAACTAAGACCTGTTCAACGAGGGGCTAGTCAGGCAGCTCATGATGCAGCCGATGTGCGCGCACGCCGTCGCGACGAGGGCCGCAATACGTAGGTGTAGGAGGGGTGGGAATGGCCTCAGATGGGTCGCACAAGATTGCAGACGATATGCCACCAAGCAATCACAACCACCAAAACCAAGTCGGGCAGTCCCAAAGCCACTCCCCTTCCAGCCTACCAAACCTACCACGCCTAAGCCCAAGGCAACTCCTTCATCATCCTCATCATCCTCAAAAGGCCATGAAGACAAAGCACAGCCTCTCTCCGAACTCCTACCACACCGATGGTTCCCCCTCCTCGGCATCGGCCTGGCCGCCGGATGCGTAGGATACTTCATGATTTCCGCAATACACTACTGGCGAACACAGCCACCGGAGAATTGGACACCAGGTGAGGAGCCCGAAACTCCCACAGGCCGCTCGTCAATCCAATCACCCCGTGAGTTCGACCAGCATCTGGATAAATCAGAGTGGCGGTTCGGCGTCACCAAAGTCCGGCGACGGATCGCGTCTGAGATGGCACGGGGACATGTGCTTGAGGTTGCTGTGGGGACTGGTCGCAATTTTGATTATTATAATTGGGATATTTTGACGGCGGGGCTGGAGCCTGCGAAGGAGGAGAAGAAGAGTTGGTTTAGTTGGTCGAGTAAGGACGCCGAGAAGGAAAAGGGAGATGAGAAGAAAACTGTCGAAAAAGAGAAGGGTGAAGCAAAAGTAAATACGAAGGAAGAAAAGGGGCCAGCGACAACACCAAGACAACTATCACCCCAACTAGAAGCCGCTGCAAGAGCCAAATACCAAAACGCCGTACTCAGCTTCACCGGCATCGACGTCTCCCCCTCCGTGCTAGACCTAGCACTGACACGGATCCGACAAGTAGTCCCACACATGACCGATCAAATCCCCAAGAAACCCACCTTCACGCAACTCGCAGACAGCGAAGACAGCGTCTCCCTAGCCAACAACAGAATCCGCATCATCAAAGCAGACGCACAATCTCCCATCCCCCCACCCCCACCCTTCGCACCCCAAAAATACGACACGATCCTACAAACCTTCGGTCTCTGCAGTGTGCGCGATCCTGTCCTCCTCTTATCCAATTTAGCCGCGTCCGTGAAGCCGGATACGGGACGCATTATTCTCTTTGAGCACGGCCGTACTAGTTGGTGGGAGTTTATCAACGGTATGCTAGACCGCAGTGCCAGAAAACATTTTGAACGCTTCGGGTGCTGGTGGAACCGTGATATGGAGCTCATTGTGCGCGCTGCTGAGCGCGCTGTTCCTGGGCTCGAGGTAGTAAGCTTCGAGAGGCCCGGGTTTCAGACCTTCGGTACGCATGTCCTGGTTGAGATGCGGGTTAGAGGGGATGTGGCTGCTAAGGACAACAGTAAGGCTAGGGAGGACAGTGAGGAGGGGCAGAATTCGGCAAGTTGGTGGTCATCTTGGTTGTCTGTTAGCAAGAAGAATGACGAGCCAAAAAATGATGAAAAATGAATGGACGTATCTGTTTGGAGTTGCCAGCCATATGTTGCATTTACAATGGCGAGATTCAATCCTAGAAGATTTGTAGTAAGAGGGTACATATTCATTGTATATAATCCAATAATTGCAACACCACTCTGTAATTTACACGATATCTATCCGCCTCGGATTTCGCAATCAATCTCAATTAGAGACAAACAATTCAATACTACGAATCACTCATGCAAAACTCATAAAATTTGATCGGGGATTTCTTTCGTATTTTGGGCGCCGTTCCTATCCTTTTTAATTTTCCAGCCGGCTCTGTCGCCCACCCAAATGAGAAATAAGATTGTATCTAAGACCTCTAAGTCCAGTCCAGTAAGCCGGCTTCTTCAAGTCTAGCCCCAGCCAGCCTTCTCTTTTGGTTTTGGTCGTCGGTATTTCTACTTGTACAGATCGATTCCCAATTTTGGAAACCAAGCGGCAAAATAGCGCGCCTATGCACTCCCTTCCCTTCCCATTGCCGAACCGTCGGGGAAGCAGCAAATTTTCGTTTCAGAAAAAAGGTGCCCTCCATCGTCATCATGCAGCCCGCCATCCCTTGCCGCATTCAAATCTAAGCGCCTCCCAAATGATAATCGTACACCCACCCCCCTTCGGCTGGCAAATCAACTATGTGAGCGACAGGCTAACGACCATCTAAAAAAGAAAATAAATGGCAAGATAATGATGAACGGAGAGGAATAAATGCAAAAATATGAGGAACAGCTAGCGCACGAAAAAAAAACCAAAAGAATGCATCAAATCAGCGCCATTCCGCCCCAAACTCCTTTTTGTTTCATCTAAGCAGCCGTCTCTTCTTCTATCATCAACATCATACATAGACTCATCACGTGCCGGCTGCACGGATAGCCTTCCGGGCGATTGGATTGGGTAGTAACAGGGATAATGGGGTTGGGTATTTTGTTCATTAAGACAATTAAAAGTCGTCTAATAAACCATCAAGCTCATCTAACTCGATGGTCTCGGGGCTTCTGTCCCACTCAAGGGCTGCATCCAGCTTAGTCCAACTCTCAGCCTCGATATCTCTCTTCACTGGTAACATCAAGCTGGGTCGCATCGCGGGGCTGGTCATGTAAGCCATGTGAGGCAGCAGACTCGGTGCAAGGGTCCTTGGGGGCTCGCCGAAAAGCTGCTCATTTTGCATGCCGTCATCAATCCTTTCTTGGTCAACAGGATCAACTCGAAGCAAATGGCCGCTAGCTTTTCGTTTTTGTAATCCGTCCGCCGTTTGTGTAAATTCCTTTTCGTCTTTTTCTAGTGGGGGCTCTTCTCCCCGTTGGTTACGCGGCACACTTAATCGTCGGTGCGTACCCGATACTGAGCCCATTGGGGTACCAGGCATCGGTATATCTTCATCCATATCCTCAAACTCGGGCGACGAAAGATCAACTTCTGGCGACATACTAAGTTCTCTTCTTCGGTCGCAATCGGTATCCTCAGATGTAGAAGCCGAGCTCGACAGCGAAGGAGTAATAATAGAGCGTTGAGCAGTGGAGGGGTCGGGAAGTGGCAAATGGGGGCAAGTAGTTAGGTAAAAGTACGTGCGTCGCGGGTGGACAGTCTCCAACTCTTTGGCCAACGGGCACGGGGCCACAGCCGACCAACACGATCGCTTCAGATATGTAGACAATCGAGAAGAAATGATAGCGCAAGGATTCGCGGATCTAAATAAATAAAGTTAACAAATAAGACGTTAAAACGGGTAATTTTAGACTAAACTTACTGTTGAACGATCTTGACTTGGTCTATGAGCGTAGCGGCCAATTCTTTCACAAGATGCGGTCGATTGCGGGTTTGCTCCAATCGCACAATAACGGCTTCGACGATCTCGTCATTAATCCCTTCTAAATCGACCCTCTTAATGTCTCCAAGTTCAACAGGCTCTGATTCGTCCATTTCGATAGAGGATTGGAGGCCCGGCGAGGGCGGCGGAGTATGATCATACTTCGCAGAGGCCGGTATTTGTTTGAAAATAGGTACAGAGTTGGCAGAAGCAGGCGCAGAGTCGTTGTGAGACCGTTTAACCTTTTTGTTTGGATGCGATGAGCTCTCGGAAGACGATCTTGAGCTCGCTGTGTTAGGTGAGGAACGATTTACTGGGATGTGGATTCCGAGTGACGGTAAAGACAATGATTTCCGTCGCGTGTTGTACGGCATGATGGGCAAACACGGTGAGAATAATTAAGGAGGCGCAAGGAGTATTCAAGTTTTCTAAATCGACTGTTGCATGAAGCGGTATGAAGCAGTCGTAATTCTACCTTACAGAAAGAGCTCCAGCAACAAGAGTGATGATGTAGAGTAAGACGGGGGAGTGGAAGTGGGAGTAGGAATAAGGAAGCTTAGGGGGGGAGGGGGGATAACGATAATGATAATGATAATGATAATAATGTATGAGGCGGTTGAGGAATACCCAGGTAGCTTATACGAGACAAGAGAGGGAAGAGGAGGGAAAGGCGGTGGGAAAGTAAAGCGTGGATCGCGACGGCGATGTAAAAACCGACGAATCGTAAGAAGGGAAAAGCAAAGGGTCAAGCTCTCAGTTAGGTAGGTAAGTAAAAAAGCTAAGGGACTTTTAGAGGAGGCGGCGGCGAGAAGGCTTGAGAGAGGGAAAAAGATGAGAGATGCCCTTGTAAGTACATACAATCCAATACGTATTGTATCGTGCCGTGTGATGGGATGGGACCAAAAAAAAAAAAAAAAAAAAGAGCTGAGGAATGCTCCTCTCCCGGGGGGTGATAGGACGAGCATTTCGGGGATAGACAGGGGTCAAGGTACAAACAATACACTAAATCTTGACATGGAAGTACATCTTGTTACCCACCTTTGCCCACTTCAGGTAGAGCAGGGACCAGGATAAGCCAGGATATTCCAGGGAGTGGAGAGGTAGAAGGGAAAAAATTGGAGCAATCTGGGTAGTGACATGCGTTAGAAGCTGCACTGGAACTCGATTTTGCTACGAATCCCATATAACAATTGAAGGAAAGAGCTGTTATTGCAGATACTACAGAAAGTACAGGAAGTACCTCTTGGCCCCAGCGTAGTATTCAAGGATCATCCCTTGTGCATCTATTGCCCCGTTTGGAAAAGTCGAACCAATCAACGTCAACCTTGGCTTCAACGGCTGGACCAAATTTTGTCTGGATGTTACCATTGAGAAAAAAAATCCAACCTGAAATATTTTTTTTTCCTTTTCGAATTTTAAGGGTCTTTGCCCGTGCTTCCGAAGTTGTCTTTCATTACCACTTAGTACCTAGGTATCATGACTATTATATCCATTATTACGCAAAAATTCGCCACGTGAGGAGCAGATACTTGCATACCCCAGGAAGGGAGGCATGTCCTTACATAGGACATATTATTTATTATTACCCGACGTTGCCATCTTGACAACTGCATTGTGGTCGGTCGAATAGCGGTGGCAGATTAGCATGACCTGTTTACTTTCATGACCACAACATGGGGTTAAAAAAAGGCGGTAAAGAACATGTATACATGTATATATGCAGGCAATGCATTGTGCAGCACTACAGTTGGGCGACCCCAAGTACATACATACATAGTACATTTGTACCTCGCATGTAAGTGTAAATGTTGAATGTCCTGACCTGGTATACGCATTCATCTGGAATACGGAATAGACGGGGGTTGAGAATTTGTTAAGTTTAAACTCGTTGTTACTTGCTGTTCACCACTCCACTAAATAACACTGGATTACAACGATCTAGCCCTTCCCGATTTCTTTTTAGGGGATAGAGAGTTCCCATTATGAATGTCAGAGGTGGATACTTGGTTGTCGTACAAGGCTAGCCGAGAAGAAAAATTTAAGAGAAAAAGGAAAAGAAGGAGAAAAAACATGATGGAAAAAAGAGAAGAAAAAAATAGAGTTGGTACTTGCGGAGCAAAACGGACAAGAAAACTACTCTACTAGCAGGGATAATACCTGCACATTTATGGTATGTACATCCAATGGTTTATTTCCAACTTGACTGCTTGACCGATACCTCATCGATACCCAATTATATATTCTTAAATGTCGCCGATATTTAACGACATCGACATTGCGCACGTATTATCTCTCCACGTTATTCTTAATTCATCAATCCATGATTCATCCATGACGGAAAGTGCTTACTCTCTTCCCCTCATCAATCCATAATCCCGTCCGAAAACTTAACCACTTATTTTCTAGCTAACCAAATGCCGCGAACTGTTCCATCCCTCTCTCTTACATTTTATACATATTATGTGCGCAGTCAGAAAAAGAACGGGTTGCGGGTTGCTGACCTGCATGACTGGTAAAACCCAGGTAAATCAGGTCTAGGTAATAATTAACCAATCATATGAGTCTTCACTTTCTGAATTGGTCGATTACCGGAAGATTGCCGCGAACCACGCCCAATGCTAACCTAGTAGACCCAGTAAATGCCCCCTAGTACGTACATACGTACAGAAGTATATACAAAAGTATCTCCAAGTACCCGCGCCTGGCCTCTTTTATGCGGATGGGGACCCGACCAATCTGAAACCTGCGGAGCTGCATGACGTTAAGTAATAAGTACCTAGTTAGAAAAGTTCGAGTTCGAGTCGTACGTTTCCACTCACGCGAGAAACTTCCCCAAATGCATAGCTTCTGATTGGATCCTACCAAGGTAACAAGCGCATCGCCCTGTTCATTTTTGCAAACGAGCAACACCTAACCTACCAGAATAGAAAATGATCATTGCGGCTTTTGTTCTCCTTCTCTACTACAGTAGAAATTGAGTATATTAAATACCAACCCCTCGGTTTCATTCTCCTCATGATCTAGATACCCTAGGATTAATATCCCAGGTAGCCAGCCAGATCAGCCAGGCTTCCCTCAAATTGGTCACACACCAACTACCTTAGTACATCATAAACGAAAGACTCATCAGAAATAAAATCTGACTCGCGTCTGCCTAAACCATCAAAATCATATATATATCATCACCATCCATCTCAACCTAATTCCTACATAACAAACTAAGCGAACGGCTGCCTGCAGATTACAATATGTAATAACAATGATTGCGTGTGTCTCGTGAGAGTCCATCTGACCACCCAAATTTTTTCCTATAATTTTATTTCATGTGCGGTTTCTTGCGTGTCAAAAATTCCACTCAGTCGTCCAGTCAACCAACCAAATCGTGTCTAGCCTCCCCCATTCGGAAATCGTCTGCAAGAGGACGGGATCTCAACTTCGTACTACCCTTTTCAGTAAGTGGGGCGATTGAGCTGAGATGCTGAGATGCTGATATGTACCTGGGTATACGGTGTTCCAGACCGTGCGTTAAGACCCTTGAAACTGTCTTAAGTCATAAACTCCACCTCGGTGAAAATCACAGTAAGAGCAATCCTTTTGAATACTGTAACTGCCTACCAAAAGAGAGCTCATACAGTACGAAGCCACGACCAATTCCACGTGTCCGACTGCCGCACAGTACCTGCCTATTGAACTTTACTACCGCACCCAAGCATCCCGGGCCTACCGGACTGCCGGCGCATTAACCCAGCAGGTACTAGCCGGTCCGCTTCACTAATAAGAACTCGTCCTTTACGCAGCCTCGGCTTCTACAAATCACATCCACAGTAATAGTAATAGTTTGTGGCGAGACGCATCTCTGGTCTGCATATCAGCTCAAGCCCTACTGCGCCTTCGTATTACGACGAGATGAATCTGCGCTGAAGCTGAAGCTCAGCTTGTACCGAAATTGCCATCTAATCTGCCGAATCGGCCCGGACATATCTATGGATATAGAGACCGAGAGAACCAATTACAAATAAAGCGGCGACATATCTACGTAGGTAAATAGAACAATGCTACAATTCTAGGCCATTTTAGCAGTTTTCGTTATACACATTAGGATATTACTTAACCGCCTCATCCACCCAAGACATCCCCCCTCGCCATTCTTCATACAAAATTTCAGAGGCGGCAACATATAAAAGTCCAAATTTGCCTATAACAATCCAACTTTCTGCAGTCTATGGTTCACTACCCCATACCACTCTATAAGTAGTGAGTACGACTTGATTGCATGCATTATCAATACCACGTGAGCACAGGACGCCGAAAGTAACCTCGCCGGCGACCACGGCCATAGTACTGTGACCGATAGTCCGTAGTATTTAAACCCGCCCTTCCGCCGCAAAGTAGAACCTAAAAATAGGGGCGTTCTCAATTGTTTCGGAGAACGTTGCAACATGTTTTGACGGAGACAACTCCGCTCTAGTGAGCCTCATTTTTACATAGAATTGTGAGTTGTAATTGCGCATGTCTGTTATTATACTGAGAAATTCTATGTGATGAAATTGCTTACGCCTGTGCGGCTGCATAGTGATACTATGCATCTATTGCGCAAAGATGTCTAGAATAACCAAAGGCAACCTAGAATTCCGCGTGACAACGGGGGAAAAAAACTTTCAAAAATGAATTTGTTGCGGTGTGTGCGGATCGAACGCACGGCCTTCAGATACCGATTACCTCGATGATTGAAGTGGACTTCAGTCTGACGCTCTCCCAGCTGAGCTAACCCCGCATGAGGATGAATTATTTTGCGTTTATTGACTATCTTATAGCAGCCTCACCGACCGGTGGGGCTTATCATATCGTAGGATAGGAATATTTGAGCTGATGGGGAGCACTTGGAGTCGTATCAAATAGTTCTAGAGCTCAATTCACGCTACTATAGTATCGGACTTAAACTAGACTAGCTTTCAACAACCGTGAGCTTGTTCATAGTACTAAAGGTTTTATCCTATTTAGTTGCCGAAGCCATCGCACAAGATAGATCTCGTGTACGTTTCTCGGTGCTTAAGCAGCCAAGTTATATTCCCATAGGTTAGTGTGGTCGCTTGATTAACTATAGCTACAGCCCACATTTAGGTCTAGATGCAGCCTGAAAAGAGCTTCGCCTTCCCTCATGTGATAGACTGCGATAGATCTAGATATTGTGGAAGCGTCCGTCCATAGTTAGCACTCCCAGGAACCCGAAAATCAGCGCCAGCCAGCGCCGTGATGGCTAGTCCTTGGTAACCAAGATCTTTATACGATAGGAGAAAAATATTGAATTATCATGGTAATCCTAGGCTAAGATATCGTGTACAAGCGTGGCGTAGTAGCGATATATTGCCTTAAAATAAGACTCGAAGAATAGATACATGTATATATCTCCCAGTGACCAAATGAATTACTTTCTCGCATCGACTTGTTTGTCTTCATGGTCGATAGCTAAGCAATTTTAGTTTGCCGATTAGCTCTTTCCAAGTATATAACTCACTCAACGTTACGATCTACTAATATCTACTATATTAGGCTCCTCAGATCGCCTTTATTAGTGTAATTCAAGAGGGTTATTTATAGTTCATTGAGAAATAATTAGTACAGGGAACATAGCACATGGATGGGACAGTCTAAGTTGCCTTCTACCTATGTAATTCCTTTGTAAATAATTAATATAGTATCACCGATCGTATCCGAAAGGCGAGCTAGATGATACACATAGGAATATTATATGTCGAAAAGAAGGGAACTGTCATGAGACCAACCATATGGGGGGTTAACGACTCTGTTATTGCGCGAAGAGATCGCAGGTATCTGTTACGGGAACTATCGTATACGTACCTAGGTATATAAGTAGCTTCTTTGTTCCATGAGCTCCTTTGTCCTTGTATCGGCGATAAGGGGCTCTACCGATACTTCCCAAGATGTATCGCTTCATACAACTCAACTACTGACAGGAAGGATATGTACGAAAGATATATTTACTCTTCAAGTAATTAATACGAACGAAATTAAGGACGCTGTAAAAGTATATAAGCATTTTCGTTCCTAAAAAACACTCGTAACTAGATGATTTCTGGCGAAGGGGGCTTGGATCGTTCAAGAGACCATCTCACTCCGTATGAGTCCATATAGATTAGATATACCAATTATCTGAATGTTAGATCTCCGGGGGGGTTAGTATTGGTCGATTTTTTGTTCCTGTAATTTAGAGCAATCTTTCCAATATTTATAGTCGTCGCTCTCCTTGATATTCTACCTCACATTTGCTTCACCTACCTGAGCTTTGGCGATCCTGTAGCACCTTATCACTCTTTTGCGGAGTAGAGTATTTCCCCATGGTTCGAAGATATATAAGTCCGGGGAAACCGAATATTTCATTTGAGGCTGCTGGCAATATATTAATAGCAAGCGGCTATACTATGTACTGGTTACCGCATTCGTTCCGGAAGCCTTTCCGCCGCGCTCGCTTATCATACTCCGCGATCTCATTCGTTAGCTACCGCGACAGAAGCGTGTAAAAATGGACCTCGTGCTTCTGAATTACCTATTTCGAGCGCTGTAAGTGGTGGAGAGCGTATGCATGCGCTATGCAGTATACACATGGGGATGATCTGGAGAAAAGGAGGCTCCGGGAGCGGTTATGATATATATGTCATGTAGACGTCTCGCTGGGCTCGCGGAGTTTCTAAACTTCGTCATCTTAAGTGCTCCTTACATGGTTGTTAGCTATCCCTTATAGACATCATGAAGTTTTCTAGTGTTGGGGCTACCGCCATCCTGGCGTCCGTTGCCTCGGGTCACACCATCTTCTGCCAGCTCAAAACAAGCGCGCAAACTTACCGTATGTTTAATACTTATTATAGTATCTGAATGTCGAAAGAGTATGATGCTGATGCTTTTTAGCCGTTTCGCATGCGATCCGCACTCCCTCTTACGATGGGGTATGTACAATTATGCACTTCAGTAAAAAACCCAGGAATAGCTAATGTCATGGAATACATAGCCACAAACGGATGTAAACGGAAATAACATGGCTTGCAACGGACCGCCGAACCCAACTACGCCCTCTAGCAAGATCATCGACGTGAAGGCCGGTGAAACTGTAGGCGCTATCTGGCGCCACACCCTAGAATGTAAGGATCGGCGAGAAACTTCCGTATCATGCCATACTAACGACTTCTTTCCTAAACAGCTGGAGCCAACGATGTGATGGATCCCGGACACAAGGGTCCCGTAATGGCTTACCTCAAGAAAGTCTCGGATGCGACCAAGGATAGCGGTGTCGGCAACGGCTGGTTCAAGATTCAAGAGGAAGGCTACAGCAATGGAAAATGGGGAACCGATACCGTTATCAACAACGGCGGAAACCAGCAGATCAGGATCCCCGAATGTATCGAGGATGGCCAATACCTCCTTAGAGCCGAGATGGTCGCCCTGCACGGTGCGCGATCCGTCAATGGTGCCCAGCTATACGTAAGTTGGTCGTCTTGCGCCTTAATACTTTTCAGAGAGGGGCTTCCTCGGCGAGGAAACATTTCTAACACGGAGTAGATGGAATGTGCCCAGATCAACGTGACCGGCGGCAAGGCGACTAAGAAGCCATCCACTTCTAGCATCCCTGGTATCTACAAGGTAATTATACACTGAATCTCTGGCGCGAAAATTCGCAACTGGATGAGAATCTCCCTATTCTATTTTAGGCTGGCTAACACGTTTATAGTCCAGCGACCCTGGCCTACTCATCGACATTTACAGCAAGCCCCCAGGAACTAGCAACCCCTACAAGATCCCCGGTATGTAAACAATAAACTGTCCATGTTATATAAGAGCTGGAACTAATTCATCACCTCAGGACCTGCTCTCTTCACTTGCTAAAGTGTTGCCGCGCGCCCCAACGAGATTACCTGGACAATTTGACAATCGTGGTCATTTCGAAGTGAAGACGTATGGGGGTGAAGGGTAGCCTTTGTGTAAATACCTTCTTCCTAGGCCACCAGTATATAATAGAAAGTCGTCGAGATATCATCTTGCACTATCCGCAAGTAGAACCTATATAAGTTCACTTGGTGTGAAGTCTAGTAGTTGGCGCATACGTTTTATAAGAGTCATAGCAAAGCTCTCAATAGTCGTCATCATTGCACGCCCCAAACGCCTAAAACATCCTTTGTTCCCCTCCCGGCGGCGGCGGCTTTCCCCTCAAGCTTCTTAACCCTTCTAACCAACAAACCGACACTTATGGGCCCAATGATGGTGCACAAAACGATAGCCCAAGTAACGATTAGAAAGAGGGCCGATGCACCCGCACCATCGGATGGCCGTCTGAATACCCTGTTGCTTTCTGCCACGGCCGAAATTAAGAATCCGATTTCGCCTCGTGCTACCATCGCGGATGATACGATCGCCGCTGGATAAAGAGAGAGTGGTTTCGCCGGCGGGGTGGTTGCCGTAGTCCTATCGCTACTAGATGAAGATGAAGATGCTGAGTGTCCTTGTGGCGTGCTGTTCTCATGTAGGTCTGTAGAAGAGACGGCGGGGTGTGGTTCTGATTGTCCTCCTATACCGGTCGCATTCTCCGTCGCCGGCGGGTTCGATCTCCGCGGTCGTCGGAACATATTGCCAAATTTCTGGTATCGGGACGATGCGAATGAGGCAAAATTCCCGACAATATCGCTCGCAGAGATGGAGAACCGGACCAGCCATAAACCACATATCATCTTGCCAATGGCCATAAGAATACTGTAAATAATGCCGCGCCATATTACTTCCCTGGAGAACATATCGGAGATCGGAATAGAGAAACCGATTGATGCGAAGAAGAATGGCTTAAGAACCCGGGCAACTGGTTGTGAGTAGTACAAGTCGTATATAGCCGTACCGGTATGCTCCGTTTCATGCTGCTGGTGCTGCTGTACTGAATGAGCTGTATTTGCGGAGACATTTTGGGTTTCGGCATCCGTTCGGTTGTTCTCCGAAGCCCGGACTCCGGTCAATTCCATTGCTTCGGACCTATCCGCATCCTCGTTTTGTCCTCTGGCATTATCAATATCTGTATGTCTCGCGTCTCCCCACCAACTAACTACAATCCCAGCAAGATACGCAGCAAGCAGCACCGAAGCGCCCGCATAATTTGCACTCACCACAAGCGCAATCAAAAGCGCCGTCTGGGCCACAAACGCAGTCTCCTTCGCATCTCGAATACTCGACCACCACTCTCCCTTCTTCGTCATCACCTCGCTCCTCAAAAACGGCCTCGCCACAAACCGACAAGCAACCGGCACCAAAACCGCAAAACCCAGCGAAACAAGCACCGGCCTAATCACCGCCTGCCCTATATCAATCTCTACCTCCCCTCCCCCAAAACTAGCCACAATCTGCACCATAACCAACCCAACCACATCATCCATCATAGCCGCAGTCCCAAGCACACTCCCCAACCTAGTCTTCACAAGTCCACTCGCACTCAGCACCGCAAACGTAGTCCCCAAACTCGTCGACGCGAGTGCAGCGCCCGCCGCAAAGCACTGCACATTACTTACCCCCCCTCCTTCCCCGCCTAACATAGCGGTCAGCCCACCCCACCCCAATCCCAGTGGCGCCGCCACACCGGTCACTGCAACTAGGGCACTCATCCATAAATCCCTCCTCACACCATCAACCCTCGTCGCTGCACCCCCTTCGAAAACCATGAGTATTAGTCCTAGGTACCCAAGTTGGACCACATTTTCTTGTAATTCCGCTGATAGCAACTTAGTCCCGGCTCCAGGCGTGCCCCACGCCACACCGATAAACACCTGCCCAACCAACCCGCAGTACAGCGCGCGGTCGAGGATGGTATTGGTGATGTTAAGAGCGAGGAGGAAGGAGGAGATGGAGAGGAGCTGGATGAGCGGGGTTTCCTCGTAGGGTAGGGAGGGCATAGCTTGTTATTGGTGATGATGATGTAGGTGGCTGGCGGTCTTGAGATAAGGATAGATAAGGTGCGGTGGGTCTATAATAGTATAAGCGTGCTATGTGAGTGTTTTATTATCGCTTTGTAGAAGTATCATGATGAATTAGTAGGAACTTAGTAAAAAAGGGGTAAATAGAATTTAACTTTGAACTATCTATTATTAAGGGTTAACAATGTAGAAAAGGAGGTATAAATATGATCGTCATCGAGATAAGGGCCAAGATATCTATTCACGTGATGATTCCACTCTGCCTAACCTGTACGTACTAAAGTGCACGAGATATTGAATCATTCGGTCACCATAAGGTAAAAGCTGTGAAGACACTATCACCGTGAGATAGACATGAGTCTGGCGTGTCTACCTCTATATATTAATACACATGTCCGCGGTATTCCACGGGAGAAAAGATCAAAAGCACGCCCTCGCAGCACCGTGGTCATCGTATCGCGCGCTTCACCCTGCGCAAAAATACAGGAATCATACAAAGCTTTCGTGAATTCACCCGAAAACGCCTGAAATGCCCATTCATCAAACGGCCATCCACCTAATTTTGTTTTTTTGCGCCCTATTGTGGTATCACTTCGCCAAGAATCCCCTTTTTCCGCTACACATGTGCTTCCGAGGCCCAGGTTGTTCCACTATCTAATGTGTCTTGATCGCTCAAGAACTCCGTGACTAAATCATTCCTTTCTTGACGCAACGAGACTAGACTATATGTTCTCCATTTTGGGTATGGTGATCTGTATTTACTGAGGGTGCTGCTGTCTGGCGATGGCCATGAATTGGTCCGCAATCTATTGAAAGTTGGTTTAGAATCCTCCAAGGTAGTATAGAAAGTCTTCACTTACATCACGATCCGCCTTGATGAATGGTTGATCAAAGAAGTGGTACTTCTCTTTCGTGACTAATTCCATGATTACCATCATGAGGCCCCATGGTTGAGGCCAAAAGCCTGCAATTCGCTCCAACAAGACACGGACAATTTGCTGGCGAATATCAACTTCCTCAGGGTCGTTTAGATCTTGTCCGAAGATGTCAAAAATTAGGTAACTGAAGTACTCCGTAATAGGACTGTAGTGACGTAGGCGGTCGATGATGCTGCTCAACAGGAAGTATCGTGCCTGGGGTTGTAACTCGTGTACCAACAACGATAGCGTCGCAACATCTGGAGAGCCATGAACGAATAGTGGTCTGTCTTGACGAGCTCTTATGATAGCCTGGCTGCCAATGAATGTGACAATCCCATCAACCAATTTCTGGTCGACGCCTAGGGGAACGTTGCCATACGTCGTCTCATTCGCGTTACTCTTGTTAATGGCATGCGTGAGGTGCGCGATAGCATCTTCAGATGGAGGAGCTTGCATAAGCTGCTCAAGGATCTCTAGCATGCCAACCTCCTTCAAATAGGATAGAGCAGGGACTGCATCTACTTGGGGGTCTTGTGGGACCGCATCGTTGGCGTCCGCCCTTGGGCTACAGTTGAGGACGATGTTTCGGAGCTGGGTGCAGTGGGGTGAGATGCTTAAGCATAGTTCGGTAGCGTTGGTCGATATGTACTCCGAAAAATCATGGGCGAGAAGCACCAAGAGCTTGATAACTGCACGGTAAAATTCCTTAACGACGTCAGTCACATCGATTGCCTTCATGTGCTCCGAAACAAATCCAAGAAGAGAGGTTAGGAGTTTAGTGTATGAGGGCCAACCACGCTTCGACTCGAGTAGAAGTAGGTCGGGAACGAAACGTCGATGGGATATAAGAGAGAGCCATCCGAAGGACATTCCCGGGAAGCGACTTGGGTTGAGCTGTAGGAACGTGTCGGAAAGTCGGAGTAAGAACTCTGGTCGACACGATTCAAGGGCTGGGCTTTCCGCAAAGACTACATCGGCTCCGTGTATGAACATGGAGAAGAAGCGAATGAAGGCTCTCTGGTTGAAGTGCTCGCCTCGTGTAACGTGGTGATGGTTGAGCACAACTGTAACAAGAGACATAACAGCTTCTAGAATGGGAAGAAATCCGGCCCTGGGGTCTTCAAGTTCATCAGCACTCTCCTTAGCGAATATCATGACTATCTTCGCGAGTGCGTCTATTGCCGTGAACGCTTCGTTACCGCCACCTCCAGCATGTAAAATCTGCTCATAGTAGTTCACTGCGAGGTCGATGGCCTTTCGTACGAAGACTAAAAAATCGTCTTTGTTCACGATAATGTTCCTGCTACGGATTTGCTTCACGAAGGCTACTTGAGCCTTCTCCGGGGTGTTGTAATTGTTATACAATCGAACCCATTCGTCGAAGATGTACTCAAGTTGGTCCACACGTTCGGCGCTGTCCTGGATATCCTGATTCTGTGGTTTGATTAGTCCGGAATCGATAAACTTCGATTTCAAACGCTGGCCGATCTCAAGGGTAGGATCCTCGTTGATCCAGTCCCAAGCAACTTCCAGACTGCGCACATAGTCTGCTAAGAGAGCAACAGGACGATCGTTGAACAGCGTAAGATCTAGCAGTTTATCGAAAAACTCTAGATACCCTTCTTCTCTCTGAACCAGTATTTTGGCCATCATTTGGTCGATGCTGTGCAGGTCGAGGAAGTCCGTCGGGAGGAGAGCCGTGATCAGAGAGATGTTCAGGATGTTCTGAGGTGGCTGCTGGTAGAAACTAATCTGGACACGATCATGCAAGGCGGTACCGGAACTAGCCGCTATCTTCAACAACTGCTCAAGGATGTGAACGAGGCTTTCTAGGAAAAGAGTATTCTCCACTCCGCTGAAGAGTAGCTGGCAAATTTTCTCGGCGGCGTAGAAAGCAAACTCGTCCGAGTTTTGTGACGTATTAATTATGAGTTGAGTGAATACGTCCACAACCTCGAGAACTGGGTGGGACCTGGGCAAGTCGGCGAAGTGCTCCTCTTCTGTTGACGTAGTGGTGCGCTTAAGTTCAGATAAGAGCCTCTCCACCTTCTCCATCAATCCTCTTCCATCCATAGGGTGGGCTGAAGGGCGACCGTTAGCCATGCCCGCGTGTACATGGTTGTAGGGGAGTTGTGTGTTTAGGTGGGGAAGAGATGGTGTTTCGCCTGGGGTGGCAAGGGTCGGAACGGAGCTGTACTGGTCCTGGAGAACTTCGTTTGCGATATTTCTAGTAGCATCTGAAGCCGATGAAGCATGAGCTGCGCTGGTTTGGGTGGCACCTCTTGGCGTCCTAGCAAAGTCATCATAGATGGCCATTTGCTCGGCGTTCAGACCGGCCATACTAGGCGACAGCTTATAGGGATGCGGAATGGTCATGGCCCATCGACTAAGGCTTGGGTCGACGTAGGGCTCATTAGGTCGTTGCAGACGATGACGACGACGAGCCTCGATCTCGCCTTCGATCATCTCTTCGATTTCCGGCACCGCACGTTCCTCGGCTTGCTTCTCAATGATGCTACATGCGAGGTCCAGGTTAGAGTTGACGCACATAATGATTGTGCCTTCGGGTAGTGAATGAGGCAGTTCGGCGGCAGAGTTTCGCATGTGATTGGTGATATTTGCCCTGAGAGGCTCCTTTGAAGTAACCTGAGCAAGGCTTCCTGCAGTGGCCTTTACCATGTTGATTGCGGACGTTCGCAGCTTGTTCTCATCCGGCTCGGTTGCGAAGTCTTTATGGATCATCTGTTGAGTACTTATCGCAGCAATAGTGACGGATCTATCGACAACAGGTTGGATAATATCATGTAAAGCCTTCGTTACAGCGCTACGGACGATCTCATGAAGACGGGCGCTGTTAACCACCATCTCATTCGTGGGTGGAATCGAAAGGAGAGCGCTGATGTCCGGGATTGAGACGGGAATTGGATGCGGCGCAAGACCAGACGGAACAGCGCCAGCCATGCCGTTTAGAGACAAGTTATCAAAGTGCTCCAGAGGGTCTTGAATACCAATATCAAGGGCCTCCTCAACCGGCACGCGATCTTGAAGTTCGCTAGATGGCTCTATACTCTTGTGGTCTAGATTTAGGTCTTTGCAGAGAACCTCGATTTCGAACTTTTGGTTAAGTTTCAGTTCGGCGTGGTGGTAGAGTTCGATGAGGAGATGGATAATATCCATCAACCATGGATTAGGAGGCCGAAAAATAGTTGATTTCGCCGCCTGGATGAGCACTTTACAGACGAAAGGCACAACAACGACTAGCCTCTTTGTATCATGGGCCTCAATGAGCAGTTGCTTGAATGCGATGTTCTTGTGCCTGATTGGTTGATCTCGCGCAATGGTTAGAAGACCAAGCCAGGCTCCTAGATATTTCAAGTGAGTTCTATCCGTAGAGTTTTGCAATGTGCTCTCCGAGTTTAACATTCGGGCCACACTGATATAGGTTTGTCTCAAAACTTCAGACCATAAATCGGAGTTTTGGAAAAGCTTAACAAGATCGAGATACACCTGGTGGTAGTTTGGCTGCATCTTTGCACGCTCTTCGACGAGGTGGCTGGCAAACCATTGCTGATGTCTCTCGTCCAAAATGTCATGAATCTCCCTGTAGGTGGACTGGAGTGAGGTATTAGTCAAATTGTTGAGTCCGAATTGAACTCTGTCTTGAATGTCCACGATGGGCTCCTCAAACGCAATATCTGAAGGCGGCGGGTCAATTTTAATCGCTGCAAAAGGAGCTGCATGTGTTTCCGGTCCGTCCGTATTGCCATTCATGAGCGACTCGGTCCCTATATGACTAGGAGTTGCTGTGCCGTTATGGGTCCGTGCCCGGTCCTCTTCGTCTTCTACGACAACTTCTTCGGCCTTCCTGTAAGCATCGGTACCACGCAAATCGGGGATCTGTAAAAGTTGTTTACAGAGTCCCGGCCACTCTCTGAATCGGGGGAATATCTGTATGAGGGCCTGCAGACCGAACTTGTACATCGAACTGTCAATGCCATGATCTCTCACAGCTTCAAGGATCATGCCAAGTCCGATTTTGAGTGGCAGTTCAGAAATGAGTTTGTGGGATATTATACCACCAAACAAAACCGCAGTTGTGGCCAACGCCTCCAAAGGATAGTCAATGAAATGAGAATACTCATCAAAAAGTCCATGGATCATGCATGCAAAGATATCCTGTTCCAAAGGATCTCGTGATTGTTTGTACTCCTCAAGTTTCTGGACAACAAATTTTACCTCTGACTCCTTGCCATACATCTTTTTGTAGTGTTCTTCCATCTTGGCGACAGCCGCAGGTGGAAGTCCGTTACCATCTTTGCCGTTGGCATCAATGATATCATCATAACCCTCCCCATAGTTGATAAGTCTGGGGTATGCTGTGATACATACGCGTTGAACAATGATCAGTTCTGGGAGGGGGTTGCGCGGCAGAAAGTCTTCGAGAATCTGAAGCATTGCGAGCACCGTTTTGACGTGAAGCGGGGTAGTTGTCTTTGGTGCTGTCTGTCCTTCTCCGGTTTTCTGGGATTGCAACTCCATATTTGCCTTGATCATCAGGAATTGCAGAAGAGATTGAGAAATCGCGGGACTTCGCTCGGCGTTGTTATGAGCCCATTGAGCGAGGTCAAGATGACCTTCGGCATGTGCGAGAGCAGCCAGATCGTAGCCGAATCCGTTAGGCATATAGACGAGCTCGTCGAGCCAGCCATGCTTGATGACATGCTCAAATATGAGAGTCAGGTCCATCGGCTTCGCGGCATGGGCCTCGACTAGTCTTTGCGTGACCCAAGCCCTATCCTTTCTCCACAGGCTGTCTAGAACAAAGTCATGATACTCGGAGTGTCGGTGTAAGAAATTCTCGAACAAGGACGCCAGTGTTTCAACAGCCATAGGGGGCCAAGGTTTGGGGATGCCAAATGCCGAAACTATGAAGATGTCAAGATTCGGTACCACCACTTCTTGGAATAGTCGTTTCGCTTCGGTACTCTGCGATGCATGTAGTGAGTGTAGTGCAACCTGGAAGATTGCTGATAGGGCTAAACCAGAGACAAGAGGATGTTTTACGGCAACCGCTGCTCGTTCGCGGACTTCAGGGGGTGAGTGTGCGTATTCGTCAAGAGTGAATGTTGGCTGAAGACCGGGAATAGTGCTCGCGTCAAGTTCATTCGGACTCAAGGACGCAAATGCACATATGAACGAAAGTTGTGTTTCTGGGTTCTCCCAATGAGATCCCCCCCACAAACTTTGAATGCTAAACAGCGGCGACTGTTCATCCTGGGCTTGTGTAACTGGTAGAAGTGCTTCGTACAGTCGAAGAAACTGTGCGGAAGACACGCGAACGTCGCGTTGGTCAAAATACGCGACGACATCGTGCCAGCGGAAAGACGGTGGGAGTGTACGGCGGAGAGCTGCGACAAGTACGGAAGGATTATGACGGAATGTGATGCTGACGGTGGTGTAAGTTAAAGCTGCCGAGACTTGCTCTTCGCTTAGTTGAATATTGATCGGTCGATTTGCCAGGAAGGCGGCGCAGGAATCCTCGTCGCGAGTAAAGTCGGTGCCGGTTCTTTGAATATAGAGCGCTAGTGCGTTAGGTAGTTTCTCGGCTAACACTCTGATAAGGTCCAAAGCAGCCAATACCTCCATCGGAGGTGCTTGGTCGTTCTGTAACCAGCGTGACTGAACCTTGTGACTGAGCTCGTGCTTAGCGGCGGAGTTGAAGTTGGGAGGATGACCCTGGATATATCGATCGACAATAGTTGCGATGAAGGATGGGGTAAGATCTGAGTGGTCGCCATAATCTGCGCGGGAGAGTATATTCACGAAGGTAGGAAAGTTGGTGGAGAGAATGGCATCGGCTTTAGCGTTCCACTTTGTTAGCTTACACGTGCTTCCCTCCGAAGAAAACACCGGCAATGACCTACCTTTAGTCTTCAGATCCTGACGAGATCCAAACTTGAACGCCAGAGCTAGAATAGTCTTCTCTAGGGCATCAAGTTTGAAGTGTTCCATGAATGTAGACAAGTCGAAGTCACGGAATATGTCTTCGTTGGCCATTTCGATCGACTCGGCTATTCGAGAGGCTTGCTCGAGGTCATGCGAAATCTTAGCCATCTCGCCAACTAGGAGTGAATAGTTTCCAGGGTTGGCGACAGACCGGTTGATGCCGGGAAATATCTGAGGGGCATTGCCGGCTACCAGCCGGGTGAAGTATTTAGGAAAGACCTCCATGCCGTGGTCATCGAGGAGCTGTGGAAAGAGAAGGAATGGTATGTTAGCACAGGATCGGATTGAAGTTAGGGTTAGTGTAAAATGAATCGCATCGACATACCTTGTTTAGTTGATCCACTTGTAACTCCCACTTGGCGCGATCTTTGTCGTCCTTGATGGTACTCAGAAGAAGGTAGACCTGTGCGACGACAATCTTGGTAAGAGAGCTGGTCCCCGTGGTCGGGCTGCTGGTACTGGGGCTTGCGCCAGCACTCAGAGGACCGGCCTGTGACGGATGGGGAGAATGTGTCAGTCCTGTCTGCAAACTCTGAGCAGGGACAGGGGAGAAAGTTCCAGATCGCGAGTGAGACGGCGGTGGGGGGACCATGAGGGTGGTGGTCTCGCGGTCGGGAAGGGGAAAGGGAGGAGGGAAGAAGAGAGAAGGTGATGTGCGATTCCCCTGGAGCCCCTCGTAGAACCACGAAATCGACGAATCACGCAATGTTGCCTGTCAAGGGCGACGGATATGGGCTTAGGAGGCTGTGGACGGCAGGCGACGGTAGGCGCAATTTTACGGAAACTTTTGGCATCGAGTTCATGAGCCTAGGAGGTATTGAAAATGCGTCGTGACAAGGCCGTGGTTTCGTATATCGTGGTCGTCGATTGAATTTGTGGTGGATGTGGTTGTGGTAGATTGTAAAGAGGGTGCTACGGTTACTAGAATGACCTGGTCGATGGGGAAAGGCTAGCAGAACCAAAGCAAGGACCAAGCTTGGTGGTCAGTGTGTCTAACGGATTTTTGGTACTAGATGAAGGATGATGAATGGGTAGTGGGTAATATACAATAAAATAATGGTGTCTTTCTTCGTCGGCGTCTCTGTCTCTGTACTAGAAAGAAACACGCTTCTGAAAAGAAAAATGGCAATCTAAAATAATTTTGTAAGAAAGAAGGCCGGGGGGTGGTTGAAGATGATGTATGTTTTGTCTTGTGTACCTAGACGTATTTGGATGCGGGTAGTGGATGGGGGTGTTGATTTTTGGTGGATGAAGGACTGAGTAGAGAGTCCAAGTTAGAAAAGACAACCCTCCTTCTGGCGCCGCAAAGCTCGGACCACATTACGGTTTGTGATCTTGCTGTCTGCACTGTTGCACTTGAACCTAATGGGGCTGATGGTGGGGAATAGCGACCCACTATGATAGAAAGTGACCAATAGGATTGGGGATTGAAACTTGAAAGCCTTGCAAAGGTGTACATTCGTTAGAAATTTTGTATGCTGCCTTATCTAAGCAAACAGCCCCTCAGGAAAGAGCATCTGTGCAACCTTTCCACGCAATCACGTGGATGATAAGCTGGTTTGCTTATTATCTGACAGCATTATCACAGCTCATTGTCCCTCACAAACTTAAAATATTTCTCTTTCTAGTCAATTATTTAAATTTTTGTCTCCACGGACCATCGTCAACCATACATGCCAACAAATAGTCGAGATTCTAAGAACATTTGGGTAGTATAAGGGTATCAACCCCTAACGACAATGAATCGCGTGCACGATAAGAATTATGAAACAAGACTGAATAGAATTATTCGACGCAATTGTCTTTTCTTTTTCACCATTCTCGTTGATATCGTTTTTATATACACAGCAGCTCATCATGGTTGAATCTTCAGAGCCTTAGAATATCGTCCTACTAACTCACTTCTTCTCCTGTCCACTTCAACTTTCTAGCTCCCCATTTTCGAGCCTCTTCCGAATTAGCCCTACAGAGCGGTCCATTCTGCGTTGGTAATTCATCTTCAGTGAGCACCACCCAGTCTTCGCTACCTACTGTGGTCGGTGCGTAAAACAGTCCCCAAGGGTCACGGCGTTGCTTGATACGCAATAGTCGTGGATAATTGCTACCGAAGAAAGCTTGCTGCCAGTTTGGCTCTTCCACGTCGCATTCATTGATATAGGCGCCGGCTCCAGGCGATACTTCTCTCCATTTGTCTAAAGCCGATGCAAGCCGGGAGTGTGCTGCCTTAAAATCTGTCGGCGATAGGCCTCGCAATTCGGAGTAGTCGAACAAATCCGCGTGCATAATAGCCTTGCGGAATGCTGGGTTTGCCGCGTTGTTGCCTGGATATCCTGCTACTTCTTCTGTCGGCGCCAAATGAATTCCGTGGAAAGTATATCCAGCTTCAATCGACTCCCGAATTGCAAGTTGTGTGGCGTTAAATAGGTCCGGGTCATCAAAATTTTCTCGCGGTAGTAAACGACTCCCGAATCGCGAGCTACCTGGTCTATCACCTATACCTGGCCTAAGGGCAGCCCAGTTTGATGCCGGGTATGGTGGTCGGACGGTCACGTTAAGCCCGACCGCTTTCAGGTCATCCACCAACGGCTGTACAAACTTTGCCAGATATTCCTCGGACACATTAGGGAGCTCGATATCCGTCATGAAACTGAAACTGTCGTTGGTGAACATGCGCGATACGTAACTGTCTGCAAACAAATGTGTTAATTTTCCAGGCAGGAATATTTAAAATATAACGTGACATACTGTGGAATCGTTAGCATTTACTGACAAAATTCTAGATAAATTCGATAATAGGGGGAGCCTATCTCCATACATACCATGCTGTTCCTTCATTGTCGACTATCTTCCTACCGAAGTCGTGGTATAGGTCGAACCCCTTCCAGAATTTCTCGACATCACTACTTGCAGACCTAGGCCTAGAAATATTAAAGCTGCCTACCATAAACATTAGGGAAGTAGCAAGAATATTCGTTGGCGGGTGAGCCTTGATGATGGCCGAAGTTACGATACCGTACGTACCTGTATGCCTGTTGTCAGCATATTGTCTAGGATCAACATCAAACTACCGAATGTAAGAAGAACGCATAGGACTGCTTACTTCCTCCACCGCCACGCAATGCATAGAATAAGTCGGTATTTTGGGTAGGATCCGCGGTGACGAATCTGCCGTCAGCCGTGACAACCTGGATTGAAAGGGGTTGATCAGCACCAAGGCCATACTTGGAAGCCAAAGCTGAATGTCCACCGCCTGCCATCCAGCCGCCGAATGCTCCGACAGTATAGCCCCCTGCAACCAACGTCGTTATGTTCCAGCGGTTCATATACGCAAACATCTCCCAACTCTCGACACCAGCACCAACTCTAGCTGCTCTACCCCTATATTCCCCGACCCTATATCGGGGTAGGTATTGGAAGTCCTTCAGATAGTGTGTCCAGACGCTGAGGCTTCCGAAACCGGCCGATCGTCCGACGAAGTCATGTCCGGTGTTCCTATTATCCAAGAAACGCGTTAGTTAGATTACCTTCACGGGTTGAGTCTATACCTAGTAGCTAGATGCATTGGTTCTAGGACTCACTTGATGACCAGACGAAGGTTCCGGTTTCTGGCGAAGTTGACGGCGATCTGGATCTGCTTCACTGTCGTAGCATTGACGACATAAGCAGGAAAGGCACCCTGCGTACAATTCTCACCATCTTGGGGCTGTAGCGTTGCATGGCAAGTGTCGCCCTCGGGCCACTCGGAGAACATTGTGACCGGGTCGTCTATGTAAAAACGATTGGAGGACGTATTCCGCAGAAGATAGGTGCAGGCTGCTTCGTCTTTTGCTGGACCCTCATAACAGACCACGGCAGGCGGAACGCCCCTAATCAAGGCACCTCCCAACGTGCGATTTAGTCTAGACCAGTCTTCATCAAGAGGCCAGTCATCAGACCCCGGGTACTCCCTACAGTCAGGCTCGTCATCGTCACGAGGAGCTCTGGCTACAGCAGTCGCATCCCCAAAAGCTATGTCCGAGAAGTCACCAATGTCGGCCTCAGTAAGCTGGTCGTCCTCGAAGGCAAAATTGGCGCCCTTGACGCTTACGAAGAGCGCGAGGAGCGTTGAGACGAGAAGGGAGCGCATATTTTCTGGTGGGTGGCGACAATAACCAGTTCGCGCAAACTACCAAGCCTAAACAAGGAGAGAGCCATACTTCTCTTACCTACTTATCTATAGGCCTCTCTCCTGGTGTATTGGTTGTGATCCTGCATTCCATTCGGGTAGGTCCACTCAGGACACCTTACAGAAATTGGGCCTTTAACCGAGCTCGTGGCTAAGTGCTCACTCATCAAGTTTGTCGTGCTCGTTCCTGCAGATGTGGGACAGTTCCCGTGTGCGAAACGACAATGAGGGTGTGAGTGTGGAAGCCTGATATCAACGACCGAGGGCGGACCAGGGCGAAGGATTTGATCAGGTCGAAAAACTGGTGAGAAAAAGAACATACCGCCATGATAACACGGCACGTTTCAGCCTATACCTCTGGCAGTTGAAAGGGAACGTTCTGGATGGCTTCACTCATGCAACCGCATGCCTCGTGCTGAGATTTGAGTAATCTAGAAAAGAGCCGCTTTGGCCGTCAGAAACAAGCGGCAAATACCGACGGTTGCAGGAAAACTTCTCACGACCATAAAGGTAGGATTCAAAATATCATACGTCGACTTGCAAAGGGCAAATTAGTGTGGTTCGGCTGAAGCATCCACCAGAGCCGACATAAGACGTGATTGATGTGGATTCGCATGCATATTAATTACTAGGTAATAATATTAGCGTAAAGGATTGAAAAGAAGCGGGTGGGTAGTCATCGGGCGAAGACGGCACATCACCAAGCACATCGGCTTGCCTCTTATTCGCACGAGGGCTTCCGTCGTCTCCGGACTTGACCTTATAGCATCGTAAGTAATCCATTACAGACTTCGCACTAGAAGATAATGCGGCGAAGGAGTAGCCCCCGACAAGAGTCAGCCAAGATCAGGGTCGTAGCCGGGGCACCGTGGGTGTGGTATGCATTGGCTTGCAGTAACGTCTGGGCTTGGCTAATTACGCCCTCGAGCCTCCTTTTCCAGGAATTCGCGCGTGTAAGAAATGCTACCTAGACATTCAGCAGACCTCGTGGGGAAGAAGGAAACCATGTGTCAGGCTTTGGAGCAACAGATTCCTTGCGTCCGAACGTTGCATCCGGATGAAATACGAGCACTATAGGTAGGGCCCCCACAATGCCGGGCTGTTACATTTTGTGACACCTTGGATTATACCAGATATATAAGCAGGTAGGAATATGGAGATGTAACCTTTGAAACATATCTTATTAACAATGCACTAGGTGACCACGATTTCTGCTCCATTCTCCTAGCAAATTTTTTTGTACAGCAAATAGAAATATGTCACTCTCCGCATAACTTATACCGATGTGGCCGTGGCCGTAGTTGTCGCTATCACCGATGCTAACGATGCAGAAGACGAGCACACGCATCCCTGGCCTGTAATACTCGTAACCGGCGGCGTACTACACGTCGCCTCTGTGGACCATGACTGCACCGTTGTCGTCGCCGCCCCCCTTTTTAAATTCACAGCCTTCACAAGCACCGGAATCGCCTGTCCGGTATTTAAACTAAATGTCCTGTGGCCCAATACCTTCAAAATCGCCGCGATCTCACCAGAGTGGCTCGTAATACTAACCCATGTCGCATCATCATTACTAAATATATCATCAAGCACAACCTTCGATCGCTTAACTTGCGCCTCACTCGTCTCCCCCTCCCCTTCATCTCCACGCCATAACTCATCATTTTCCGTAAACCCCTCTTCAAATATAAATTCCGGCGGCAACACATTCCGTAAATGTGTACGGTTAGACCGCTCATCACAAGCCCTTATACTAATACCCTCGCGCAGGAGTTCCTTGACTACAGGCGCGAATGGCCGGTCCGCAGGGAGGGTAAGTCCGGCGAAGGTTAGATTCGCGGTGGTGGCGGAGCGGAGGAGGGGACTGCTGTAGTAGGACTGTGGAGCGGGGATTTTGGAGGTGGAAAGGGAGGTGGACCAGAATGCGTGCGCTTTGGTGCATTGCGCGATGCCGGCGGGGGTTAGTAGGGCGTCGCGCCATGTTGTTGTGGTGTTCCCGTCGAGGAGGCCCCAGTAGCACTATGCATTCGGAATTAGTGTTGAACTCCCGATGATACATGTAAGTACGCTTGTACATATATAATAATTGTTTGGGTATGAATTAGGTGAGTGAAGAACATACGTTCCACGCCGGCGTGCCATAAAAACTCTCGGCTGCATTATGATACCCCTCACCATGACGACCCATGAATAGGACTTTATACTGCGTATTCTTATCGGCATCCCGGTTTAGAGTATCGACAAAATGCGTGAAGCGCTCCCATTGTGTCCATGCCCCATGAGGATCGAGCTCGTCGCCGGTTAGGTATGACCGATTGAGGAGTCCATAATTCGTTGTAGTCTAGTACTGGTTAATGACTGAAGGCGATGATGTAGACTTGCGATAGTTAAAACACACATAATCGAATGTTTTAGAATCGGTAGCAGGATCATCTTGCTGGAAAAATCCCGTAATCGTGGTGTAGTTAATCGTCGACTCTCCGCCGTGGCAGTTCGTCCTCTGTTTATGATCCCATTTCCCACTCCTTCCCCATTCCCAACCGAGGCAACCCGAGCTTAGGAAAAAGATAGTGAGAATAGAAGTAGCCAACATCGCGAAAAAGGCGTGACAATGAGAAAAAAACTTCACATTGACTACCTAGATATTTCCAATATTAAATAAAAAAAAATCTAAATACTAGAATACGAAAATGACGCTAGATCGATGCTGACGATCCAATAATACTACCTTACCAGGGCGATGCTCTGCATTTATATGATTAATGCATGATGACCTACAATAATCTAGGCGCCAAGTTCTGACGAGCCCAATAGATCGGATCTCAATGTTCAGCTAGATATACACGTGGAATGCAGCTATATTTGAAAATTCACTTTCTTGATTCTCTTGGGCATAAAATTGTTAGATTTCACGTGCTAAAAGGCTGAGATCAAATGTTGTGATAATCTCGTGTGGGGAGATTATAATCAGATCGAATACGCAATCCTGGTGGAGATCATTTCGTAGATTGGAATTGACCAATCGTTCCGCAACGTGGACATCCTGTCTAGAGTAATTCAAGTATATAGAAAGAGGAATTTGAGCCCTTCGTAGTTCATTTGATTTCGGTCATGTATTTCTATTATAGTTAGCTTAATCGTAATATCATACCTCATACTCATTTCCAAACCATATCACATTGCATTTCACTCGCCGTGCGGCTTCTTGTGATAGATGGAAAAGAGTATTATCCCATCTGTAAATCCTCATCGGTGTAAGGGCAATCGAATCTAAGATATTTCCATTAGCCTTTCTCCCTCGGTAATAGTTCCGTTCGGAATAAACCCGACTTACCCTTGCTCACCGACGATAGCCTTCGTATATTTCTCGAGTTCCTCAAGCTGCTCGACGCAACCCGTCAGACTCTCGTTATAGGAGTAACTATATATCTGTGCCCATTTCCTCCCTTCAGATTTCTCATCGGGGCTTAATTTTCCGCTCGTAGTCAGTTTAGCTTCTAGTACAGCCATTTGATCAAGTAGCTGCTTTCGCGTAGCTGCAGCATTGGGCAGGTATTTCTGCGCATTGAACTTTAGCGGAGTTTCTAGTTGGTGGGTTGAACGCGGACTTACCGGTACTTTTCTGTCGGCTCGGAGTGCGCCAGAAAGCACGTACAGATTTGTCAGGATGGTCGCAATTGCGTCTCTCCTGTGACCTAATAGGTCCGCTGCGAATTCGGTGTTGTCTCTAATAAAATGTGGGTGGTAAAATAGAGACGCTTGGCGGGCCGTGACAATATACTCGAAAAAACGCTCGCATGAGTCAATGAGCGCTGAGTATGGTAAAGGATCAAATGGAGCTCGGAGGCGTATCTCATGGCGTGTGAGGCCCTAGCACCAATTAGCTGACTTCTCAAGCTGAGAAGATACCATATGATCTCACCAATAGTTGCCTAAGCCTCACGAACCCTTCTCGCAAGCGTCCTTCAAGTATTTCAGATGCGCGAATATCATCTTTAGTAGGCTCATTCCCCTCTTCGTAATATACATATCTGGACACGATACCTATGACTTGCTTAGTAAAAAGGAGATATTCATGATTCAGGCTAGACTCACTCCTGTACACAATACTGGAATAAAACATCATCGCGGCTACCGCTTTTCGGAGGTCATGGCGAGCAACGAATGGCCATAGTGCCCAATTGACAATAATCGACCCAACAACCCCAACGACCATAGCGGCTCCGTGTGTCGCAGCGAGGGTAGCTGGCGACGGTTCGCCTCGAGCAGCAACTTCTGCTAGAGAAACCACTGTAAACGAGATACATCCTACGAGACCAGACCTCTAATGTTCGTTAGAATTTTTCAGTGCCATGGTTATTGTAGGGTGCCTTACCGGATGAGTGCTCTGTGTGTACCTATAGATCATAGGGAGCATGAAGATGACTGCAAACACCGCAATGGCGTAAGGATTGCCATCCCCAGCCGCATATGACAAACCGGCCCATAGAGCCCCAAGGACAGCGCACAAAGCACGTGTAAATAGGTCTTGGATATTTCCACCGGTACTATATGAATAGGTAAATTATTGTTTCATTAAATTAGGCGGGATATTAGAAAACGACTCACCGAGGACCCATTATGAGCCATGCCATCACGACGCCCCACCAGACTTCATAGCCGTCCCACCATCCGTGATCGTTAGAAAGCCAAGCGGGAATGGATAGGATGGAGGTAATAGCAGCGGTTTTGAGGCCAAACCGTGTCTCGAAACCCTGTAAACGATGAAGAAATCCCCAAATTTTGCGTCGCGTATGGTCATTTTTTGTGTTCCGATTGTCCTCTAGCTCATCAGCTGTCATTGTCGCATAGGAAGTATCATGATCTTTATTGGTGTTTTCATCTTCCCTAGGCAATGGCTGGAAATCTCGCGACTTTATTTTCTGAATAATCGCCGCTATATCACTGAAGCTTTTGAAATAAGAGCCTGCAGTTACACCACCCCGATCATGTCTGACTTGAGCATTGGTACGATGCATCGCCTTCCAAAATGGGTAGGAAGGCGGATGAAACATCGGTCGCATTGGTTTCCTTTGTTGCATTTCGTTAACTTTTACTAAAAGTGCCTCGATTGCCGTTGCTGCTTGATGAACTGGCCGGCAGTATGCGAAGAGTTTGACAACTTCAGGAGATTCCGCATATGTCGGAGGTAAACTTTCACTCGCCAATACGCTGTCTTGGCACTCGCTGAATGCAATAATACGCCTGCGTAACTTCACCAGAGATCCGGGAACATCATTCGAAACATTTTTCGGGGGACCGAGGTATTGGCGATGTCCACACATCTCCATCAAAACGGCATCGCAGCTATTCAATGCAGTTTCCATAGATAAAAGGAGTTTCTCCGTCGGCTCGGCCAAGTTACTCGCCACGAACTTCACCAGCCTTCTTTGCTCCTCATTTTCCGGCCCGGGGGACTTCTCGTCCATATCAACAATGAATTCGTCTAGGACGGATCGGCCACGACTCGACCTATCCCATGGGGCATCATCCGACTGATCCAGGATCCTTGTTTCACTATTCAAGCTAAGTAGTGCACGAATGACACCTTGAATGAGATTACGTAGTGCCAACACGTCTTTGGGGTCGAAGAGCGTTATAGAGAAGTCGATGACTAGATCTCTGTAGGCCTGTGACATACTGACGAAAGTCTGAGTCAGTCTTCGACGTGTTCTTATGCTTTCTAGCCGAGTCAAGCCGATACCATCCTTGGAAATAATTAGTTATTGAAAAACCTAAGAGGGTAGGGGTAGAATTACCAGCATGACAGCGAATGCCTGGTGTAGAGCCACGGCAAGCGGGCGTGCACCAGCATCAGGAACCACAATACAACATATAAAAAGGGAGATGGCTTGTCCTAAGACCCAGGGAATTCCATATGCGAGAAGTTTAGACCAAGAGACTTCAGTTCCTGACACTTCCGCAAGACAAGTATATGAGATAGCAATTCCAGCGCAGATAACAGCTTGATATGTCCGGATATAGTAGGAACGAACACAAGCAATGGCAAAAATGTATAAGAAAAGGAAAACAGCAAGAATTCCACCGTATCCGATACGTGCTGTTGCCGTGGCGGTAGACACCCAAAGACCGAAGGCGCCCCATCCTAACCCAGTAGCGGTGCCAACTATTGTTAGAATAGTACCATCGACTTGAGCGCCTAACGTTCTACCGGAATGATTAAGAATCGTCGAAATGACCATGATATAACTATAACGTCCAAGTCTAGCTTGGACAGGAGGAATAAGACAGAGAATATACGCTATAAAAAAGGCAAGAAACGACTTAAGAAGCCGAATACCAGCTCTTGTGGTAGTAACCCGACGAGCAACCCCCTTGATTTCGTGCCATTGTTTAGGTAAAAAATTGCGTATAGAAAGGGGATTCCTCTTCCGAAATGCGTATGGAAGAGTCAACTCAGCTTGCTTCATGAGATCTTGCGTGTTCACTTCCTCGGGTGGGAGAAAAATTGCATCAAAGAAGCCATCTCGTAACTCGGTTATTCCATAAGAATTGTTTGCATAATGCTTGTCTTCCGAGGTCATAGTTCTCTGGGCGACGGGGAGACGAGGTTGCGACTCGGTACGAGTATCAAAGATCCTATCTAGTGAGTCCATCGAGGGGTCGCGAGTATGGTGTTTTGTCCCTGGACTGCGATGACGAAGAATTCGAGAGAGCCCCGTCTCGGCGGAAGTACCATTCTGCGCATTATCAGTAGGAATAGCATCGTCAGTTTTCGTTTCGTTCAATGCCATTGTAAATTCATATAAATAAATCAAACCTCCCAACTCTTTTTTATGTACGAAATTGGGCGATATTTTCTCTTAGATCGAATTAATTAGTTATTAATGGGGCATTAGGCTTAGACAATTGACAACGAAGAGTCATGGTTTCAATAAGGATATCAGTTTGCTGTAACAGCGATGATATCCCATTGATGATGTGTAATCCCGCTGATTAACTTCCGTTTGAGAGTAAATCACATATTATCACTGTAAAGAAAGAAAAAGTTGTAAAAAAGGAAGGTTAAAATGATTGATCACAAACAAGTTTATGAGGAGTTTATCAAACGCACCTAGACGATTAGTCTATGCTGCTCCTTCCATTTCGTGAAGAGAAAACAAGATGTATTCGACGTCACACTGCACGGTGACCCATATTTAATATGCACATGTATCTAGGTACCTAGGTATATCTGATTGTGTAACAGACGCTAAACTAACTAAACAAATGATATCTTACATAATCCGATACGGTATCGATAATTGCCCGGCGATCTAAACAGTGTGGTCAGTGTGGTAATAAAAAAAATAAAATTACCCCGCCAGCGTCTGTATCCAAAACCGATTTAGCTTAGATATATAAGTGGGTCACCGCCTCGAAAAATGCCCCTCCAAAAGTGACCAGCCCGAATGGCCTCACTTCTTTCCTTCCCATTCCAAAACAACAACAACAACAATTACAAATTCCTCTTCATTCTTCCTTTATAACAACATTCTAGTTGTTCCGAAGTTGAAACCTGCGCATAATAAATACAGTATTGAATCGTCAATACAACCTCAACAAACATATCTCCTTCTACAGCTATCTACTAGCAACAACCCCTCCAAAATGACAGGTGAATCTCCTCCCTCCCCCGTGTTACGCGTCGCATATTCCTGCCCAATGATCTACTACTATATAGATCACAGAATGGAACATCATATGCTAACTGTAATAAATAGATTTCGTATCGATCTCGAGTATGTATTTCCCACCGAAATTCGCCTTGCGCGCGCCTTCGATCTGTCAGCGCCCAAACTAACAAATGCATAGAATCCTTCGTGGAGTTCTACTACAACCAGTTCGACCAGAACCGAGCAGCCCTCGCTCCTCTCTACGTATGCGCCCCCTAAAACATCTACTATTTTGTACAGATTGAACGCCGACTAACAATATTGTAGCGGGATGGCTCTATGTTGACCTTCGAGTCCAACTCTTTCCAAGGCACCGTTTCCATCATCGAGAAGCTCCAGGTAGGGCAACTACTCCCAACACGGAGACTATCCGAGTAAGAGTTAACAAATACTACTAGGGTCTTCCTTTCCAGCAGATCAAGCACCAGGTTGACACTATGGACTCCCAGCCTGGTGTTGATCCTTCCCACATCATGGTCCTCGTGACCGGTCAGCTTCTAGTTCGTCCACCAAAATTCCCTTCCCAGATATCTGGTAAATAAATTAACACATTATTAGGTCGATGAGGAGCAACAACCCATGCGATACACCCAGTCCTTCTACCTCGTACCTGAGAATATCAACGGGCAGCTTCAGTACTACGTTCACAACGACATCTTTAAGCTTGTCTACGGTTAAGCGCGCAATGCATGCGGAATCTACGATCGGAGGAAGTTTCAGTAATTAGGGCGTCATATTAGCAGGCTAGCTGTAAGGTGCGAGCATCCACAGAAGATGAAGTTTTGCTATAGACGGATCAATTGTGACGCTATTTCGAGGACGTGCTATTTTCCCAGATAACCAATCTGGTGCAAATCACTTCTCTTCAGATAGATTTCGTTAAATTTAATTATTCCACCAACTTCTTCACATCTAATATATCAGTACGCAGCATAACGCTCAAGACGCCATGTTGAGCGTTCACTAAAGCCGTTCAACGATTCTAGTCAACTTTCTTACCTCTCGTACCGTTATTATACGAGTACTTCGGTAAAACTAATGTCATTGACATAATACAATACTCTACTCGTCATAGACATACTGATTTCCATGAGGCCGCCATCAGCCACGTTTAATTAGGCGATTTTGGGCTATGTAAGCATGAATACCTAAATCTTGTGAAGGGCTTTTCAAAAGCCTATAGCCAAATTGGGCCAACATGGCGATAAGGCGTTAGTAAAAAAGACCCAACAGCTCCTACACCATTCTGATAACTACACTAGATTCTTCAAAATATCTATTGGCGTATAAGGCACCAAATAGATCATTTCTTAACGTCGTGAGTAATGACGGTTAAGTACAGCCCCTGAAGGTTTACTGAGGCTGTCCGTGTGTATAATGATCGACAGCGATCGGAGTCGATCGAAACCGAACGCTTACGATTTCTAGACCAGGGCTGAGAGACGCCACCTAATAAGCGAGCTAGAGCACAATTTAATGAAAATTTCAACACTAGAAATGATTCTATAGCGCATTAGTCCTCCACCCCAATTACCCCCGTTCCTTCAACTCCGCATATCCTAGTCCCAACAGCATGGTTCTATAAATCCCCCATTTCCCGCCTAGACTTGCTATTAACTGAAGCCGTACCCATGAACATGGTAATGCCCCCAAAATACCACCCCAAAACATGAACATTAGTGCTATACTATACTCTACCACGCCCCCTAGCTGCGGAGTTAGCAGCTAGCTTAGGTATTGCGGACTGCTAGCTCGGCACGCGGTATACCTAGAACAGACACAACCAGGATGATCACGACCAAGAATCATCTTATAATCCCCCATACCCCAGCTTTTTAGGGTGTTTTTTTACCCCACAACTATGCCTCCTCCACATTCCTTTCGGGTATCCGACCAAGCTATAGCGAGGGCCGAAAACCGGCAATAAATGTCGGCCCTCGTAGCTTGCGGGCCTCTCTTATTGCTGTGCATTTCCCTCTGAAGTTCTTCTTGCTTGGGGCTCGGCTGCTTTCTTGTCCTCCTTACCGTCGTGAAGGACAATCAGTCAGTCAGTCAGTCAGCAAGTCCGGACCAATTCTCTTCACAATGGCAGAAAAAGGCACTTCCATATCCCTCCACGAAAAACTCGACGGCAACGAACCCTCCACCCCTCCCTCCCCATCCCAAGATGCCGCCGTCCTATCCCAAGACTTAAAATTCGAAAAGCGCGTCCTGCGCAAAATCGACATCCGCCTCCTCCCCATCCTCGGCGCCCTCTACACAATCGCAATGGTAGACCGAAGTAACATATCCGTAGCCCGTATTTCCGGACTCGATGAAGATGTGGGTCTAGCGAAAGGTGACCGGGCCTCTGTTGCGCTGCTTGTGTTTTTTATCGGGTATATGCTGTTTGAGTTGCCGAGTAATATGGTTATTCATCGCGTTGGAGCTGCGAATTGGCTCGCGTTGATTGTTTTTGCGTGGGGGTTGGTGTCGATGGGGATTGGGTTCTTGAATAATTGGGTCGCGCTCGCGGTACTAAGATCATTCTTGGGTGTTTTTGAGGCGGGTTTTTACCCGGGATGTGTTTACTTGATCTCGTCTTGGTATAAGAGATATGAGGTACAGAAGAGATTGGCTACATTCTTTATGACCGGGTCCGCGTTATCGGCTTTTGCGAATATCTTCGCGCTTGCGCTTATTCAGATTGCGAAGGCGCCTGGGACGAATTATAAGGGTTGGAGATGGATTTATATCATTGAAGGTGTTATGACCTGTGTTGCGGCTGTTATTGCTTGGTTTGTCATCGTCGACTTTCCCGATTCGCACCGCAACAAGTTTCTCACGGCGGAAGAAGCCGCTTTCGTTAAGGCACGGTTGGCACAGGATCGTGGATCTGAAGAGCGTGAAAAGGTTACGTGGGCCATTTTCGTCGAGACCATCACCGATTGGAAGGTCTGGTCTTTCGCATTGATGTACTCAGCCGGTGCTGTGGGAGTCTACGCTTTCTTATTCTTCCTGCCCCTCATTCTGCGTAATGGTATGGGATACTCGCAGGAGCTCGCGTTTGTACTCTCAGCACCGCCAGCATTATTCTCAGTCGTTGAGGGTATGTTCATTTCATGGCTTGCCGATAAAATGCACTTGCGCGGACTCTTTGTTATCGTCCAAGGCCTTGTGGCTATTATAGGGTTATGTATGACGGGTTTCGTCGACCAACCTGTTCCAAGATATATCGGTACTTTCCTCGGTGAAGCTGGTGTAAACGGACTCGTGGTTACTACTCTGGCTTGGCAAGCAAATAATCTACGCGGTGACGCAAGGCGTGCTTGTGCTACTGCTGTCATGATTGCTATTAGTGGTCTTGGTGGTATCTATTCGTCACTAGTCTTCCGCCAACAGGTATGTGAAAGATCTCACAACCAACATTTCATGATATGCTAACCATGGATAGGATGCACCCGACTACGTCCCGGGTATAATAGCTGTGATGGCTATTTGTATAGCTGCTGTTGTCGCCGCTTGTATTTCGATAGTCCTGCTCAGATGGGAAAACAAACGGGCGGATGAAGGGAAGAAGATTATCGATGACCGTCTCACTGAATTTAGATATACTATCTAGAGTACAGCGAATATGATTCAAAATATCTTGTTCAAGCTACTGACGATATATCAAGAAGTGATTTAGATCATAGTAGCGGGTATATTGTTCCACCCCAAGAGTAAAAGGAATTGGTTAGCGAGACCAGGTCATGGCCTGATTAGGGACGATACACTTCGACTCTATTAACTTTTTCCCAAAGATTCAATCGGGGAAAAATTATTCCAAAGTTGACAATCTATTGAAAATATTCTTCTGCTAGTAGGCTGTTAAAGCTCCACAACTCAGGGCTAACATTAGTCTACTCTACTTAGACCACGATCCCCTCATTAAAACGATGCAAAAATAAACAATAAGTTTAGCATTTACGAGCGAGTTTGATAAAAAGGTAATTGTGAAGCTCCTAACTGGGTTCGAACCAGTGTTTTCGGAATCAGAATCCGACGTCCTAACCTCTAGACTATAGGAGCTGTTTGCTCGATGTTAGATATTAGGGTAGTGGCATATACAAAATGTGTATGAGCGGATGTTACAACTTTCATAATGAATCGAGGTTTCTAGCAATTGAGACCTATCGTAATGACAACTTTGGTAGTGACTTCAATCATGGTATCCAGGAACATTCCGCAGATCCGCACGAGGCGTATACGGAGACACGATAGGGGTTACTATTTGCTTCGCATCAGTAATGTAAAGGGGGCGATAATAAATCCCAAGATAAACTCACTTTCTCGATTCCAAGCCCATTTTCGTGTATGTTCCTCCGATAATTTACCTTGAAGCATTTGTACCACGTATTTGCCAATGTTGGGTAGAAACTTGAACGCGTGGAATGAGCCTCCTGTTGTGATATAGAGGTTCTTCACTGCTGGATGAGGTGAAATAATCCAGTTTTCATCCGGCGTAGAGACATCCCTACGTTTATGTGGTTAGCAAGAAAATTTGAATTTCTCACATGTAAAGGGGAGATGCCATACCAGCAGAGTCGATATATTTCAGGCGCCATACCCGTTATGTGATCTCCAAAAAGCTTGTTTCGGGCTCCTGCAGAGTTCGCTTTCAACGCATCAGGTAAGTCCGTCGTCCATTTCATGCGCTCGGCTTGTGATAGGGGCGGCACCGATATATCTTGTTTCGTCGGCTCATGGTATACCTTCCGAGTATATGGGAGCTCGTGAGTGCACTTCGCTAAATCCAATGCGCCTGGACTACCGGGAGGTATACACTCAGCTGAGTAATTGTAGTTAGCATGAGTATATCCAAGCTTAGGGGTATATCTTCTAGTACTTCTTCGTCCCCTAAATATGTCATACCTGGATACTCCCCAAAAGAATGCACGATAATCGGTGCGTTTGTAAACTTATCCAGCCCCTTCTCTCCTGGTGGTACTTTGAACAGCCCCATCAACGCTGAAGCCGCCACCATCCTATCCCCAGCCTGCACCTCCGGCTTCTCCGGGGCGCTTTCCGCCAGTAACCAGGGAATATACGCTCCAGCGCTCAAAATCACATTTTCCGCCGTGAACGTTCTACCATCTTCTGCCAACACCCCCGTACACACACCTTCATTATCAAAAATCAGTCTCTTCGCAGTAGCAACCTCATACTTAACCCCCTTACCCAACGTATCCCTAACAACCGCCTCCAACGCGCCCGCCGCCTCCGCCCACCCAGCCAGCGGATTAAAAACACACAACTCCGCCTCGCCATCACCATCCAACCCACACCCCCCTAGAACTGGAAACTTCGTCTTCGCCTCCTCAAAGCTTAACTCTTGTAACGGCGCCTTTCCCTCCCCTATCAATCCATCGTACCCCTCCCTCAACTTCTTCGCGCGCGTCTGTGTAACAGGCCATATAACACCCGTCTGATGAAAAAACGGCTCTACAACAGGATCTTTCTCCGCCCACGCCTCGCGCGCTTCGAGTGCAAGAGCCATGTACACCGGGTCCTCGTACTCGGCGCGGATGATCTTATTAAAATCATGCGCTGCAGCCGCGGGAGCCGGAAACGGCTGTTGATCTAACAACACCACATCCGCAGTGGGGTATGCATCTTTAAGAGCGCGCGCGGTCGAGGCGCCAAAGCAACCTGCGCCGATTATCAGGTATGATGAATCTGCCATAATTTATCTTCCAATATCCTTTGTATTCAAGATATTCCTTTAAAAACTGAGGGGAGTACCTACGTTAAATAATCATAGAACAGAAATCCATAGCGATGTCGGCTACTTAAACCCTCCATTGCGGCCATTTCCAAGATTTGGAGCTGTCGTCACATTCAATACATACAAACGGAGACATATCCCTTTTCACGAAATGGAAGTTATCAGCGACCGAAAGCGGGGTTCGCGATAGAGCTACTCATCACTTGCATATGGAGAAGCTGTCTATTGGGCAAACTGCCTCCCTTGCCTAGATATTCAGATATGGCTGATTCGACTTAATATGGGTCTGCTGATATATGTGGGCTATTCTTACTGATTCGCACGTGGCTATGATGATTGATTGTGCTAGGCGTGCCAGCGGGTTGCATTGTATAGAGATGAGAAGGCTGGGCAAGAGGATATCGTACGCGATAGTAACTTCGTCTTAACGAGTGCAAGAGTGCCCATGAACTTTAATAGCAGGTAAAAAAAGTCATAATCTAGCCATGAAGCTCATTAATTTCATTCATTCTGTAACTGACATATGCACCTATCTCATCAACCGTTATGACACCCATCCTACCAATGTACCACCTACAAAACCGTCTACACCTTTTTGATACGGCAGGCCTTGCCAATATTGCGATTGACTTAGCTTAGATCAAAGCCGGCCCCGGATTTTATGGCGTACAGAAGCTTGCTCCTTAGCGTCTCCTTTGAAGAATAACGAGGAAGCTTCAGGAGATTGACACATGTGCTTGTACTTGGTAGTCGTTTTTCGTCGGTACCACCGTCCCTAATGCTGAAATGAGGACTCAACTGCGAGAAACCCAGTAGCGGTGCTCTTGGCGTGGACGTCACATATTTGAGTACGTCCCTTCGTTCTGAATCTTGGAATTCGCGCATAACTTGCCAGAACATCTGAACAGTGGGGTGTTCCATCCCATCGTCACCGACGGCGTATAACCCTGAGTATTGAGTATTACGTCGCAGGTCTTCGACGTCAATCTCTGAGCTATCACCACCTACAAGGCGCTGAAGTTCTGATTGATTGAACATGGATAACCACGAGGGGTTGATGATGGATCCAAGACCCTTGAGGAAAGCTCTGGTCTGGCGGTAGGGTTGCGCCACCAAACGATGATTTGTAACGTAGGAGATGTAAAGAGGACGGTTGGTGTTGGTTACAGGAATATCCTCACCATTTTTGCAGAGTGGGCGAGTTATTGTGCTCACTTCTCCATTGTGTTTCGTGACTTGATCCGTGATGGTAAAGTCTAGCGAAAGGTCGACAACCTTGCCGGGATAGTTCTTAAGATTGATGAGGCCTTGATATAGCTCTGAGTCTAGATCTCGCAGATCGTTTAGATTTGCACGATAATCATTCAATGAACCTTGCCCCGACGCCGACCACTTGAGCAGAAAGAACCCGGCAAACGCCTTGTCAATAAGGATGCCTTCATACATGCATTTCCCCAATACCCGGCCAAGAAACTCGTAACGTTTGGCAAGGTCCATCATACTCTCCTTCCATTCAGGACCACCTTCTTTAAATTTGGCGTGGCGGAGGAATTCTGCAAGGTCGTCAAATGCGGTCGGGTTCGGGTATAGTAGGTTCTGACTATTGGTGACAAAGAGGTTGTGGCCATCCGGGCCGGGTGTGAAGGCTTCGTCAGTGATGCTGGTCAGGAACTCTTTCGTAACGCCGCCGCCATCAATGCCGGCTTCAGCCTGGTCGAATTGGTCCACAAATGTTATTTGGATCGGTTCTTTAAGTCCTTCGCCGAGTGAGTAGAACTGTTCATACCCATCGTCGAATACGTGACCTCGTTTAACTCTAGCGGTGTGGCGTCCGAGTGCGTCTCTGCCTCTAGCAGTAGGCCCATTTAAAAAGCCATCTCCTTGTATCGACATACGCCACTGGTCAGGGTCGACTTGGCCACCACGGCGTTTCATTTTGTCAAGGTACACAAATTGTCGGAATATCTGAACTCTAACCTCAAATGGGATAGCAAATGGCATATTACGAAGGACTTCGAGCTTGGGTCCAACTTGAGCTAGTAGCTGCTCTCTTTGGACTTTTCGTAACCTGCGACGCCTTTCAATCTGTGCTGCACGTGAGAGGCGTTGTCCGGTTGATGTATAGAAAGTATCTGGCGTGTCTGAGTCACTCGAATCGTCATCGTCGTCCATTTGGTCTTTCTGTTGCTCTTCTAACACGACAGCTGAGATAAAACCGTCCATATCGAATTTAGAAGTCATCAACCAGAAATCTGCAGGAAGAAAACGTCGACGAGAATCTCGTTCATATAATGAACGCATTGTAGCCGTTGACGCACTTCTTAAACCAAGAACATCCATACCGATAATGCCAGCGAATGATGGATGAGCCGTCTTTGTATCCTCCTCATGTGTACTTGGTTTCCCGAAACTGACGCCTATGAGACTATTAAGCCGAGCTGGCCTTGCGGTAGATGGCATGATGTCTGATAAATGATAGTATAATGGAAATGAGAGGCTCTTCAAGAAGTTGATTAGCTGTTTGAGTTCGTTTAGACTGAGACCACTTGAACGTATTCGAGAGGTTGCTGCGCTTTGCTGTGATAAGATTTGACTTTCCGCCGGTAGAAAGTCTTCGTCATCAGTAACTCTTAGAAGGAAGTTGTATAATTCTAAGAATAATAATATTGTGCGCCATTCTCGATCACGCGTGGGATCCGATTGTAGAAGTGTGACGATGTTTGGGGTCTGTTGCGAGCTTCTGGGATGAACAATGCTTTGAAATATGCTAGTATTCGAAGCGGCTGTCCAGAAATACTTGACGGACGGAGTTGATGTGGACCCCGCTGAATTAATCATAGAGACGTCTCCCTGAAAAAGACGCATTTTGATATCGTCGTTATGACTTGGAAAACATCTCAGTAGTACGAGAGTATAGCCAGCAAGGAGACTGGCGTCTTCGGAGAGTTGGTCGGAAGACAGTGCAGTCCTGTAGGATTGACAGTTAGTATACAACTTAGGATAAGTTCAATTTTGGAGACTAACGAAGTGAATCTCTTTAATAATTCTGATATGCCATCCTCATCGACTAGGGAGTCTAATTGGCTTATAACCCAGGGAGAGAGTTGAACAGAATCTTCAGCACCGTCATCGTCAGGTTCGGAAGCGCCATCATTATCATGCGTATCAACGAGGGCTCCATGTCGACTATACCGTATTCGAACGTTGTCTACGAGGATAGATAGTTGAACATAGAGCGCCTCAAGATATTTGGTTCCGCGGGAGGTAGGGATTGCTCTGTTCAAGGCGATAAAGTGAGCCAAGAGCCATAGTGAATTATTCTTGGATAAAGTAGTGACCGTATCTCTCTTAGAATAGGTATCAATCACAGTCTGAGATAAGGTTTCAACATCGAGGACGTCCGCAATTCGCCCGGGATCTCGTTGTAAGAACGCTAAGCTCGAGGAAGTGAGAAAGGAGAAAGTAAAAGCATGATATGCTCGCGAGACGGATGATGCTAGACGCTGTTAGCCGATATTACGTCCTACACAGTAGGTTCACAGTAGCTCCCGGGTCGTTTAAATACGTACCTCCTCTAGAAGACGACGCCAAGGGAGTTGTAACGGCCGCGGTAAGGATGCCTTGTTCTTCTGCCTGGATACTCTGCTCGAAGTATCTAGATAAAACTTTGTAATAACGTTTTAATGAAGAAGCAGTAGCTAGAGGCCTTCTCCTGATAATATCAACCAAGACGCCTAGGAGGGCGTGAGACGAGCTAGCTAGGCGCCTATTGTAACATAGTGTAAGCGAGTAATATAATATAGCACAACCGGATATATACGTACTTCTCTAAAGCCCCCACTATGAGTCCTGCTAGCCGATCCCAAGAATTCGGACTGAAGATATCGAAGTTTGAGGGCTGTGACCCTAAGCTGGCCAAATCTTGAACGAAGAGGTCTAAACGTTGTTGGTCGTCCGTTTGCCTAGGGTCAAATAGTATAAGTAGAAGAGGGAGAGCACTCTTCAATCGCCGAGACAGGTCGTGACATGCAGGCTGGGTATATAAGGTATCAAACTCTCTTCGACGTCTCTGTTTCAAGCTCTGCCGTTCCCTATGACCCCTCCATACTCTTTGAAGCTTCTTGGCGGCATTTAACTCGTCACGTTCTTTCTGTCTCCTTTCTCGCTCGGCCTGAGCTTGTGCAACCGTCTTGGAGGCACCAGAACCGGATGCGGACCAGTTCGAGGTTGCCCAAGGATTTGTATTTCGCTGACCGCTTAGGTTTACGTTTCGAGGCCGCCTCGAAGTGCCAGTAAATGTCGGAAACATGTCGGATATAGGAGCACGGTCTCGGCGTGCCAATCAATAGCCTCGTTTGTTCGGATATTTGTCAAAGACGTTGGGTAAGGTAGATAAAAGTGGCAGATAGTGCTCACTCTACCAAGTGGCAAGTGTCGGCATGATACTGTGGTGGCTTCGAAGTTCGGAGGTGAATGAAATCGGTAATGTATAGGTTAGGTTGTCGTGCTTTGACGTAATGCCCAGGATCCGAAAAGAGAACTACGGAAAAGTCGACGAAGACAATATGGACAGCGTGGGAAGGATTATAGGAAGTAATGAATATGATTATTAACAGAAGCTATGAAGTTGGTTTCAGCGATCGATTTTGCGCGGAATCAGTTATGCGCATTTGCGTTGATCATCGTGTGGGAATATCGGCGAGAATCGTTAAAACGCTAGAGGGTGAAAGTAATGAATTGAAGGTCTGGTTTAGGTAACAAGCAGCCTCTGTGTTAGGTGAGGTTAAAAGGTAGTGTAGCAGCTACAGGTACCTTCTAGGTATCTTCTAGGTACCCACATAGTTTGATATGTGCACGTACTGTACCTACTTCATATAACTTTTGGGTAATCGCCGCCGTTTGCTCAGTCAGCTATTTTTTATGATGCATAGAATTTCTGTTGCCTTCCAAACGTTAAACGTAGGTTAAATGTTAATTGAGCTTGGGTGCCACTATCTACCTATCTACTTAGATACCTCCTGAGGTAAGCACCAACAAACGCACGTCACAAGGCTATTCCATTCCCCTCTTAGCACCAACTTTTAGCATGTGTAGGTAAGTACCCCGTCGGTTTAGGTAGGCGGGGTGCTCCATAGAAGCTTAAATCCATCTAACCACCCAATAGATAGGTTTGGACCGATAAGATAAGCTAGATTGGACAGCCTAGACCACAACTTCTTTCCTCATTATGGCTGTTTGACTGCTATTTCTCGAAGTGATATTAAGCTAGAAATAGTTGTTATGCGGCAAGTGGCAGTATTTGCAGATGTCTATATTCATATAAAAAAGCAAAATAAATACTTATGTGTAATAAAGGTAAGTAAGTACTTAACCTCCAATTGATATCTTACCTACATAGCATATCACGTCTATGCTCTGAAGTGGCAGGCATTTATTTATATGTTTACCCGCCTAAGCACACGCCTAAGATCTACCTATGCGCATACATAAACATACATGTATGTAGAACATCAGAACAGACGCGTCGGGTAAAGCTTCCAAATTCGAGTCAAAGATGATAGAACCTTGGAAATTGTCAGGTAAGAACATTGAAAGTTTGCGACCTTCTTTCCCAAACCTACCTGTATTATGTGTAATGTACCTGACTATACGGGTACATATGTATGTATTTGTGCAACACTCATGAATTTGAGGTAGTCATTTCCAAACGTTAGGTATCACATATCAATATATAGAAAGTAAGGCAGGACCCATGGGCTCGTTCAATTTTACCTTCAGTCCGCCTGCGAGTTTCACTGTTCACATTGATTTCTCCTTCCTAAACTTTTGTGATACTGACTAGTACGTATCTCGTTTAAATCTGATTGGTCCCAAGTATTCTGCCTTGTACTTAGGTATCTGAGTTACATTGTTTTAGGACTAAATTTGTGGCGGGGTCAAAGTACTGCGACTAGATAGGTACAGAGTTCAAAAGTCACGGTGTACCAACCTTAGCCTGGTCTTGACCCGCTTTTCTTAGTTGAAATTTTTTGTGTGGTTGATCGCAACCAGAGGCACAAAAAATCTTCAAGATCTCTCAAAAGAGGACTGGACCCTCTCTTCTTCCTTCTTCCTTTTTCCCAACGACTTGACAACTTTATCCGCCAGCTCGTCACCCAAGAACCCCCCCAAAAAATAAAAAAAAAGAGATTCAGTTATTAAGTACGATCCTCGCTGTTCGTACTTTGTTTCTGTTCTCGCCAAATTTCATTCAGAACAAAACACCAAAAAAATTCGGAAAACCATAAAAAATTCCACCACTATCGCCTACTACTTAGCCAACCCGACCTCATCCTCACTTCATCTAACCGTCGAGGCGCATTCTTTCTTCCTGCTTTAGAATAGGTTCCATTGTCAATCACTTAGGCCTATTCATTCTCTTCTGCCCTTACGGTAAAATCAAGTGCGGTGTCCTTTGAAGCTCGAGTACGCTTAAGCCTCTAGGACTATCCTTCAACATCTACCTTCTTTGAAGCCTCGACGACAACCTTTGTCTCGCCGGTCTTCATTCTCTCGCGATTGTTATTCCTTCGATCACGAGAATATAACATTTCTGCAGCTTGCTCTAATTGCCTGGTGCGCATTTATACTTCCCCTCGTTTCCAACTTCTAAGCCTTTACCCCTAAGCACACCCCCATCCCAGCCAAGCGCTGTCTTAATTACTATACTTTTCATATCATTTTCCTACGTTTCATCGGCAAGCCGAATCTTTATTTTCATTCAATCGTACTAATATTAGTTCTGCAATTTATAGTCAATTAATTTTTTTTCGCAATGTCTGCTGCTACTGCTGCCCCCGGCGCTGTTGACCAGCTTGCCGCTGATCTTGGCAACACCTCCCTAAACGGCGGTGATGCTCGACCTACCTCCATCAACACTAACGTCGGACCCGATGCCCACGGCGACGAGGGCGATGCTGCTGGCGCTACTCCCAGCTCTGCCCAGACCCCTCACCCTGCCGCATCCGCTTCCCTCTACGTCGGCGAACTCGACCCCTCCGTCACTGAGGCTATGCTTTTCGAGCTTTTCTCGCAGATAGGCTCTGTCGCCTCGATTCGTGTTTGCCGTGACGCCGTCACTCGCCGCTCTCTCGGCTATGCTTACGTCAACTACAATACCACTGCAGATGGCGAACGTGCTCTCGAGGAGCTAAATTACACCCAGATCAAGGGTCGTCCGTGCCGCATTATGTGGTCTCAACGTGACCCCAACTTGCGCAAGAGCGGACAAGGCAACATCTTCATCAAGAACCTTGATGCCGCAATTGACAACAAGGCCCTTCACGACACTTTCGCTGCCTTCGGCAATATTTTGAGCTGCAAGGTCGCTCAGGACGAGAACGGCAACTCGAAGGGCTATGGTTTTGTACACTATGAGACCGACGAGGCTGCCTCCCAGGCTATCAAGCACGTTAACGGCATGTTGCTTAACGAGAAGAAGGTTTATGTAGGCCACCACATCCCCAAGAAGGACCGCCAGAGCAAGTTCGAGGAGATGAAGGCAAACTTCACCAATGTTTATGTCAAGAACATCCAGACCGACGTTACTGATGATGAGTTCCGCGAGCTGTTCGAGAAGTTCGGAGATGTTACCTCTTCCTCTCTAGCTCGTGACGGCGAGGGCAAGTCCCGTGGTTTCGGTTTTGTCAACTTTACTACCCACGAGAGCGCTGCTAAAGCGGTTGACGATCTGAACAACAAGGATTTCCATGGGCAGGACCTCTATGTTGGTCGCGCTCAGAAGAAACATGAGCGCGAGGAAGAGCTACGAAAGTCGTACGAAGCCGCTCGCCAAGAGAAGGCCAACAAGTACCAGGGTGTTAACTTGTACATCAAGAACCTGGATGATGATGTTGATGATGACAAGTTGCGCCAGATGTTCTCGGAATTCGGCCCTATCACCTCCGCCAAGGTTATGCGTGATAATGCTAGCGAGGGCGAGGAAGAAAAGGAGGGTAAGGACAAGGAGAACCAGAAGGATTCTAGTGACGAGGATAAGGAAGAGGGCGAAAAGAAGGAGAAGAAGTCTGACAAGAAACTTGGAAAGAGCAAGGGTTTCGGATTCGTGTGCTTTGCGAACCCTGATGATGCCACTAAGGCTGTAGGTGACATGAACCAGCGCATGTTTAACAACAAGCCTCTTTATGTCGCACTAGCCCAGCGAAAGGACGTTCGAAAGAGCCAGCTTGAGGCGAGTATCCAAGCTCGCAACCAACTCCGAATGCAGCAAGCAGCGGCGGCGGCGGGTATGCCCCAGCAGTACATGCAACCCCCGGTCTTTTACCCTCCGGGTCAACAACCGGGCTTCCCTCCCCAGGGTGGTCGCGGTATGCCTTTCCCTGGAATGGGTATGCCTGGTGCTCAGGGTGGTCGTCCTGGTCAATTCAACCCTAATGCATATGGAGGTCCTCAGGGCGGTCGTGGTGGCCCTATCCCGCAGATTCCTCCTAACATGTACCTACCTGGACAGTTCCCGCCTGGTGCGCCGTACGGTCAACCTGGCACCCCGCAGTTCATGGCTGCTATGGCTCAGGTGCAGCAGGCTACCCTCGGTGGTGGCCGTGGAGTCCCAGCCGGTCGTGGACCGATTCAGGGAATTCCTGGCAATGTGGGTTTGCCTGGTGGTCCGGGTGGCATGCCTGGCTACCCGCCTAACTCGCGACAAGGTGGTCCCGCGGGTCGTGGTGGCCCGCAACGAGGTGGTCAGGGTGGACAATTCCCTCCTCAGGGTGGCCGCGGCGTCCCTAACCAACAGATTGGTGCCACACCTGGTCCCCAGCAAGATCTAACCCCGACTTCATTACTTCACTCGCAGCTTCAATCTCAGTCCAACCCACAGCAACAGAAGCAGATGCTCGGTGAGCTTATCTTCCCCAAGATCCAGGCCATTCAGCCCAACTTGGCAGGCAAAATTACTGGTATGCTTCTAGAGATGGATAACGCGGAGCTGGTCAACCTGTAAGTTACAAAAGATTACCTTGTGTGTATGTTATGACGCTAATGTTTCGCAGCATTGAGGACGATAGCGCTCTCCGAGCTAAGGTGGATGAAGCCATGGCCGTCTACGATGAGTACATTAAGACTCAAGGCACTGATGGCGACTCCGGAAAGGAGGACAAAGCCGAGGACAAGGCGTAAGCAACAACGCTTATATCTTGGCCATTTGGGGCGGCTTTGACATACCGTTGATCTTCTCGACGTTGGTTCTTAGCCCCCTTTGACGATACTGACGATATGGGAGCGTCAATTTCTCACGATAGGTTTCGGAAAAGTTATGACGTTGGTGGTTCTGCGCCCAGGCACGGGCGAATTCGGTATTGATTTCTGCATTTCTTTTCGTATCTCGTCCCTTTATGCCCTCTACGACCCTCACGTCCTCTACGTCGGAATGGATCTTTTTTCGCCGTCTGGATGCCATCGCATCATCTAGGGTTCGGCATTAGGGATGCCCTTCTCATACTATTTGCATGTATTGATAGACTTTGCTCCCCACTCGGAGCACTGGCCGGATGCCAGGGTTTCGGTCATCAGGCGTTTCGTGGTCACAGTCGGTGAACCCCATGGTACTTGTTACCGGGCACCGAACGGAAATCAGGCGGCACCAATGATTCTGACAAAATACCCCCCAAGGTTGCCGAATGGGACATCTCAGAATGAAGCAGAGGTTATTCTAAATAGGAACTTCTGATAATGAACAAAATTGCTCTTTGAACAAGTAAACCCGTGGACTAATATGCAATTATAATCTAAAGCACCTTGTAACGTAGTATGATTTTGAGAGTGTATTGGAGCATTAGAGATCGTTTGACTCAACTTGTAAACAGGTAAAATTGGTGAGTAAAGATGCCCTGCTATTTGCGATTTACTAATTTACGTAGCCATCACACCACACATGCAGGGTTGGGTTGCTCGACGGAAGCGAGTTAAGAACAGCTGCCGCTACGCTGCACGGAATATCGATGCCGGGAAGCCCCGACCATAAGCGGATGTGGAGGCTGAAATTACGAGATTGTGTGCTTCCCTCCGGGTTTGGTATGTGATTTCACGACGTGGCTGCTGCAGTGGTACTCTATCCCAGGCTGGATATAGTCACAAAAGGACCACGCGGCATTGCATGGGCGTAGATAGCCGGGCAATTACTGTAATTAGATGTTCCGAATGGTTACCTAGATGATAGCATTTTGTACACAATGTACATCTGTGCTTCTCCAGCCTGATATTGTTTCATCGAGGAGAGGGGGAGGAGGGGGGTGAGACGGGCGGAGGAAAAAAAAAAAGAAATAAAAAAGCCAAGAGTAGAATAAACAAGGGACCACCACCTGCTGACATTGGTGAGAGATCGCCAGTTTGGTGTTGGGAACGAGGGAGTTATTATATATGCCAAGGAGATTATCTTTAGCTGGAATCGTTCTCGGACCAACCACCAAGTTTTCTGTTACCTGAAAGAATGAGGGTTCTTGTCGCTATCTTTTTCTCTCTTTTCCTTTCGGACCCTTCCTTAGTCTTACTCATGTACATACATATACCTAGATATGTACGTAGGACAACACAAGGACTATACATATTTGCTGCCCGTACATGTACCCGGGTGCATATAGTCCTACGTATATGTATTGGGCGGTTCGGTGTGGAATCTTTTAATAACAAATACACATTTTTTCTTCGATTGTTGAAGCTATATCCAGGCTTATGCTCTTGTTCCGCGGACCTCATTTTCAGTCAATGCCGACAATGAAATGCGCCACGTAGGTAATTACGAAATACTTACAAACCGAATCCCATAATTACGTGCGTCTAGTTTTGAGACGATCGACCGGAAACGCCCGAAGTGAGACGGGATGTTGTATACAAGAAAAAGAAAACGAGAAATTTGCTTATGCTCAATGCTGTTGATTATTCTTCCCTTCCGACTATACACCGTTGATATAGTAGTATAATAGGACACTTATTAATAGAAAGGTTTTTATGTAAGTCATACTATCCATTAAAAGTTAGCCACTTTAACTTATAACATGTCACATAAGATTTGCTGTATTATGCATTTTACATTGTATCTTGCCTATGAAAATGCAGCGTAATCGAACGCCATGGAATTATAACCAATGGAATAAAGGCGGTAAGACGGTGGTTACAATACGGTAGATAAGTGAAAGTTTGTACATAAGCTTAGGCTCTTCTGGAAAGCCTCTGACGCATGTACTTACAGGGCTTATAGAGAAAATATATGTGGCTGGCAAAAATCAGGGGTCGTAGCTACTAGGTTCTATGGGTAGAGAAGTGGTCTGATAGGGTGATCTGTATACTAAGATCGAATGTCACATGAATCATAAGGTACCCGATACTTTTCACATGGGTGTGGACTATCAGGAATGAACTGTTCGGGGAGAAGTAGCGAGATACTTGCATCATATGGTAGCGGATTCCCTAATCTATCCGAATGGTACAACATTAGGTACAGCGAGTTAGGTAGATTCCATGTTCTAATCCTAGTGCATGTACGCCGCCAACTTTGTTCTTAAATCCGTTGTATACTAGGCGTAATGCCCAAGCAGAAGGGTTCGCACAGCATCACAAGCACTGATTATTACGACGCAAGCGAATATTAAATTTTTTTATTAATAAAAAATCGGATCGCTAAACCAATCTAAGGAAAAAAAGCAAGTAAATTGAAGAAAAACTAACAATATATTTATGGTTCGAGTTCCACCTTGTAACCAAGCCCTGAGCTTTCATATCGCATATCAATCCTTCTGGACCACCCCTCCTCTTCTGGTTCTTTTTTTTTCTCTTTCCCCATCACGGCCGTCACCATCATCCTGTACCTTTGACCTTCACCTCTTTTCTTTCACCCTAACGGCCTTGGCAAGCAAAATAGTGAGGCCTCCTCAGTTCCGTGTTCGCTTAAACTTCTTGAGCACCATTGGGCATATACAATTGTATTGTTGTAAGTACCTATCGGATGTGGTAATTGTATGTACATACCTACCTATGTATGTACTTACTATACCGTACCTCCACCTGCACAATCAATTCTACAGTACAGTACTTGCCGTAGTTGCTGTACCTACCCTTTCCAGGTGGTGTATCTAGGTACCTACGGCGGGCTTCTAGGGTGGTTTGTTTGGAAATCTCTTGCCTGGAACATGCTAGGTACCTGCGCTAAGACCCCACACCTCCTCTCAAACCTGGGCAACTTTTGAGTTTTGCGCCGTCATCCCTTTCCTCGACCACCCACAATCGGTTCCAACTTCTACCTGCCTGCCTACCTACTTACACCTACACTAGGTCCCCAGTTCCTACCTAAATCTTAAAAAAAAGCCCAATTTTTATAATTTGGCCTGTAGCCATGAGCTGAGGGCGAAGCTCGGGTTTTTTTTCAGGTTGCGAAACGAACATAGACACAACAAGGATTTTTTTACAACACACAATGCTCTTCCTCCGTCTACATCAAAGACGCCCGACTATTATTCCACGATAGCATCCCTCCGGCGTTCTTCGATCTAACAGCGTTCTCCATACTATAATCCTACAAACCTAATAGAATACGAAATACCGTTTTTACCGACGCGACTCCACGTAAAGCTTGCTCAAGAAGCGAGCAAATGAGTTACATCTAAAATAGAAGCATATCGAGATAGCCGATCCGACGTTTGTGGCGGAGTTAGCTCGATACTTATCTGGATCTTAAACGAAGACTAAGCCCCGCACATACCTCATCAACGCGACCGTCTACGTTTGATACCACATTCATCATGGCGAACAAGAAGACAATGTCTCTCGAGGCGGCGCTCGAGGAGGAGAGGAAAGAGGTTGAGAGCCTGATGGCAATGCAGTCGAGAAGACCTCCGTCGACCGGCCACCGATCTCCCTCCCCATTTACAGTCCCGAGGTCACCTATGCGAAGTATGTTGGATATCGGCAATGCGCCTCGGAGTCCTCAACCACAACCTCCAGTCCGTAGCATGCTCGATATTGATACTCGTCCCGTTCAACAGCCGAGGAGCATGTTAGACATTAGCGGGCCGTCTGCTAGTGTACCGGCGAGCGCACAAACCTCTCCAACACTATCTTTTAAGACACCAGCTTCAGATAATTCATCCCGTAATAGAAGCATGTCAGATGCTACGGCGCATCCTCTTCCAGACCTAGGTCCTCGGTCTCCACCAATCCTAAGTCCATCAAGCTCGAGAAGCAATGACCCAACGTCTGCTTACAAGTTCCATGATATCTTGCCAACCAATGTTGGGCAAGCTTTGCCTATTAGGCGCGGCCCAACAGCTGCGATGCGATCAAGTTCTATAGGCGAGGCGCTCCGTGGGCCTGACCTATCTAATCTAGTGCTTCCTGGTGAGCATGGTCGATTTTCTAGAAAGAACAAGTCCAAATCGCCTAACAATCGTTTTAATCTCCGATCTAATTCGCCCTTTGGAGCGCCCGCTGGACGCAGTCAAACACAAGACATCATGATGAATAACGGCCAAGTACTAGATATGAACAATGCTTACAGAAAATTATCGGATGCCAATTTACTTTACGGTGGTTCGAATTTAGCCTCATTAGCCCGTAAAAAGCAAGACGGCGAAGGACATGGTAGAATAGAAAAGGATAACTTGAGCCCATACGGAGAATTATTACCGGATGAAAGCGACGACGACGTCGCAAACTCTTCTGATGAAGAGCTGCATAGGGGCAGAAAACTTACTACACGTGCCGAATCGGAGGATCAAGAACCCCTCGATGACGGGAGCAAAACGGCCAAGAGTTTGCTCGCAGCGATCGAACATGAACGTAGGTTTAGTAATTGCTGCAATTATATATGATATAGCTAACAATGTTTAAAGGAAAAACTGTTAATGCCTCTCAGCCCGGGTACAGGTCACTTTTCGATGAACCTGATATCACACTTACAGGTCCGTCAGGGGAGAAATCGAGACCCAGGGGTGGGAAACCAGTGGTTCAACCATCGACCAGTTTTGATCAGGATCCTATGTCCGGAACTCAGACGCCTCTAGACCCGGAATTGGATGCGGATGTTGATGCGATCAGAGCTGCGCAGAGCTTACAGCTGTCTTCCACTGCGATTTTGTCCACGCCGGAAGTACATCGCTCCTTACGTATCCTTTACCGCGGTGAATTTACCAGAATACAGCGAGAAGCAGAGGATGATCACCGACGTCTCCGCAAATATTTAGTAGCGACGGATTTGAGTGATGAATCAACACACGCCTTGGAATGGGCTATTGGAACAGTCCTTCGCGATGGCGATACGCTCATAGCCATGTACTGTATGGACGAAGAGGCCAGTGGTTCGGTCGACGCCGGTAATATGGTGCCTGACGAGCCCAAGGCGATGAAGGAGCAAGCGGTTGCTATCAGTGCTATTTCGAAAGGGATGTCGGGTAAAACCCCATTACGCACCGCTAGTCCCGGTCCGTTTAAGATGCAAGGGTCATCGATGTCGCCACATGTTAGAGTGCTTGATGGCAACAACAGTAACAACCCTTCTCCTGCGCCTAGTTCGCGCGGGAAAAGCAGGTTACAAGAAGAGAGGGACCGCGCCGTACAGGATATTACGGAACGGGTCTCGAAGCTCTTACGAAAGACGCAGTTGCAAGTGCGGGTAATTGTGGAGGTGATCCATTGCAAGAACCCGAAACACCTTATCACCGAGGTTATCGATATCGTGAATCCGACTTTGGTTATTCTGGGAAGCCGTGGTAGAAGTGCTCTGAAAGGGTAAGTTGATTTATCAATGCTCTCTATATATATCTATGAGATGTGGTTTTTGATACTAATACGACATTATAGTACGCTCCTAGGATCTTTCTCGAATTACTTGGTAACTAAGAGCTCGGTTCCCGTCATGGTCGCACGCAAACGCTTGCGCAAGAAAAGCAAGTATCAGCCACCACCTGTGAAGCAGGTCAACAATCTGGCCAATCCATCAGCACGAAGTTTAGAGATGGCAAGAGTCGATTAGATGTCGCCTCGACAACAACTAACACAGCCATCCCGGCCACTGCCGTCTATAGCAGGAGCCCTAGTGCCGCCGCAACCGCCGGTATTCAGTGGCAGAGCCAAGGCAGGGCAAAAGTTCATCATCAAGCTTACTCCACGTAAGTGAGCGGTACACCGATAGAATTGGTGCCGATCTACGTATATAGCAGGCTGATGAGTGAGGACATGTACCAAGATGGTCGAGGGGTTTTACGAGGTTATGAATTACTTATTTTAAGTTGGTTTTTGGAGCGAGTTCATCGAATAGGTTAGGTTAGGTAGCGATAGGAGTAAATCAATCCCATTCTTTTCCCCCTGAGTTGTTACCTGTTTAATGTAGTGCGATATTATGATTGATAGTGGGTGGTATTGGACTTCCGATAACAACAGGGGTTATCCTAACGTCATAATGAATTGGTAGTACACGGACATGCGCATGGATACTTTCGTACTTTTATGTATATTGTGCATGTTGTGCAGAGTTATTCCGTAGTTGGAAGTATCAAAACTACTGGCCAATTGCGGGGTGATAAGCAGATGGTGTGACAAGCACGATAAGATTCAATCATCATGCGGGGTAACGATAGAGTATAAAAACATCTGAATTGGGATAACCTATCGAGTGTTTCTAAGTAAGATTCATGGTCAGCAGGTACAGATTCTCCATTTCTTCCAATGATAAAACCCTATTTTTACATCCAATGTTTGTTTACGATATCGTATCTGACTGTGGTGTTTTTTGTTTTCAAACGCGTAAAGTGCTTGCAGCTCGAGTCGGAGTAAGTTGTGATTGGTGAAGATGATGAATTTTGATTCGTTGGATGCAAGCTCTTTAGCTCAGGACAACGCATAACTTACCTTGGCATGATTGGTTAAACAGCCATTGCCGTATTCCTCCCGAAACTACACTGACTAGGGGGTGATTGAGAGAACGAGGAATAAGAGAGGAAGGGATGTACTGTATAGGAAAGGGGGGTCTATGTGAATCATCGAGTCACCATTCAACTATTTCAGTAGATAAAACATACATACAGAGTTTTTCGAGTGAGACGATAATTAAACACATTGTTCCCCAAGGCAAGAACTGTTACCGCATACCCCTTTTCACCTTCTCACTTTTATACATTTGTTACTAGAACAGGCTATTTCGAAGATTTAAACTATTAACCCTTGCATCGGGTCTGTCATACAGTGACCCAAATCGAGCAACTCTATTGGTTGTCATCGACAGTTCTGCAACATCCCGAAGGTGGGGGGCATAAAAGCGTGCGATCTAAGTGGAAGGAACAGTACTCCGTAGCAGTAGTCAGAGTAAGTTCAGACGGCGCAAAGTTTCCCAGCCTCTCAATTTTGTCTGTACATCCAACTGTTCCTCTACTTTCACCATTTCTCACCAAACCACTTTACCTACATACATATCCACTGGAGTATTGATCTCATTGCGCGTTTCGCATTTTGTCAGCGCAAACGATTCTGTTCTTATTCGCTTCGTCGCTTTGAGGAGAATTATTCGCTTACGGGGTCCTTGTTCACGTTTAACTCGCTTACATAGCTCGTTTGTGCTTTGCGACAAGTTGCGATTGATACAGGCGATTCCGACTTATAGCAACTAATTGAATTCAAACACTCTATAGCTTACTACTATACTCGATCGAGCCGATGTCATAAGCAAAGAGACTTCACCTACGCCAACTGTTCACAAATTATATTCTTATTATACTACGGTGGAGGCGGGTTACCTTCAACCTTAACGGAGTTATCAACTTGACCCCTCTATTCCGCATCCCGACCCAATCTTTTTGGTCGCATACTTCGCAAACACCCTCGACCCTACAGCAACCGGGACTAGAACATATAGTCAAACTCGAGACGGCCTCCAGAGTTCACCTGGTCAGGTCGTTTCCGAGCTCGATGCGACCTCTAGTATCTATCGAGACTCACAATCACGTATCACTCTTTAGCATCTCAATTGCGCCTAGCACTTTCATTGCTGCGCTAACCTTCACCTTCGTCTTCCTATACGCCTACTTGATCTCAATAGGCCACATACCTCTTAGAAAGATAATACCTACTCGCTTTCCTCGTCTGACCATCGGAACGACGTCGCCGACCGTATCGCGACTGCTTGAACCCACACCAAAGCGACATAAGGCGTTACCCGCTTTACCACCGCCGGAGACAGGATCAGAATTGGGCCAAAGCAGTGCTCTTGTCAGGCTGCCACAGCAACCTCTCAGCCACTCTCCACAGTCCGCTCAGACCTTACGCTCGTTCTTCTCCTTTCGCGCTAGACAAGCGCTTCCGGCTCCGAGTCCAAACCCTAACTCAAGTATAATCAGAGCTGAGAGCCCGTCCACTCAGCTTATCAAAGAGCATGACATCCAGGTACTCCGAGGCCAGCATAGACGACAGAAACCTCGCAGCCACGATGTCGCCAGCGTTGCAGAATCCGTTCGAGTTCCCTCCAACAACCCACTCAGGCTATGGCTTCTCGGACGAGGAACCCGATCTCCACGACGAGAGCGACGACAATCTCGACGATGTGTCTCTGTCGAACGGTAATTATAGTCCTCCCGCCTGGAGAAGACTGGAGAATGGCGATCGATGGTATGGGAATTGGCGTGAAACGAGGGATATTTTTGGAGGAATGGACCAACCGAAGCGAACGGTCTTCAACGGAAATCCCAGAAGCAATAACATTTTTCAGAGTGACATCTTCGAGGCAGCCCGTAAGACGCGTTTGCCTACGGGAAGTCTAAGTCCTGAAAAAGGAGCCACTCCTGAACCTGAGGTACAAACCGAGGATGATACGCTTGTCAAAACAAAGAGCGAGTCGCCAACTGAGAAACAATTAAAGGATAGTATGCTGGCTTCAATGTCACCTGATATTTCCAGGGACAACTGTAAGTATTTCAATGTTATGTACTTAAGTATTTGTGGTCGCGGGAGATACTAATTTGGACTTGCTCAGACATTCGACTAGCATTACGTGCCGATATTCAACAACGAACGGAGCCAATTGACGCTGCTGTGAATTTTGTACGGCGATATACGAGTATGGTCACTAAATCATGGGGGAATATTATTGTTTCGATACTCATCGCCATTTTATCCATGACCGCAATTAAGTCGCTTTTCCAACCTGCGCCACCGCGGCCGTCGCCCGATCTTATCAAGGTTGCTGGCATTGCGCGGTCCTTCGAACCGTTAATTTATTACTCGGAGCATGGCGTCACTCAAATTGAGGATCTCCACTCTACTGGGATTGCTGTATGGGATCTCGGAGAAAGTGTGCGATCCAGCAATATGACGTCGGCGCCGATAATTGTTAAAGCTCTTGACGAATTATCGGAGAACCTCAAAACTCTCGCTATTGAGCTGACCAAATTTTTCGCCAGCGTCGATGGTGACATTGACAGCATTTTAATAGTAATGGATTGGGCACGACGCGAATTGGCGCAGCTACAGACGGTACGAAGCCCGCCGCTCTCCACGGCTTTTAACAACATTCACAATATACTATGTGTTGCTGGCATTTTGGAAAATCCGAACACGGGTATGCCGACGCAATTGGGAGCTGTGACGACAAGCATATTCGGTATGCCGCATCCGCAGCGAACCCGTTATGCGCTGCAGCGCACGTTCACTGAATTTCTATCTGTTCTTGAGGAAGCCATAGAGAACGAATTACAGTATTCGCTAGCTCTATTTAGTCTTTTCGAAACTCTCGACAGGCAATTCTTGAACCTAGCGCGCGTTGTGGTACGCGAGTCATCACTACAGGATGAGGAACATGCCGACTTCCTCTCTTCGCTATGGTCGCGCATCCTGGGTCCCAAGGCAAGCGAAGTAATGAAATACCAGCGAAATCACCAATTACTTCAGAATGTGCGCGAGAAGACAGTTAGTAACAAGGGCATCCTGGTGGAGCATAATAGTAAGCTGCTCAGCTTGAAGGCTAGCCTTGAGATTCTTCGACGCAAACTCGTTTCGCCGTTAGTACGAAGCGTCAACAGCAGCACACTTACACTCGAAGAGCAAATAAAGGGACTTGAAGATGTGGGTGTTTACCTGGAGGGCCTTCGTGCACGACAAAAGAGCAAGCTCATAGAAATGAGATATGGTGGAGGTGCAAGAGCTCGGATTTCCGGAACGGCGAGGTTGATTGATTAGAATATGTGTTTGGTGTTAAGCAATTGAATTCAATTAATTGGGAATAGGGGTTATGATGGCATGCGCATGCCTTTGGGGCCGATTGGAGGACTCGGCGTTAATGCTGTTTTTTGCAGGTAAGTTGATATTCCGCGATGCGCTGTTTTTTAACATGAGAGGCTGTGTTCGCTGACTTTGACACAGGGCACATTAGGTACATAAAATGGACCTGTAATTTTGGTTATTATATGTATCAGGCACAAGCGTGTACAAGAGCTGCATATTAACTTGGTGGGAATCATTGATGTCAAAGTTGACGTCAAACTTGGTGGAATAGCGGAATGGAATACATTTTAAGAAATTTTGATTCTTACATACGTCGAACATGTGAATGTCATGTATATGTGCTTAGTTTAGCTGGAGATCCGGAGATCTGTGGAATCAGGTGCATAAGAAGCTATCTACGATAGGCAATGGACCCCTAGATATCGGAGACAGGGACCGGAAACAGAGGGTCCCGAGGTCATTTTCGCTGATAGAGGATATCCTTAATAAGGAGGGAATTTGCGGTGTAAGTCCGAATCGCCGAAGAGTCCGCAACTCCAGCACCAATTACGTATTATATATGCGGTTACATTTTAGCCCGTGGTTACTGACTGCGTTTTATTGAACTTAGATAGGTAATTTTCTATATTTCGATTTTTATTTATTGATGTGTAGGCGCTTGCTAAAGTCCGATCAGCAAGTGCTTGATTCGCGTTCCCCGTCGAGCGTAAGCTGTACTGTTCTAACAGCACGGCAGTATGGAAGCTAGCCAAACCAAGCTAAACGCCGAAAATGTAACGCGCTTTTTTTCGGGGCCAGGTTGCTAGCCACAACTCCCGCTGTCCGATAAGTTTACGGCGAAAAGTCGTGATGGCGGTCCCACTATAGCAACACCAGTTGCGGAGCCTCCAGGTAGACTAAGGTCTGCCTAGGGAGTAGCTTATGGATTACAGTCGCACTCGGTGGAGGCATGTATCCATCGCCGTTAGATCATAGACTGTTCGTGGGTCGATTCGGCGTTATGTTTTTCTCGCCGTAGACTGGGTTGGGAGAATGAGGGTATATATAGCGAGGCGAGTCGGGAGGTTGGGGAGAGGTTTGGATGGAGAGAGAATAAGACAAGACAGCTACCGATATAAGACTCAGATATCTCAACGGCTTTCAAACTCGTTTCGTGGGAACTCGATACCAGGACAGCATACTACGAAATTTCTAAGATAAAAGCCTTACTACTCACAAGCATTCTTCATACTTATTCAAATCCATCAAGATGACTACTCTCCAAACTAAAGGAACCATCCTCCTAACCGGCGGAGGTGGATTCGTCGGTGGGCAAATCCTCCGCGAGGCCCTTGAATCTGGATACTCCGTTCGCATCACCGCACGATCCGCTCCCTCGGCTCAACGCACCATTTCGCATTTCCCATCCTACCCCTCCGTCCTATCTAGTGCCATCGTGCCGGATATCCAATCAGTGGAGGCGTACGAACCCGCTTTCGCCGACGGCGCCATCACGCACATCGTCCACGCAGCTTCACCATTCGTCCTCACGCCCGAGGATAACGTACGCGATCTTCTAAACCCAGCGATCAAGGGCGCTACAGTGGTGCTAGAAGCCGCACTACGATACGGCAACGGGAAAGTAAAGCATGTAGTCGCGACTAGCTCATTCGCCTCAGTAATCAATATCAGCGAAGGGATGCGCGTGGGCTACACATACACCGAAAAGGACTGGAACCCCGTGACATGGGAACAAGCCGCGACCGCCGACGGCGTGACAGCATACTGCGCGAGTAAGAAATTAGCGGAACGCGGTATGTGGGATTGGATGGAGAGTCATAGGGATGTCGGTTTCGGACTCACTACGATATGTCCCCCTTGGGTGTTTGGTCCGTATGCTGGGAAATTGGAATCGACGAAGAGTTTGAGTGAGTCGGTGCAGTTGCTTAATAACATCATTGATGCGGAGAATGTCCCGCCATTCGATTTCGGTGGGTATGCGGATTCCCGCGAGGTTGCTAGTGCGCATGTTAGGGCGCTGGAGGTCCCGGGTGCGGCGGGGAGGAGGTTTATTGTTGGCAGGGATTATAGGTATCAGATTGTGGTTGATTTGGCGCATGAGGCGGTGGAAAAGGGGGATTTGCCGAAGGAGTTTGGGAATAGGTTACCGGTGGGGAAGAAGGGTGAGTGGGTGGATTCGTATCATATTGATGGTAGCGAGGTTACGAGGGTGTTGGGTGTGCAGTATCGCGAGTTGAGGGATACGGTTGTGGATACGTATAAGCAGTTGATTCAGGCGAGGGAGCTTGAGGCGAAGGCTTAGAGAGTGCTTTATATGTGTTGTCAATGGTCAAATATGGTATAGAATATCGGTATAGACTTATTTTAGGGTTAAGGAGTTAATAGAGGATAGATTGCTAAAATCAAAATATCATTCCGAGATACGAGATATGAGGTTAAGCCTCGAGTGGCTCCATCTAAATAGGGGTACCGAAAGTGCAATTGCCAATTTCACCTCTAATTTTTTCCGCCGATTTCATTGATATTTTTATTCACACCCTGCGCAGACGCCTTCATGGTTTACTTCGCCATCGCAGGTTTGTATACATCGATCAGGGCGGGAACAATGATACGTCCAAATCATCTTTCTGTAGACCTCGTTACCACACTCGCTGCATACCACTATGATCCACTTGTAGGTGCACATTGTGGGCGTTTTGAAAGTCGTCCAACACGTCCTTGTATGTTCCTACTCCCCTCTCTGCCTGCGTCGGTTGACCGTAGCGGGTCGATACCTGGTATAAAGCTGGTATGAATACAAATGTACTCAGGTACCTAGATATAGTTTTTCGTTAGTGTGTGTTATAAGAAGGGCGAGACTACCTACCTAGGAATCGAGGTAATAGTTCCGTTCTCCCGGTAGAGTTGAAGTAGTTTATTGATTCTCAAATCGCACGTGTTTCCCACAAACGATCTAGTCTGTGACCGATCTCTGCCTATGTCTAGGGATGCGCCTGATGGAACAGTAAATCGAGTTAATTTGCGTTCCCGTATCCTCGTGTGTTCACTTCGGATTTCCTCGCTTGGTGGCAACGATGGGTGCCGGTGGATAATAGACAGGGGAATATTCCGAGGTAAATAGTAAGTGTAGGTATGGTGGCGGTTTATGTGGTATCTTGAAGAAGATCTTTGAAAGGCAGAAAGGTATTGGCATGGTTTGGTAATGGCGTTAATATATATTTTCGCACATGAGCAGCTCGGCATACAGGGCCTTGACGTGTGTAGCACCTATGACTACCTAGGTGAGTGCTCCGTGACAAGTAACTCCAGACTACATACACTAACTCGGATAGAGCCATCACGTTGTTGAAATACAGCTGTTTATCCGGTCAAAATTTTCAGTATCATTAATTCTAATGGCGGCTGTAGCCCCTTTCTATAGAAACACTAGAGTACATTGTTGAGACCCTTGTCTTCCGCCATCACTCGTGATGCATTATCCCTCAGGAAGACCGCTTAACCATGTAACGCAGAATGTTTTCGGTGATTCTTCTTTTTGCAAGCCTTGCATAGCTCTAAGTTCTTTATAGTCTCGCGAGGCCTTTTGCTACACCCGGGGCGACGATGACAGTATACCCAGCGGACTTGGGTTCTGGATTGTTCTTTTCTGCAATCCGGGCAGTCGATGATAAGTAAAGAATATTGGCACATTGTGCACCAAGAGCTCGTCGATGTTGCTTTTTGTGGTGGTATGTATTAAGAAGATGTTTGTATGAAGAGGTAGTTCTTGACGTTATGAATGCGAGGAGAGATTTGAAGAAGTTTTCAGATCGATTAAAATGCTTGTGTTTATATAAATTCGCAAACCTATGGAAATGCCATTGCGGTGTCTCGAAAGACTTCTTGTCAGCCTTAGGTGGTTAGAAAAACTGTCCTGATGAGGATTAACCGCATACCGACCGGTTACTCATTACTCGGATTCCGAATAATAGAGTGGTGACAATTCGCCTTATCCATGGTACTTGAGTTTCTAAGCGCCGCGATAGCTCAGATTTCCCTTTCATCCGATCACGAAACAACTCGGGAAACACTCGAGAAACAAGTCACGGCACACGTGGAATCATTCGTAACGGTCATAGTAACCCTAAAACTAGAACGCTCCTTTGTTATTCATTAACCCCCGATGACCATATTGTAGTAACACAAATGCACGGCTGATATCCTCCGCCCAGTTGGGGCACGTGCTCTACAGGGAACGATCGTTCATGGAAGCCAGCATGGATATGTCTACCTATTGGGTAGACGTCGACGGACGATACATCGAGAATCATTGTTAACGGGTTGACCTGATAGTTCTGCCTTAAGTGGTTATGAAGATTTTGATCGAGTTGTGTCCTATTAAGATAATTCGTCAGTTCAAATTACTCTTCAAATCTCCTAGACATATGGGTGAATCTCTAGAAATTCACACTTACGCTTTAAACCGCGCTCTTTTGCTAGGCCACGACATGCCTGAGGGAAACGCCGACTCCGCCTATTTTGCGCACTACACATGGTTGCAGATCATCGTCACGCGTTCTCGTAACCTTGTTTCAAAGCGAGAGTATTTATATAGAAGCATGACTCGGGAGTGTTCCTCCTCGGAAACAGTGTATAGGCGGTCGATATTGTTTCCTGGTGTCACAGTTGGGATTTATTGCTCCTTCGTAGTCGGGAGAACATCGAGTTCGGCCGTTACATGGGCGAATCGTTTACGATTGACTGCGTTAACGAGGAGGATGGTTCTGGCATTGTTTACTCCGAGGGAGAGGATTTCGGTCGGCTTATCGGCAGAATATATATGTTCCATAAAACTGTACGTCTAGTCGCGAATCGTATCTTATCGGTAGGCAGAAGGTCTTGATATCGATGCATGGGGGCAAACAATGTTGCAGTGGAAAAGATGGGTCCAAACCCCTTTTTATAGGTAGATGTCTGGCCTACTCCATAGCGAAAGCTGGGAATAATTATGTTTTCGAAGGGCTCATTTAGTTCGTTAATTTGGGAAACTCTGTTTAAAGATACCACCTAGTGGTGATGATTATAGTTATTTAGGTGGCAGATTGGTATGGCCCTTCAAGTGTTGGCCTCCGACCCGAGGTTGTTTTTTATGAACAGACCCCCTAGGGTATTCATATTTGAACTTCCCTCGAGCCGTGGTGGCTGGGCGGTAGCTTGCATTTCTGCATCGCTCTTAATAGGCTGGACAACGCCACTTAATTTCACACTTGAGACCGGTGCATGAGAGTATTTTGTGCTACCATTCTCCACCGAGATAAGACTTTTGTACAGATACCTGATACAAGTAGGTTCCTAAAAAGCCTCATATTCACATCTCTCTCTCTTTTAAACCGCACGTGAATACAACTTATAACCCCCCTTAACCATCACTGCGCGTCCACTTCTCTCTGGAGTCAGTACCTAATTACAGGCTGTTGTCCTGTAAAAACTGGATCATGTGCTTGAAGCTATCCGGTCCACTCTTATGGGCTGCAATAGAATGACCAGCCCCCGCCGCAATATACGTCTGACTCCCCTTCGACGCTGCCGGGTAGAATATCGATAAGGCTGTGCTGCTCTGATCTGTCGGGTGGAGACAGTTGCCGCCGCAGAAGACGAGATCATTCTCGCCGTTCACGATGTCTACCGGCCCAGTGAATTCTGTCGATGGCGCTACGATGCCGCCCAGCGTGAGTAGGACGCCCAGTGTGTTTGTCTGCTTGTGGGCAACCTGCTGGTGGAATGCATCCTCGTCGAAGTTGGGGTGCCGGTAGAAGGCGAACTGGATACCAACGGCCGACTGCTGCGTTAGGTAGCCGGCTGGTAGATGTTGGAACTGGGGTGCAGGGTCTGTGTTTGCATTGATGAGGTTGAAGGCTGCCATAGTCAGTGCGACTGAGTCCGCGCTAGCGCTGGTGCCGGACAAGATCACGGCGTCGAAGTCCTGCGGGTACTGCGTGGTAATGCCCTGGGTCAGCGTACTTCCCGCGCTGTGCCCGACACCCACGACTTTCTCGAAGCGATACCCGCCCAGCTCGGAGTTCCGGAGTAATCCGGCTAGCGCATGTGTGACGGCGACCTGGGCGGTGGCCTGCACGGTCTGGATGGGATCTGGGTGGTCCGACTTGCCTACCCCCAGCTGGTCGTAGGAGAGCGTCGCATAGCCTGCTGCCGAGGCTACGTCGACGTAGCTGTAGCCTGGGGCAATATCCCAGTAGGTGTGGTCGAGAGTGGCTCCATGTGTCAACAGCTGCACCGTCTTGACCTTGGCCAAGACCTCAGGGTCACTAGGTAGGCAGAGCTTGACGAAGATGCCGTAGTCACCCGAAATGGCACTGGGCTCTTTAGCGGTGACGTCGGCGGCGAAGGTTGAGCCTACCTGGAACAATTCGACAAATGACTCTGTTACGGCCGTCTGATCTTGGGATGCCTCATAAAGAAGATTAGTCCCAGTTGTATTGATAGATAACGTGACATCCCCAGAAATACAGGTCGAGCCACCCCCCGAGGATGGGCTGCTAACAGGATTGGAGATGCCATTAGGACCAAAGGCTGAGGTGAAGCTGGCAAATGGGTTGACTAGGAACGCCAGCGGAAGGAAGGTAGAGTTGTTCATCATGGTAAGAAGGCGAGGGGTTTGGGAAAGTGTAGGGACACAGCGGCTGTCTTTACTGTGATGGTTTGACTACAAAATATTCTTTGTCTCAGTCGCGCTGTCTACGACTTTGAATAAACTGTGGTCTGCTCCCTTGCTGACCAACAGTTAAATTGCCAAATCATAGATAGTACTAGCCTGCAGCATCTAGTGACAAAGGGATATGCAAGGGGCGGCACCCTAGTTTATTCGAAAAGCACCCACCAACCCGCCATTACCATGATGATAATACCCCCAGGGTATCCTTATTTTTCTACTGTGGCGATGAACTAAACTTCGAATCGTGGGGCTGAATGACAACCCACACTTCTGAAGTGGGACAATGAGAATCACCATCATCTTTCATTGGGATTGGGTTAAGGAATAAAATGCTTTACCAACGACAAAAACTATACAAAACAAGCGGGAGCACCATTATGCAACGAAATCAATTCTTAGATGCGCCACTTTCGTATCACTGACTTAGCTAACATTTTATGATCCCTCCAACCAACCACAAACTCTAGGAAGCCATGCTCTTTGGTGTGCGTGCAGTTCCTAAACGACTTGGGCGAAGCGCCGTGTGAAATGCCTCGCTGGTCTCACGGAGACCTATTTACTGAGCCGCCCTTAAAAAGTCCTAACGTACCATGCGCATGATTCATTCAAACATAGTAGCCCACCTTGCCAAAGGTTAGGAAATTAGATAAAGACGAAATGAGCTTCGGAATAGGTATCGGTGACGGCATTACAGTCTTGAAATTGGTAAACGACATCCGCAAACAGTTTGTTGGCGCCCCGGATCAGTTCAAGAACATATCTGATGAGGTCAGAAGCCTTGGGATTGTTCTCCAGGATGTTGATGTCAACGTGGCAGAATGCGAGCTCAATAGCCAGCAACTGAGCTCTCTGCGCGAAATTGTTGACGGTTGTCAATGCGTACTTGAGAAACTGCGTCAGACGTTGGATAAATACAGCGAATTTGATTTAAATGATGGAAATACAAGCAAACGAGTTAGAAGAATCTGGAAGCGATTCAAATGGGATTCAAAAGAAATCGACGAGCTCCGCGGTCGGATTACTGCGAACATATCGTTGCTCCATACCTTTCTCGGAGGACTATCCAGCCAGGCAACCTTTGCTACCAAGAAGGGAGTAGATCGATTAAATCGGTACCAAGATGATCAAAAACGAAATTCTATCCTTCATTGGCTTACTCCGATTGATGAGGCTTCTCAACAAAGCAACCTCATTAAGCGGCGTCAGGCTGGGACTGGACAGTGGCTTCTAGACTCCCCTGAGTTCCAGGGGTGGTTGCAAAGCGAAGGAAAGACGTTATTCTGCCCTGGAATGCCTGGAGCTGGAAAGACATTCATAACATCAATTATTGTGGATAAACTCAAAGCTCTCTTCGGGGATGACCAAAACGTTGGCATTGCGTATATTTATTTTAATTTTCGGCGGACACATGAGCAGAAGACCGAGGATCTTTTCAAGTGTTTATTGAAACAGCTCACCCAATGCCAGCCTTTTCTCCCAGAAGGATTAGAAAAACTTTACGAAAAGCACGATCGGGAGCGGACGAAGTCATCATTCGACGAAGTTTTACAAGTTCTCCGATATACAGCCGGTTTGTATACGAAGATCTTCATTCTGGTTGATGCGGTTGACGAATGCGAAACGTCCTGCCGATCGAGGTTTTTGGATGAGCTCTTCGCCATTCAGGCTGAATGTGGAGTAAATATCTTTGCTACCTCACGGTCTATTCCAGATATTGCGAAGAAATTCGACAGCAGCTCATCCCTAGAGATTCGCGCAAATAATACGGACATAAGAATGTATTTGGGAGAAAACATTCAACAACTAACGGCGTTTGATGATTGGAACCAAAAGTTACGGGATGAGATTGTGACTAGCATATCGAGTGTGGTGGATGGGATGTATGTCACTGTAAAATACTCTTGGGGAGCCCCTTACTGACAGACTTGCAGGTTTCTCTTGGCACAAATTTACCTTAACTCACTGGACGACAAGACTACGCCAAGAGCTGCCAAAGATACCTTGGCACAGTTCCGGAAACGACATTCGGAACCAGGCCAGGACCAGGCGGATGTTTTAGATCAAGCGTACGACGACGCAATGGCCAGAATCAATGAACAGAGACCAGGTTTTAAGAAACTTGCGAACGGGGTTCTCTCATGGGTTACATACACGAGAAGGCCCTTGATAACTCGAGAACTGCAACACGCCCTTGCTGTTGAGATCGGTAGCTCTGGTCTTGACGAAGATAACCTTGAGAAAATCGAAAGAATGATTTCGGTGTGTTTCGGTTTAGTTGTAATTAACGCGGAAAACAAGACCGTTGAGCTAGTGCATCATACAACACAAGAATACTTCGAACAGACGCAGGAGAAGTGGTTCCCGAATGCGCAGTCAGAAATACTGGCGACCTGTGTTTCCTATCTATCGTTTGATATCTTTGAAGCAGGTTTCTGTCACAAACATAGGAAATTCAGAAACCGTTTGAAGTCGAATCCATTCTACAACTATGCCGCCCAAAACTGGGGTTATCACGCTCATGATACCACCTCTCTAGGTGAACAGTTGGTACTTAAGTTTCTCGATAGTGATAATAAGGTTTCCGCTGCTAGCCAGGCGATGATGGACCGTGATGAAATGTCTTACGACCATGGGTCAAGGTCGCCTAACAAAGTGATGGGACTACATGTCGTGGCGTATTTTGGGCTAGACGAATTGGTTTCGACTTTGCTAAGCCATGGGCATGATCCAAATGTCAGGGACGCCTACGGGCGAACGCCTCTGTCATGGGCTGCGCAGGAGGGACATGATATGGTAGTGCAACGGTTACTAGCCACTGAAAGCGTTGATCCGAACCTCGAGGGCTTTAATATGCTTCCGCCGCAAGGTCGGTTGCTTCTTGGAGGACAGGGATCACCTGCAAGAGTGCTGTTAGACAGGTCGGAAGCCGACCGATGTGGTGCGACGCCGCTCTGGTACGTTACCTTGAGCGGGAGAGAGTCATTAATTAAAATCCTAATGAGCCAGCACAATGCCAACTTGAAATTTAAGGATAAGTGCCATGGTACTACGCTATTGTGGTGTGCCTCAGGAAGTGGTCGCACGGCATTGGTTAGGATGTTGCTCGAAGAGGGCCTTGACCCAGAAGAGCGCGACAACACAGCAAAACTGACGCCCCTTGCTATCGCTGCCGAGATGGGACATGAAGAGGTAGTAGAGTTACTACTTGCTGATCATCGCGTTGACCCTAATTCTAGGGGTGGGGATGGGTGGACATCTCTCATGCTAGCGGCGATGGGGGGGCATGAAAGTATAGTCGAATTACTACTCAAAAAAGATGGATTGGATGTGAATACAGTAGATGACATCTACCAATGCACGCCACTATATTGGGCCGCTCGCCAGGGAAGAGAGGGAGTTCTAAGGCTACTACTCGCCGACAAACGCGTGACTAGGAACACTGGGAATGCTGAAGATGGCTGGACGCCGCTAATGTACGCCGTGCACAGAGGCTTGCTACGGGTCAGTTCGATGTCAACGTCCGGAGTCGAGACGACGAGACGGCGTTGTCGTTAGCTATAGATGGTACCGACTGGGTTGAAAAGGGTTCCGGTACGCACACATTATAAGGAAGTGGTGACACTTCTATTAGCTGTCGACGGAATTGATCCAGACCCAAGGACCAGTTATGGTTGGACGCCGCTGTTATTTGCTGCAAAGTATGGATCCGAGGAGGTAGTTGAGTTACTGATCGATAAGGGAGCCAATATCCACCCAAGAAGTGGTAACGAGGGTGGGACGCCGTGTCTCTATGCCGCTAGTCAGGGGTACGAGTCTACCCTTAGGCTCCTTATTGAGAAGGAAGCCGATATAGAGTCGCCGGATTACGAAGGTCAAACGCTGTTAATACGAACCATCAACTCGGGATACGAGGATATCGTTTAGTTGCTACTCGAGAAGGGCGCTAACGTCAAACGGATGGATAATGCAGGTAAATCACCATTGATGTGGGCTGCTGAATGCGGGAATGGGAACATACTTAAGTTGCTACTTGAGAAAATTGCCAGTCCCGGCTCGAAGAAAGTTTAAGGTCAGACGACGTTGCAAATGAAGACCACTAAACCATTGTGGGGTTATTGCCATAGGGAGCAATAGATTATTTTCAAGTGGGCTAGGTCGCCGTTGTTAGTAGGAGATTGTGAGACGAAAGTCGGGGGCGACTGGGAAGGTTTGAAACTTTCAAAGTCACTCAGGGGCATAATTATTAAATAATAGCCGATTAAGAGAGGTATTAGGCGATCCTTTTGTTGTTTACTATGATATATAATATTTTAGTCGAGGTGGTTGTTGAACTAAGCTTGGAAAGGGAGGGGATAATGGATTATGTAAGTCCTTTCCCACCATGCATTTAGTTTGCTTGAACGACAAGATAATAAACTTGAGACTAAACAAGGTTCCCATTCCGAAGAAAAAAGGTCTCAAGTGTTGGGTCTTCTATCCAGGAACTCGCGAATCAAATAATATACATCGGACCCCTTTCGTTGCTGTTAGGTAATCATTGATATTAGGTAATCTATAGTGTTGTGTTACTTAAGGAGGAATAGTATTAGGTGATCTGGCTCTGAAAGGATAAAGTTGTTCAGTGTCGTGATGAGTGCATAAAATATCACCCTTCATATAAGAAGTTATGGAAGTTAAGCAAGTTCCACTTTTGACTCCTGATTTCCAAGATATTCCAAGGCGAGTACCCCTGCTAAATTAACAACAATCTACAACCCGCAAGCATGGTAAATGTAAATACGGGTCGAATACTCCACCTACATCCCACCAAATAATGTATTTAATCATACAATTTTCATATAAAAATACGTCGTTCCATATTTCAAATAAAATGGAAAGAGGGGAGTGAATCGAGGGGTCCTGAAATAAGTATCTTTCAGTATGAAATAGGGGATGAAATACACGCGTATGGAACCAGACAAGGTCTTGGCCCATATTTACATTTACCATGCTTGCGGGTTGTAAAAGTTGGCAGAGTTGCTGCCTTGAGTGGGCCAATCAAGCTTTGAGTATTTTGGCCATAGCTTGTTTATTGGCCAAAGCTTAACGGATAGTTAAGTTACAAGACTTGGTTTGATAGGAGTAGTTTATAGTATTTCTAACCAATGGCATAGTCTTATTTAGAGAAACTTAACTTACTATTAGGCATTTATTAGTGGCCAGAGGAATCACGACAAAAGAGCGCGATGTTTACTTATTTGAACTGTAGGACGAGTGACGTATGGCTGGCTTAGTACGCAACTACGTATGTGTTCCGACCCTAGCTGCATACAAGTACCTCCAATTCCCACTCTGATTTGTTGTTCTCAGTTGAAAATTGAGGCTGAGCGGATTGTGGGTCTACAATACGAAGGTTCAGGGGTTATGGGAGGGTTGCTCAGGGGTTTATAGCGCTGTAGCGCCGGCAATACACTAAGAGCCATCCACTGAATGTGGAGTCTTGGGCTATTCTAGTACCAATGAACCCGCCCTATCGGTACGAGGGATGTTGATGTGATCCGATTTTCGATCCCCTTTCCGAATAAGCTCTTTGCTTTACTTCTAGAACCGCTGATCCTTTTTTTCTGATTCCTCCCATTTTCCTTCTCCTTTATAACCCTTAAAATACACTTAATATTTTCTTCAACAACATTCTTTCTATTTATTATCCTCACGACCTTTAGCTGCTCCTTGTAGCTGTCATTCGCTTACCGTCGTCGACTTTCCCTCGCTTAATAACCTCTTAATACACTATCAAGATGCGTTTCTCTTCGGCACTTGTCGGCCTTGCAGCCACCGCTAGCACTGCTACTGCTGCTGTTAGTGCTGCTAATTCCGGCATCAAAGGCTTCAACTATGGAGCCTTTTTCCTCAACCAAGCTGCTAAGCAACAAGCCGACTTCGAATATGAATTCAACCGCGCCAAAACCCTCAGTGGTACTACTGGATGGACGAGCGCTCGTCTCTACTCTATGAGTAAGTTGAATCCGATATTATATCCTTGATTTATCTTTTGTTTACCACAGTGTCTCTTCAACTTGGGAATACGTTGGGCATTAACACAACTTTAACAGTCCAATGGGGAACCGCTAGTGATGTTATTAGCGCCATCCCGGCCGCCATTTCAACCAAAACAACCCTTTTATTGGGTCTCTGGGTATCGGGCAGCGACCAAGCCATCACGAACGAAATCGCCGCCCTCAAGGCCGCCATTAGCCAATACGGCTCAGCCTTTACCGACCTCGTTGTCGGTATCTCTGTCGGCAGCGAAGATCTCTACCGAGACGGTAGCGGCGAAGTCGGCGTCGGTCCCCAGAGGCTCATCGACTGCATCTCACAGGTGCGCAGCGCGATCTCCGGCACCCCGCTCGCTGGTGTCCCCGTCGGCCACGTCGATACGTACGACTCGTTCCTGAACGGCACGAACCGCGCTGTCATCGACAACATCGATTGGCTAGGTTTCGACGGCTACCCTTACTGGGAACAGAGCAAGCCCAACAGCATCAGCGACGCACCCGAACGATTCTACGACGGTTTCAACAAGACTAAGGCACTTGCTGGCGATAAGCCCGTATACGTTACTGAGACTGGTTGGCCTGTATCTGGAAAGACAGTCGGTGCTGCTGTACCCAGTGCCGAGAACGCGCGTATCTACTGGCAGGACATTGCTTGCAGTTTGATTGCTAGCGGTGTTAACCTCTGGTGGTACGACCTCCAGGAGTCTCAGTACGGCCAGGCTTCCCCCGACTTCGGCATCTTCCCTGCCGGCGACCTGAACGCTGTCCAACAGAGCTATGATCTATCTTGTGTAAGTTCTCGTCTATTACTGGATCAGTTTCAATGATCACTGACATCTCAATAGTAATTTCCTTTGCGAACGAACCTCGTTATCCTAGACACTTGAAGAACATAGATCCTATAATGGCCATTGCTTTGGGAGATTTTGGTGTTAATACTTGACGTTGGGCTTTTTGGACATAGAGGTTAGAAGGTTAGGCTATGGACTATATAATGCAATTTAGGGTTACCACATGGTTGATTACGCGCATTGCTCGGGTTCTTGCAGTAGTATACACATAGGGAATACTACGCTTTAATGTTTTGGACCGGGAGACTAGGCGTAAATAAGGTCCAACCTCTTATCATTGCAACACTATTGCTATTCCAACTTAACATAGTGCTGATTATTCGATGTTAGCCATTGTCGATTAGAAAATTTGGCTGGTACGAGTCTATAAATATACGCTAGTTAAATTTAGAAGATAATAGCTGTCAATTGTTTTTTATCGACATGATATTTGCTGAACATATACCTACTTTTTATCCTACTGGAGGCCGTGAGAGTACGAAGTCGTCTTGCAGTATTTGCTGAAATTTCTCCATAACTACTATTGTTTCAATTCATCGCATTGATAGGTACCTAGGTGGTTAACGACACGAGAAAACATGCTTGGGGGTACAATAAAAGGCCGCCCTTTCAAAGAGTTCGCTTATAACTCCCCTAGCGTTGTATGGACTCCCCATAGAACCCCACACCGGCGTACGATAACTTCAAGATGCTCTTAGCAATCATAAAATACCCGAAGACCTATACGAACAAATATTCATCTGCTTAGTGCTTCGCACAGCGGAGATGAGATGTTTTTCCAAAACAGAATGAAGCAATGCCCATACAAAACCTATACTAGTGAATGCTTCAGCTAGTATTCGCTGACCTATTGAAACGCCATATTGCGCCCCATCCCAACGAATCGTCATCAGTAAAGATATCAGGGATATCCACACACTATTGCGCCGCCTTACCCCCCACTCTGACAACAAACTCCAGGGGTTCCCCATGATTTACCTTCCCAGATTGATCTTCCACGGCATAATCATCCGGTAGCACATCGTCATAGGCGAATGCATAGCCCTTCCCATCGACATTGTGCTCATGCACCAGGCGCGCGTAATGGTTTTTCGGGTCTTGTTTATAATATGTCCGGGGATGTGACGGGTGCTCCGTCGTACCTTGTATCAGCAGCGTCGAGCGTGCGAACGCGGCTGCCAGGCGGGGAATAATCGTATTGCGCGTCTCTGACGGCCCCGTCGTGAAGGGTCCACTGTTACACCCGAAAATATCCGCCGTAGTCGGCTTCTCAAATACTTCATCCCCGATTTTTATCTCGTGGTCGGAGATAAACTCGCCGGTAAGCACACCTGCGGCGGCTTGCGTGTTGATCTTGATCTGTTGCCCGGTCTTGCGGAATTTCTTCCACACATCGTCGACATACGTCTCAAAGAATCCGTCAAAGCTAGCCCCTACCGCGCCTCCGTGTGTGGGACTCAGAACTCTCAAAATCTGGCCTTCGCACTCAACGATGAGCTTATCCCAGGGCTTTCCATCTAACGCTGTCTGCTGGCGAAGCCCATTTGCGATTTCGTCTACGCCGTTTGGTTGCATGCCAAGGACATGTTGACCCACTTCCTCGGTCGTATGTAACGAGATCGCGATAGGCAGACGCGGGACAAAGTCGACATACGTGATGTTGGCGTAGAACTGGTCGTTATTGAGTGTGAACTCGCAGAAGCCGAAGTCGATGTTAATGTTCGCGTCAGTCGGGTTCAAGACGCTGGGCTCAACAAGAGCCGGCCCCGGGTTGAGTAGAAATGTAAGGCGGGATCCCCGTGAGATGTATACTCGACCACCGGCCATCTGGGGGATAGTCACGGTGACTTTGTTTTCGGGAGGGCCAAGTGGGATGGCGCAGTCTTCGGTAAGTGGGGAGCCGATTGCAGGTGGATCCTTTGGAAAGTAGAGGCCTTGACCGTCGGCTTTGAGGAAACAACGCCGTCCGCCATGTTGGAGGGCTATCCCGGTGATGTATGCGTATGTTTCACTTGAGTCGCTGCTGTTCTTCAGCGCGACTTGTAATGAATCAGGCATAGTGTAAGTGTTGTTTGAGTCCTCAGCGGTGATAATATCAACATTTGCTGAAATTTCATAAACGAATAAGATTGATTATCCAAAATTTCATGGATTTCGGTTCTCTCGAGCTAGCCGTATAACTTGAAACTGTTTGGTTGATGAACTGTCTAGATTCCTCGAAAGTACGCGGGAGCGACATGTAAGCAAGAAATTGGCAGCGCCATCTGATGATGACGTAGGCTTCTAAAGTCGCACCTTATCCTGTAAATTTTAAAAGTGTTACTAATAAATCTTGAAAGCAAGCACGATCTTCTTGCATTAGCTTGTGGAGAATCAATTCTAAAATAGACTACAAGTTTGCTTTATCAATCTCAGGCAGTACAGAGGTACTTATTGTAGAGAAATAGGGGTAAAGGGGCTAAATAAAACCCTACCCCTTACCCCTCTATTTACCCCTCCGTCTACCCTACCCCTACCCCTAACCCAGCGTAGGCCATCCAACATCAAATCAACACATCTTTAAGTAGCGGTCCCAGATAGCAAGTTAACGCCGCAAGTTTACACCTTTAAAGCTATCCCCAAAGAGCGCCCGTACTAGAATGCGTTGGAAATCAGGCACAACGTCTATAGCTTGTTTGGACTATGAGCTTAGTGTTGAGACTTTTGGAATATACCCCCGGCCCTTAAGCCCTTAACTCGGACTATGCTGCCGGCGTAGAACAAGGCTACCGGAGTCAGTCGGCTTTTACTATAGAAGCCTGGTGCCCTGATTGGAGCGATTTTGAAGAATTTAATAAATCCATCCGGACAAGCCTCTCCTACCTCTCTAGCGACTCCCAACCAGAAGTCCTAGGGTTCCCGGGAACTACAGGGCATTGACGGGGCTTAAGCTCAAGTTCCACGAAACCTCAGACAAATCCATCCTCACAGTTAGTGGCATAAAGGCAAGTAAAATCACCCAGGTCTCGCGGTTCAACGAAAAAGTTACGTCAAAGGGTGAATTTTACCAATCATCCAATTCCGTGTCTTCGAATTAACGACATGTTTATTGGAAACAGCGGAAGACGCTACGGACTGGACAACGCATTTCATTAGGGCCACAACTGCCGAGCAACACGAACTTGGAGGACGCCAAGCGGACCAAAATCTCAAAGACGGCCCACGATACTTACGAGGCCTCTTCAGTTCCAATCAGAATCGGGTTTTATCGGCACTTCCCGAAACCGTAAGGGGTTCGATAGATCTAGAAGCGCATCACTCAGGTGATAGGCAACCAGAAGAATACACATCTCTGGCACGTAATTTCTGCTACAATATGTCTTTTATAATAATTTCGGAGGGGGGGTGGGAATAGGACCGTCTGATGCAGACCCTGTGGTTGTGTTGTTTGGTAGCGGGGTCCCCTACATTACCAGGGAACAGAAGTCGAAATGGTTTTTCGTTGGTGAATCATACGTCCATGGATTAATGAATGGGGAGGCCATTCAAGCTAATATTGATGGCGTTTTGGATGAAGAGATTCTAGAGATCGCATAGTCATTAGAAACAGAGGTGTAAGAGTCAGATAGATTTCTTTTTGATGCTTCTTTGGATTGCGGTGATTGATGTTGTTTTTCCTAAACTTATGAATACCAATTGAATTGTCCGCGACCGTGAGCATTTGGATTTAGCTTTACCTAATCATATTAGTCATCAGCTCAATATGATTAAAATGTTTATATCATAGAGGAGAAACTTGCTTAGGTAATAAGTGAGACTTAAATCTGACAAGTGTTCGGCCGTCTAGCCGTCTCTACAAAACGTGAGAAATTCGTCGTTAGTAATTTACCATTACTATTAGTCATTGCAAACAGCATATAGAATGGGCTACCCCTGAGAGGTTTCATCAACCATTACTGATTCTTAAGGCTGGCGGCTATGCGCGTGAATCCTTCTATATTTGTACCTACCTATATCTTCATACCGAGATATGGGGTCGAAAGCCAAGGAACAACTGCACGTCTCACGCACTACTGATGTGATCAACCAGAAATTAATGAAAGAAATGAAAAAAAAAGTACATATTCTGGCTTCTAGTTTTCTCAGCCGCAGGAGGATCTTACCGTAGCATTCAGGCGCAGCAGAAGTCCTCGGGACCGAGGTATAACTCTGCGAACGTCTGTCTCGGGGCTGGTTCCATTTTAGCGGCTGTAGAAGCAGGCTGCCTTGGCAAAACGACTTCCTGCATTTTTCAATGTCCCCCCAATCGCATCGTCGCCCAATTAGGTATACATCCGCTATTGAGGCAGACTACTTCAAGAAGGAAAAAAAATTAGGATGCTATATTTGGGGTTATTTACTACTGATCATAATTAGACCACACCACCTTAGCGGAGTAGCTCAGACGTAGGGGTATAGGTTACATGCGCGCGTCTTCCCGGTGTCCTGCTACAACGTCGCGAACGATCGCTCTAGTCATTTGATATTTTGCTGAAGAATATGATACATCCAAAACCCAGGACTGTAACATCTCACACCAGCATCAATAGCTTATGCGCATGGTGATGCCACAATAGCCTTCTATCATGTATTCTGGAATGAGCTTCCACGCGCTCCAAGCGCAGGGGTACGACGCAGCAAGCTGTAAAATTCGAGACTTCCTATCCACACTAAATAATCCTTCGGAAATGGTGGTGGTAATTATATCTACAAATCATTAGCCATAGTATAGTGGGTGCAGCATCCTCGTATCTTTTATATAATCTCCTTGTAACACCCAGCACGACCTTCCGGTTCAATCCTACCATCTCTTCGATCTTAAGCAGAATCATTACGACGCCAGGCCCATGAACCATGGCATCTTTAGCTAACCCAGCACACTCTCTAGGTCGTCAAGGCCTGGGGTATCCCCAAAGACCTCCAAGCCCATTTTCACCTTCACCCCGACTCCCCGCCATGTCCCGTTCGGAACGTCCAACTAATCCCCCTAGGGTCGCCCAACTGACTAACCTAGTCTGCTTGACAAAGCCTCCTAATCCTGCCCGGCATGTGGAATCCAAAGCAGTAGATATAATTGCCGTACATGGGCTTGGAGGAAGTGGCGACACATGGAAGACACGAGATGGAGTTATGTGGTTGCGGGATCTTATCCCTAAAGATCTCAAGTCCGTTAGAATACTTACGTTCAATTATGACGTTTTGGAACTCTTCGGGGGCTCGACGGAGAACTTCAAATGTATTGTGAAGCGACTGCTAGATGGGATTGTTGCCGTTCGCAGCCAAGCCCCCCCTACTAGGCCGCTCGTGCTCATTGGTCATGATGTTGGCGGTCTACTTATCGAGGCTGTAAGTCTCGACGCCCCTTAACCCTAGCTTACCACACATTGTTCATCAGGCTAACTTGTGTTTAGAGCATGAATCAGATTTGGGGTACCCAAACGGATTATTCCGGTTTGAAGGATTGCGTCAAGGCAATCGTCTTCCTTGGAACACCCCAACGCGAATCTCCAGAGGAATCCTGGTTGAAGATATTCGAGCAGCTCGTGCGAAGCAGGATAACCTCTGGGATAAGGGTCACCAAGGATTGGGAACGACAACTGTCTACCTGGATAAGCAGAAATGGCGAAGAGCTGCGGAAAATTCCGATCGAATTCAAGAAGTGTGCATCGGGCAGAAGAATCTTTTCGTGCTTTGAGCAATTACCGACGCCCACTCAATCGATATTGGTAAGTCGACTGTCGATACCGTACCCGGATTAATATTGTACTAATATCTCAATAGTGTGTGAACGAGTTCCAAGCAACTCTTGCTATCCGCGGAGAGAAGACTAAGGAGATGATGGGCTGTGACCATCATTCCATCGCAACATTCTCCAACAGAGAGGATGAGAACTACGTGTTTATTATCAGTACTATAAAGAAGGCGAGACTACCTTCGAAACCGAAGCCTCAGCGAACCCAGCCGGCACAATCCGAAAACTCTGACACATCAAGACTCAGGCAAAACATTCAAATTCTCCAAGGTAAATTAACTCCAGTACAATCACATTATACCTTACTAACTATTTCCATAGCCCAGCAGGCCAATAACAAGGGTTCAGTCCCACCGCAGCCAAACAGAAGAGTCGAAGGCATGATCAAAGTTGCGCCTGTGATATCGAGACCGATGCCTACCAGAAATCATCCGGAATCAATGCGCCCGGGGACGATTACGAAGCCAAATATACCGACTAGCAATACAGTCGCGACGCTGCCAGGCAGATCGTTGGTTCAAAGGGGCCCAAGTCCGTTAGCCCAAGGACTGCCTCCGATGCAACCCTTGAAACCCCTTATGTCTAGTGGGGCAATGTCGTACGAGTCTAGACCACCACCTATTCCACGGCAACAGAACTCTATCCCTAGCGGAATGAACATCCCAAGCGTGCTACAAGTAGGAGCCAGGCCTTCAAGTAGTCAGTCTATTCGCTCAACAACAATGCCCATAGTCGGGACTATAGGACCCACCAGACCTACTCCTCCAAGTACTATGTCTGCCCGACAAGAAAATGCCCTTCGTAACGACATTAAAATAACACTCAACATGTCGGACCCGCGGAAGATATACCAACCCACTAACGGTGCCCCTCCACAAGGTATCCAGCAAGCTCGTCAGCCCCCAAATAATATTAACAGAACGACAAGCATGGGTACAGTACCACAGCCACGCCAGGAGCCGCCGAAGGCTTTCAGCCCCTTTCGTCCCGAAATGCCAAAGGATCCTTCCAGTCAACCTCTATCATCGAATCTTTCAGCAAAACGTGCAGAGTCCAATCAAGGCTCAAGCCAAAGAAATATTGGACCTATCGGAGTCACGACTTCAAGACCTATTAATCCTGTTGCCACGAAGCAGAACTCTGTAACCCGCAAACCCTTGCCTTCGCCCGCCCCCCCGCAGCCAACTCCTCGTCAACAAGCACCCAGGAATGGAACAGGACCAATGCCCCAATCCCTCCAACCAGGGACAGGCACAAAGGGAGGGCCTAGTGCACTCCAAAGACGACTAGTTCCGGGAGCGCCAGGAAACGTTCTTCAAGGACTTGTGGGGTTTCCCCCCAATTCACTGACGGCCATGGAGTCCCGACCTCCGCAGAGGGCGCCAGCAGGTTTTGCTCCGACGAACCCTCAGATGCGAAAGCCCGTGAGGCCACCGCCGCAGCAGTCCAAGCCCCAGCCACAGAGCTTTGCAGGTATGCCGTCACAAGGAAAATCTCCTATGCAAGGCTCTATCCGTGCACTGCCTCCACCGGCAAGGCCTCAATTTCAGCATCCCGTGAGTGCACCTCGACAGCCTGAGTCCCAGAAACCTCATTCGACACTTGGTTTTCTTGGTAAGGCTTTCTCGTCACTCCGTGGGAAGGACCAGCCCAGTCCGGGGCAGCGAAGTATTCCTCAAGCTCCAAGGGACCAGCAATTCAAGGCTTGGACTCCCCCATCAAACCAACCGCCCAATCCTCGGGGGATGAATGGAACGGTCCAGCATCCTTCTCCGCCGTACGTGCAGTCTAGGCGCGATTTCGGTAGCAGTAGTACCTACCGTCCTCAAGGAGGACCCAATCATCAGGGTCAAGGTCTTAGTGCCTCTTATTACCAGCAGAGCCAGTCGTGGAACGCCAATGGCCAGGGACAGGCTTCATCTTACCATGGAAATGAAGGGGGGCAGTTTGTGAATGTTCAAGTAAACCCAGGCCAGGCACCACCAAGTCAGACACCGCCATTTCAACTATCACAAGATCAACCACCATCAAACCAGGCACCGCCAAACCAGCCACAGCCAGGTTTCGATGGAACTCAACCCCAATACGGAGAGCCATATCCCGGCTACGAGCAAAAGCAAGTGCCAAACACCCACTTTGACCCGGCCCCTTATGGTGCGCCAGCGAATAACAATGATCAAAGCCACAGCTCGGGTGGTTGGGGCAAAGCCGCAGCCGATGCGGCAGGTGGGATTATAGCTGGCGGGGCTATCGCAGCTATAGGAGTATCTATCCTAAACCAAAACAACAACGACAATCAAGCCACCCAAAGTATTGGTAACGATTATCTACAGAATACGGAGATTGAGACTCTCCCCAGCCCGAACGGTGCTGAATACTACACCGATAGCTCCGAGAGCAGCTGGGAAGATAACTCTGACCATGACTCCGACTCGGACTTCAACGAAGGCGAAGGCCTTGGAGATGAACAAGAGGATCGCGAGATCTACCAGGAAGAATATTCGAACTTTGGATATGATAACACTGAGGCGAACAACGGGGTTTGGGAACCCGATGCTAATATATTATATGAAAACCAGGATGGTTGGGACACTGATAAAGATGCCGACGAAGATGAGGATGAGGATGAAAATTCCGACGAGGATGTCGATGACGAAGCTGAGGGAAATATCAACGGAGATTACACATACGATGAAGATATTGACTACAACTATCAGGGAGAATACGAAGCGTATAATTCTAGCGACGTAGACGGACATGAAGAGGAAGGGGAAGCAGTAGACGACGATGACGATGATAACAGTGATGGAAACGAATACGAGGGAGAATATGCCGAACAGGGGTATGGAGAGGCTGATGACGACCAAGAGGCATATGAATTCTCTTACGAAAATGAAGGAGAGTCTGAGGAAGGGGAGGATGACGATGGCGGTAACGACGAAGATAACGCCGACGAAAACCAAGGGTACGAGGGAGAGTATTATGAGGAAGAGGTAGAAGAGGTAGAAGAAGGTGGAGAAGAAGGTGAGGCAGAGTACGAAGAAGAGTATGTAGAGCCGGAGTATGAGGCCCTGGAATACGAGGAACCAGAGGAAGGAGAGTATCAAGAAGAATACCAGGAACAGGTTGAGTACCAAGAAGAGGGATATCAGGCAGCGTATCAAGAAGAGGTGTATCAAGAGGAGGAATATGAAGGGGGATATGAAGAAGAGGAGTATGGAGAAAGTTACGCAGAAGAGTATATAGGGGAGGGATACGATGAAGTGTATGATGGGGGTGAATATTGGGAAGAGTAAAAAAGGGGGCTAGACGGCTATAACCGATTTAGACGGACTTACGGACTAATCTTAATATTCTCATTAATTACTTCATTTATGTATCAAGATAGAATCGTCTCCATGAAAACTACTATTTATTAATTTCAATGAGATAAGAAAGTGTCGGGTGGACGGGCACCTTCTGGCTTTTAGTGTGATCCCTTCTTTTCGTCCCAAATGATGATGCTATGAACATTCGAAGGCGGACCGCATCGTCAGGGCTAAATTCACAGGGCTATAAACGCTGTAAGTGTGCTGTAGTTATAACCTTACCTAGGTACCTAGGTAGGTTTTGCGGAGCTCGGGGCTCTATAGCTACAGTACCTATTACAGGGCATTTTAGTAAGGTACCTAGGTACTACAATGCGCTCTTTATAAGGGGGGTTGGGCACTAATTCTATAGCGGGATGTGTGCTATAGCCCCTATAAACGCAGAGACCTTCATCATGTACCCCATTGTATTTACAAGGACACAATGCATTACGCCACTACACTATATAGGTATTCCAAGGTTCGCACGGCGTTTTGCATCTTAAGACCCACTAGACCGCCGTAATGTCGTTCTTAGCGAGGGATCGGATAGGTCTGACATATGTATCTAAATACCTAAGACGGCAGATATGAATACTCCGCTGTCCAGCAAGTATATGTAAGCCGCTACGAGCGTCGTAATAACCTATATGACGTGCAGAAGGCATTGCGGGGCTGTACTTATCAACCTCTAGGAGTGCCTTAAGTTGCATATGGATTTTTCTCATTGCCTTCTCAATTGTCCTAAATGGCGAAGGACAATTGAAGCTACATGCATATAAAACAGGGTTGCGATGTTGTTGTTGTTATTGTTGTTTTTTGTTTCGAGTATCTAGGATTGCCTGCTAGCTTGCGTTTAGCGTTAAATACCTGACATGTCTCAAGATAGTCCTTCAAAACTTAAGAGGCAATTTTCCACCCACTGGCAAACCAGTACGGCTGATAATAACCTAACACTGCATGGATTTCGCAGATTTAAAACAACACACTTGCTCAACCTTCGTTTCCTAGAAACCGAGATCGCTGAGGTAGACCATGACATATACCAAGCGGGGCTGAAGTTGGGGATACCGCCGACGCCCGACGATAGGCTAGGACTCCGATTTTGTCGGAAGGATGAGGAAGTCCCCGAATTCGACAAAAAGATTAATCAGGAGCTTATCTTAAAATTGCGCGGACTTCTACAACAATATGGTACGTAAACTTCTGCTAGAGCCGGGACACCAGCTGAGGAAGCTGCAATTTAGATGAGGCTTTAATCGCATTTAATAAGATTATGTCAATGGACACATTTTCGCTACTTGACAATGAAGAGCAATGCAGCCAGCGTCATGATCTCACAATCCACGAAATGTACGAGACCCGGCTTTTGCGAGTCGATCGGGGGCCACGGGACCGGAAAGACCCGTTCCAAAGATGGATTCACCGCCTGCTCCGCTTTTTCCGCTACCGGCGATTAAAAAATAAAGCCGAAAACGACTGTAAAAATAGCCATGAGAGTGGCCTTGAAAGTTACTGCGGAAGCGAAAGTAACCATAAAAGCGCCTGTGAACATCCGAGGCCTCAAAATGCGAATCATCGATGGTCATGCCAGAGCACAGACCTGATAGCTAATATTACCAGCCGATTGGTAATAGCATTGACCACGGCGATGTTCCTGATAATCCCGTTAGTACTATTATCCGGGGAGTTGAATAGGAAGACTCAGCTTGCAGTAATCGCAGCTTGGGTGATACTCTTTGCCTGCGTCGTTACAGTGATGCTGAGAGCTTCGAACTTAGAGATGATGGTGGTGACAGCAGCGTATGCTGCGATACTGTCTGTATTCGTTTCTAATACGCCTGGGGTAGGATCCTAGTCTTGGTACTGGGTATAATTATCCGCATGTTGAGTTAAAGGAGGAAAATGTCTAGGTGTGAGAGATAGGGATTATGTTGTTAAGGGAGGTGAAAACGTGGGCTCTTAGGATGGGAATGCCTGATGACTTATGTCGACATTATAACTGGTAAGATCACGGAACCCCCACACTCTCCCGTCTCCCATTTCCGTCATATTGCAGACGAGTGCCCTAACACGCTATTTCTCAGGGGTAATATCGGTTACTATGTGGGGACCTAGCGTAGCTAACCAGGGGAGTGGATCACTACTATTTCTCCGTCTAGCCGTCGAGATTTGATTGGTAGATAGCCAATGCGGCGCGACTTCGTATATCCTGATTTCGCCGCCATCATTACGGAGACCCGGTCCCTGGCTGGTTGGTAAAATATTTCCTCGCGGTTCTTAGTCCTTGATGTATCGGTGAAGGCTTTCTACGTGGCCTTGTTCGTATTTCACTCATGGTGGGGGCTTGGATCTATCATTTTCTTGCTGCTGGAGTTCACGGGTGGAGGCGTTCTATTCTGATACTAGGCTTATGCTACAACATAGCTCGCTAGCGCCGTTATCACTTTTGATGATCTTTGATGCGATATCCATCGATATTCAACTATCAACTTGATATATATATATAATATAATATTATATGCTCGTAGTAGATAGCTGTGATGTCCATTGGCTGTTGTGTTAGGGAGCGGTTGGATAAATGAGTTGAATAAATTTTACGAAGCCATTCTTATTATAGACGGGGTAGGGACTTTTAGGAACCCCAAGCCACATGAGTAAGTGCTACGACATAGGCGACGAGGATACCCATGTCATACTCGCTGTGAACCGAAGGTAGAGATTCGTGCTCTTGGGGGTCTCTGTAGGCTGTCATCCACCAGAGCCGTGCTGACATCAAAGCGACTAGAAGGGACGAGGTCTTGAGTCAGTACAATGTCTCTCTTACACAACTGGGGCACCTGCCATAGAGGGCAAGTGACTGCGGAGCCCTTGAACCATGGATCGATACACCGTGGATGAAATATATGTCCACAGGGTAACCATCGAACGTTATCATCATTTAGGAAGTCTTCGGTGCAGGTTGGACAGGATTGTTGAATGTCTCGAGTTGTTGGTTGGGGAGTATTTGATAACCCTGGGAAGAATTTCTTCCAGCGCTGTTGTATGGTCGGGTTTACCGGTGTTCTGGACGCGTTTGGGCCGGAAACACGAAGCGTAGTCGGGTCGCTTCTTGGTGGGATTCCTGGTAGTTCAGCGGTTAAGAGGGTATGGGTAGTATTATTTTTGAGGTATCTCTTTCTGGCATCAGTGTACTTGATAAGAGGAATTGAGTCGACTCTGTTGGTTGGTAGCCTTTTCCTTGGCCCAGTTTCGCGAATCATGGATAGAGCAGCTGCTCGTCGCACACGAAGTGCTGCGAAGAATATCAAAATAGCTAGAGCTACACATAGCGCAGTGACTATAGCTCCTTGGGATGATGGTTTCGAAGAAGAGGGTTCGGGTGGCGCACCAGCCATAACTAACTTGGGATATCTAGAAAAACTACGAAAGAGCCTACCAGGTCGAACCCATCCAGGCACAGAAAGCATTTCACACTTATAGGCGGCGCTGAAATGACTTGATGCATCTCAGATGCACTTAGCTAAGATAAAAAATCATCACCGTCAATAATAGCGGTAGGCAACTGCTTCCTGGCTCAGTGTTGTCGTATCCGACGAGATACTTAATTCGGAATTCCCGATTTAGTTGCTCCAAACAATAATCCTTATACCAGGTATGTATTTGGGGCCCTGGCGTGCTTGGGAGGCAGCCCACGGCTAGGTCAGGGTTAGATCCAGGGAATTGACCTTGACGTTTCTTCACGGCTAACGATGCCCTCCTATCGGCTTGTAGCCTTTACCAACGTTCCAAATTGCGGCGACATGTGATGTTGCTAGGTCTGGGGGCACACTTTGTAATCATTTAGGTAAATTTCACGTAATGATCAACCAATGGTCATTGCACCAAACTCTTTCGCCTAAAGGTTGATTTTGTGCACAATATGAGCGATTTTCGGTTGCGCCATTCCAACGGGTCGATTCGATGCGTGTAATAGACCAACCACCCCATCGCAATCAAGAAATTACGGAGAATTGGAGTAAATAATAACAAGTGCAGGATGGGGTTCGACTTTTTTGTATATATTTGCGTGGTAGTTGCGACAATGCTTATGTCAATACCGAGGGTGTCATCGGCACTCACATCAATTAAATCTCGGTCGCTTCAGCAGCTATGGCGCATGAGAGCAGCCGGCAACGAGAGACTAATCACGACCTTCATATTACCATTCAAGACTTAAATGAGGGCGGAGGTCAAGATCGTGGCCGTAGGCTTCCTGATCAAGATGGCTCGCGTTCTCTCTCAAGAGGGGCAGGTCGATCAATGAGTCGTGGCTCGAGTCGCAGCTCCAGAAGACATGTCTCTGGCTACTCCGGTCTTCCTATCGAATATCGCACACTGTCCATTCATGTATCCGAATCGCGCAATGTCGACTCCACTAGTCCGCCCGACCTCAAAGCTGTCGACGTCGACAAGGACGATAGAGATTATTTCGCGAACCTTACATATCATGAATTGGATCCTGCCCAAGTCTGCCAGCAACTTAATGTTGACGCGGCGCAAGGGCTCTCGGACCATGCGGCAGCGATACGGCTTGAACGCGATGGAGCGAACACACTGCCAAAGCCCAAGACCAACTATCTCAAGAAGCTCTTTTTCTATGTATTTGGTGGTTTCTGTTCCGTATTATGGGTTGGCGTCGTCGTATTCTTTATTTGTTGGAAACCATTGAGTGATCCACCATCGCCGACGAATCTTGCATTGGCAATTTTAGTGCTCATCGTTATTACGTTTCAAGCCGGCTTTTCCGCAGTTCAAGATTGGACAACAGCACGCACGATGCGATCAATCACTGATTTGCTCCCATCAGAAACCCCCATTCTGAGAGAGGGAAAGGATATCCTTGTTCCTGCAACCCAGCTCGTCGCCGGTGACATTGTTCATCTCAAGATGGGTAATAGAGTTCCGGCTGACCTTCGACTGCTGAGCCACTCAGGAGATATTCGCTTCGACCGCTCTGTGCTAACTGGCGAATCGGAAGAGACCGAAGGCACCATTGGAAGTACGGACCCTAATATTCTCGAAAGCCGTAATATTGCATTGATGGGTAGTGTCGTTGTCAATGGTTCAGGAACTGGTGTTGTGATATTGACGGGAGGACGATCTGTTATGGGTCGCATTGCCCACGCCATGAGTAGTGTTCACGAAAAGCCCACCCTCATTCAGCGCGAAATTTGGCGATTTGGTACGTAATTTATGAGTTACAAGCCTCCCAGTTCTGTTTTTCTTGCGAATCGGGGCTCTTCGAAAGAGCAGCCGTTCCATCGTGTGGAATTCCACTAGAACAATCTATGCTGACTTTTAGTTGTACAGTAAGGATCATCGTATGTCTAACAATCTGCCTTGCTCTACTTATCGCGCTCACGTGGGTCGGTTGGCTAAGACGTGGCCATCCTGGATACATGAATGTAGTGGCGATGCTCAATAATGTTATGGGTACAGTCGTAGCATTCATACCAGAAGGGATGCCGATCGCAGTATCTCTCACTTTGATGATGATTGCTCGTCGCATGAAGGCTGTCAACGTCCTTCCTAAAGGCCTTTCCACCGTTGAGACACTGGGCTGTGTCAACGTAATATGCTCTGATAAGACAGGCACATTGACACAAAACCAAATGCGTGTAACCTCGTTATGCTCTATCGACCAACAGTTATCGCCCAACGAGGTAGCTCAAGCACTAGAGAAGGAAAGTGTGAGTCAATCAGTCCGGAGGTTGCATTCGGCTGCACTCTTGTGCAATGATGCTTCATTTGATCCGACCTCATTGCATCTGGGATTGAATGAACGCACTATTCAAGGCAATGCGACCGATGCTGCCCTGCTTAGGTTCTTTGCGCGTGGCAAGACATTGGATCAACTCAAGGCGGAACATCCTAGAGCTTACCAAATCCCATTCAACTCCAAGAACAAATGGATGCTCACCATGCACCACGACCCTCAATCGAGCAGCCAGACAAATAACCAATATCAAGTATTTATCAAGGGCGCCCCGGATGTACTGTTCGGTGGATGCACCAAGTATTGGTCTAGTAGGACAGATTCTGTTCAGCCATTAGATGCAGCGGCGCGCAGTGCCTTCAAGGCATTCCAGGACCAGCTATCAACAAATGCTGAACGAGTTATTGTCTTGTGTGAGAAGAAAATGGAATCAACCAGCCAACGTGCGACGAACGAGTTCAGCGACGAGATTGCGAGGCATGCGGTCCGAGACCTCACGATAATCGGCATTATCGGTATTCTCGATCCACCTCGTCCGGAAGCTCAGACTACAATTGCGGAATGCCGTCGTGCTGGTGCGCGTTTTTTCAGTAAGTAATACCAGAAGACCCTTTTCATCTCGAACCCAACTGATATTTGATGATCTAGTGGTAACCGGCGACTATGGCCTCACAGCTGCAGCCATAGCACGCAGCTTAGGCATTTTCACTAGCCAAGGAAAAGTCGACCACGTTGAAGATGTTCGTAACAGACCAATGTCGTCCACCACACCAGGTGACGATAAAGAGTCGGAACCTGGGCGCAGTCTGTTGCTAGAGGGTTCTGTGCTGTCGAGCCTCGTTAAGGAAGATTGGGACATAGTCTGTGAGTATGAGGAGATTGTTTTCGCACGCACAACACCCGAACAGAAACTTCGTATTGTCAATGAGTTCCAGGAGCGCGGCAATGTTGTAGCTGTGACGGGAGATGGTGTTAATGATGCACCAGCATTGCGTGCTGCAGACGTGGGCGTGGCAATTGGGAGCGGGAGCGATGTAGCTATTGAGGCAGCCGACCTAGTCCTCCTAGACCGATTCGACTCTATCCTCGAGGCTATTCGGCTTGGGCGGTTAGTTTTCCAGAACCTGCAGAAAGTCATTGCGTACCTCTTATCTGCGGGTAGTTGGTCGGAAATCTGGCCGGTCATACTGAATGTGTTCTTCGGCGTGCCTTTACCGCTCAGCTCATTCCTTATGATTATTATATGTGTTTTCACCGATTTGTTCTCGTCGCTGTCGCTTATCATGGAAAATGCCGAGTTCGATGTGCTCTCGCTACGACCCCGCAATCATAAGCACGACCATCTTATTACAGCCCGTATCTACGGGCAGGCATACCTCTTTACCGGCTTCATGGAGACATGTACTGCGCATGCCATGTTCTTCCTATACATGTGGAAGTATGCAGGGATCCCGATCCACGAGCTCTTCTTCCTATTCGGAGGGTACGGTGATGGTTTTCATGGTTACTCGCAAGAACAGCTTGTGGCGTTCAACAGCACGGGCCAGTGCATCTATTTTGTTACACTCGTTTTCTTACAGTGGGGTAATCTCCTAGCTGTAAGGAACCGTCGACTTTCTATCGTGCAGGCCGACCCATTCACCAAACAACGACGAAATCCATGGCTAATCTTGAGTATGGTAATTAGTCTCATCATTGTCATATTCGTTACTGAAGTTCCGGGTATTCAAACGCTATTTAGTACTACATCGGTTCCGATTGAATTCTGGCTGATACCCGTACCACTCGCCTTGGGAATCCTCATGATGGATGAGATTCGCAAATTACTAGTGAGAATCTTTCCGCGTGGACCAGTAGCAGTGGTGGCTTGGTGAGAATTGAAATTAAGAGGTGAATGAATTAGACAGAGTAGTATACGGATTGAGTGTTTAAACGCTTTTCTATATTATAAGCCGTATCATGTTTGCGTACATCATATGGAATAGTTAATCTTCGTACGAAATTACGTGAAAAAAAAAAGGGTTGGGGGAAAGCGACAGGCGGTTGAGAAGGGATTATGTAAGAGATAACTGCTTACAGAAATATGCTTATGTCATCAGGATAGAGTCTTCTTGCTTACATGATTACTTACTAATGCAATGAAAGTTTTACTCGGCTGACTAAGACTATGCCGAAGCAGGTTCCATCCACTATAGTTATAGTGGATAGAGCCCGATATCCACCAAAATTGTAGCGGGCTTCTGCGCTAGAATACTGGGTTCAGGCACTATATCTTCTTACTGAATCGCTAAGAGAGAGAGCTTTGTGGGGATATAGCTGACTAAAGATATTTCAGTCGTAACATTAATCTTGAAAAGCACAACACCACCCACTTCTTTAGCAAGATACCTAGTTTACCTAGGTAATTATGTCCAAGTTATACTGACCCCAAACAGGTAGCCAATGTTAATCCTGTAAGGTGCGTACATGATGGTAAAGACTAAGTCAGCCCAGAGAATAGAGTAAATTTTAATGAGCCTTTTAAAAGAAAAAAAAAAAAAAAGGAACCGAAACCCAGCGAGTTAGGCAGCCTATTCCCTTATATAGTGCTTGAATGAGCTGCCGAGTAAGTGCTATGACTGCTATGTTTAGGGAAACGCAGACAATGAAGCGCTGTAAATGTAGGGAATAATACGCCAAAATTCCCTAAAGTTAGCATATAGAGTTCTGTTAGTATAGCGAGGTCCACGTAAAACTTATGGTAGATTCAGGCGCTAGCAAAAAATCGCAGAACTACCCCGCGATTACTCAGCATCTAATTCCGCAGATTTGTATTAGATAATACGCCTAGAATGATACCTCGGGACCTATAGATTAATAAACTTAGCACCCGGTCCTGGGTACGTAAGTCTTCTATTGAAATGAACCAACATCAACTCACTCAACCCAACAACATTTAATTTCTAACATCATTTTTTCCCCGAGTGGTTGTCAACCACATTAAACGGACAATTGCTCAACCAATTGACCGAGTAATGTTGTGAAAGACACCATGATTGATGCCGGTAGCAATGGCATCAGCTAATAGCTTTTCCAGTTTACCCGAAAATGGAACTCTCACGAGAGAGCCCGAAACGGGCGTGAAGAGAATCAGGGCATGTATGACATGTCGCAACATGAAGATAAAATGTGTTTCGGTCCCTGGATCTAAAGATTGCGAGACTTGTCTAAGACTCTCAAGGCCTTGCCAAGATCCGGGTCCACCGAAGGCGCGCATGAAGACCTCTCAAAAGTTCTCCGAGCTTGAAAGCAGGATTGATGCTTTGACGAGCGCCTTGGAAATTGAGAGGCGACGAAACCAACACTCGCCTAATCAAACGAGGGGCGAAGCATTACAGTCTACCACTCCAGATTCTAACGGTAGAGAAGATGACTTCCTGTCACATGCCGAACGGCGGATCCAACCGGAGCGTGTGACTAACGATGTCGGAATGGATGTTGCGATGTATGGCGATGTTGTGAACCAGAGGTTGGTGGACGCTTCCACGGCTTCGCTTCTATTTGATCATTGGAATCTCCATATGCGCCCGTTGATGCCTGTTATTGAGATTTCATCCGAGGAAGATGTATCTGCGATTAGGATGAAGAAGCCTATACTCTTCTTGACCATCATGACGGTCGCCAGCGCCTCTATCAGGCCATCTCTCGTACCCCCTCTCCTAACACGGCTTAACAATACGTTAGCTCAGGATGTATTCATCCAGGGTGCTAAATCACTTGACCTATTGCAATCTATGATCCTTTTCTCACAATACTATATACAACCTCCTCATATCAGATCCTTCGCACTACCCCAGCATGTATACAGCGCCGTGGTGATGTCGCACGATCTTGGATTAAGCACAGGGCCTAAATTAAATGGGAGGGATAAAGCTAGTGCAAAGGAGATCCATCGAACGTTATTAGCAGTCTATTTGGGCGCATCTTGGTGAGTAGCCGCGACTTATTCCTCTTCTAATGCCCAGTAGTCAAAATTGCCGGGCATACATGATCTAAAGGCTAACATTCAACAGCTCAACCACTCTTCTACGCCGCCATCAACCGCTTCTGTTCACCTCATCCCACCGAGACTGTATGGAAGCCCTAATGCGAGACTCCGACAGGCGAAACGATGATCAATGGTTATGTAACCTGGTAGCTCTTCAGGAGATCTTCGACGAGGCTTCGAAAACTTTGAACGCCCCATATCAGGCTACCGAAGAACCCTTCGACGATTTTAGGACTCAGCACGTACTGGGGATTTTCCGGCAGAGGTTAGCTGATTGGAAACAATCTGCGTCAGGGAACATTGAACCCCGTAAGTATATTATCATCAACGCGGTTGCACCAAAGCCTAGCTGACATCCGCAACCCCCAAGAGCTCAAAAGCATCGCAGCTTCAGTAGCCGATCTCTACATACACCAGGTGGCCATCCGCATCTACAGCCGCCAGATGGTCTCTTGGCTTCAAAGCGTGAAGAAAAGTAAAACAACCCTAACTCGACCAGCCCTCACGGTCACACATATTGACGCGCTCTTACATTGCCTAAAGACGGGCGCGGGCATCTTTAATACCTATCTATCGTTGGGCGATGCCCTTGCACGCTCTCTTCCTAATATATTTTTGATCTGGAATCTAGCTACAGCAGTTTGCCTTATTAGACTTGGTCATTTCACTAATGATCTATCACGTTATCGAACGAGTCATGGCGATATATACGACGTACCTTCCCCGCTAGATCTCGTCGAAGGAATGATTCAGAAGCTCGCTAGACTTTCGCAACATGGGTTCTTCCCGCAATCACGGCCATTCTTAAACGCCTTCCAGAAATTGAAGTCTTGGTACCAACAGAAGAAAATCGTCTGCCTGAACAGTAATAATGGGAGTTGCGATGATGGAAGTGGCGGGGCTATTCATGATGTCCTTGGAACCCAGACCCCTCCAGCTTCACCACCAGCTACGGTATCGGATTTTCCTACACCTGCCCAAATTCAAACTAACGAGCAAGCTCGGTTTGGGACTGAAGGGGATGTCTCGATTGGAATGCCTATTATACAGAATGACTGGGATGCCAGTCTACAGGCTCTTGGAGAGACTCGAACATTAGCTGACGCAACAGTCGCTAATGCCGCCTTGGATCCAACTTTTAGTTCTGGATACTTCGATACGGGCTTAGGTAATTTCGAATTCGGTTTTGGTGATATTAGAGATATGGATAACTTTATGATGCAGACGGGTGAGGGTGATGGAGGCCTATGGTCTTTGTTGTAATTACATAATCGCTACTTTCTAGAAGTCCTATAGTACAATCACGATGGCTTCGTATGACGATGAAGAAATACCCCACATATAATGCTACAGAATCCGGTTTTCCATCATGATCGTTTATTATTATTAAAATTGTTTGTAAGGCACGCCAAGAGTTGTTATTTCTAGCCTTCGGAATAGCGAACAAGCCCATCGTAATACCAGGCAACAAGATTTATCATCATCATGAAAGCCTTTGTAAACATTAGTTACGAGAAGGAACGAAATGTAAAATTTGTTGGTTTGTCATCGGACTCAATTGACTCCGGGATCTTCACGTCGGCGGCGGGTATCGATCTATAGTGGGTCGATAGATCGGAATCTATAGCGGGGTAAAGTAGCATTAGTAGCTGAAAATAGGTGAGGGCGTGTCTTTAGTCGGTCGCAACAGGTCCCGGGCAAACAAGAGTTTCCCGGTGTCTTGGAGCTCCGAGTCAATTCTCATTGGTCAGCATTCCATGAATTGCTATTCACAAACATCACTTTGACGTCGATTTACATAAAATACCATTCCAGTCATGTTCAATTCATGATCGAATTTTTAATTGTTTAACTCATTGTTTTCTCCTATTTCACTCTCAATTCGAGTTTTTCACCGTCTTAAAAGCTACCATATTTTCACTTTCATCCAGGTTACACCAATATAACCATGTCTCGCGCAGTTCTCATCACAGGTGCCACAGGCAAGCAGGGGGGCGCAGTTGTAAATGCACTGCTCAAGGCAAATGCCGACTTTGAGATCCTTGCTCTCACACGGGATTCCCAATCAGCATCCGCGCAGCGACTTGTGCAGAAATCGCCCAAAATCAAGTTAGTAGCGGGGAACTTGGACGCCACTGACAACATTTTCGCCAAAGCTAGAGAGATTACGAAGACACCGATATGGGGAGTTTTCAGCGTACAGGTATGATATAACGGAGATACTCCCAGGAGTTTTGACATGCTAAATGTTCGTTAGGCAGCTATTGGTGGCGGTGCTAGTCACAGGACTGAAGAAGTGCAAGGCAAGGCGCTCATTGATGCCTCGCTCAAGAATGGTGTGAAGCACTTGGTGTACTCATCTGTCGATCGCGGCGGCCCCGCTAAGTCGGATGATAACCCGACGGACATCCCACATTTCATTAGTAAGCACAATATCGAGAAGTACCTTTTCGAGAAGACGAAGAGCGGGGAGATGGACTGGACTGTTCTGCGACCGGTTGCTTTCTTCGAAAATCTCGTGCCGGGTTTCTTCGGCAAGGTTTTTACCACTAGCTACCAGTCGAACCTAAGGAAGGACCAAAAGTTGCAGTTGATTGCGACTAGTGATATCGGGTTCTTTGCAGCACAGGCTTTCTTGCATCCGGAGGAGTACAAGAATAAGAAGATTAGCTTGGCCGGAGATGAGCTTACGTACGATGAATTCGCGTCGATATTCAAACAGAAAACTGGCGAGAACATACCTACTACTTACACCTTCATCGCAACGATCATCAACTGGATGGTGAAGGAGCTCGGATACATGTTCAGATGGTTCCGCGAAGTCGGGTATGGGGCCGATATCCCATCGTTGAAGAAGATAAACCCCGACATGAAGGACTTCGGAACGTGGATCGAGACGGAAAGCCAGTTCAAGAAGTGATCGTAAGCTTTGGGGCCCCGATTAGGATCTTGTAGTGGGTAATTGGGAGGAAAAGTAATGTTGAATTGTACAGTGCGATTCTATTTTAGTCCACTGCTATCCCCTTTTTGTACCAAAAACCGAATGAATGTATAACAGTACAGGACTTAATCACCTAATGACTATTTCACAATATCAACCTTTTCCTCGCTTTTAGACATTCTGACCTGCTCTGCCTGGTGCACCGGGCAATTGATCCTTCGGGGTACTCTTAAGGTAATCCTCCCAGCTCACAGGCTTTACCTGAGGATACTTATGATTATCTAGATTGGGGCCTAGCAGTGTTTGCCCGTTAATCATGTAGTATTGGAAGAATCTAGGCAGTTTTAGACGCTATTAATGTCCTAGGGATATTTGATACTTACAAGAAAAGGTACGAAAAGATGTTTTGCGGGTTACTCTGACGCAACTCGTGCATGCGCTTGAACAAATCATCCGCTGAGCCTTGGCGTTCAAGCTTAGGCTTCTCCCCATAGGCACGCTCAAATGCTCCAGAGATCTCCTTGAATGTCGCACGACCGCCAACAACTACACTTACGTAAGCCATCGCCCGTAATGTTCGCCTTTAGTGCACTGATTACTCACGTTTCTTGACGCCGACGGCATCCTTGTCAGCAACAACAGCGGCCGTGAACTCAGCTGCGTTCCGGTAAGTCGTGGCCTCCCAGATCTCATCGCCGGTGCCCCAGTACTTGAGGGTCGATGAAGCAGGATCATAGACCTGGAAAGCTTGACTAAATGCCATATCCATAAACATGCCCACCAGGACATGTACGCCCTTAACCTTGTCCTGGGCATCTAGGTACGCCTTAACGCGAATCATAGGGTCCTTGGGGAATAGTTGTCCGAGCTCAAGCTTGGTGTAGTCGATAGACCAATCGGAAGCTACATATCGTGGAACTCCTTCGGCGGCACAGGCGTCAATGAGGGTAGTTTGGCCGTTGACCATCAACTTGGCGTCGCCGAGATAGCAGCAAACCACGACATCGCAACCACTAACGAAAGAGCGGATAGCTGATGTGTCGAAAGCGTCGCCCTTCACGATAGATACCTTGGAAAAGAATGACTCTGGAACTTTAGAAGGGTCGCGGCAGTATCCCTTGATAGTGATGGCAGGGTTCTTGAGGAGGAACGAAGTAAGCTCGCGGGCGAATTTGCCGGTTATGGCAGCGATTCCGACTGTGAGAGACATGTTGATAGAAACTATTTTGAATATGAACTGAAACTTCACTTTTATTTGATGTTGAGAAGAGCGTAACGTTTCGCCTTTTGTAAGTTGTTTGTGTCTAAGTACCTATGTACCTTTCTGTAAGGGGGTGGAGTGTCGGTGCTTGGTGGCGCCGAGAAATAGGAACCGGACACCGGTCGCTCGGCCACTTTCATCATGGATTTCTCTGATTTTACTTGAGGTCGCGGCATTTCGGGGAAAAAACAAGTAAGCTTGTTTGAAATGGTATAACGTGGTGGTGGTTCTTCTAACGAGGTTTCCAAGTGCTAAAGTGGTCTACGTATGCCACTTACTTAATTCAAAATGTTACCCCTGAATTGAAGATAATCTCTCGTATTTTATTTCTATAACGGCACTCACCCATGTACCTAAACTTAAACAATACTAATATGCCCAAGTAACCACCTTGTCAAGTAGCTAACCTAGAGTTCTAGACATATTTCCGTCATCCCCCACGCGTCCTGTGTGACGGTTATCTATAATGACGATATTTACTTATACCTACAAGATCTCCGCCTATATATGTGCGACGGGGACGCTGGCTGCCGTTCTTTAGACTAGCATCGGTGTCGCAACCCGAAATACGTATTTGTTTCGTCACTATCCTGTTAATACGTCTTCAACCGAGACGATGCGGGTGGTCGCATGTTTTTCACGATCAGAGGTCTTACCAACGGGGCTATGAGTGACATGGACACCTAGGCAGGTGGGAAGGACAGAGATTCATATGTAGGGTTTCGTAAATTTGAACCACTGAAGTCCAGCTTAGGGAATTATATCGTACGATGATATCTTTTGCTCAGACGCCAGCTGTCGTGTGACAGGTGAAGCTGCAGGTGCTAAACCACTAAGGCAGTGCCAGACACAAACACAGCCCACCCGCACTGGCAGTGCTGATGAACAGCCGCTATTGAGGGGTGCCCCCAGGTAGGTAGATAGCTAATAAACGCCCGCTAGTCCGGGTAAGCATTGGCCAACTACTTCTGTCAATTGAAAGTTTGGCTTCCACCAATGGAAATACTTCCAGACCCTGTAATTTGGTTACCTTGACCACTGAATTTTGCGATCGACCTGCCAGCCGAAGTTCTAGTAGCTCTGGAGGGACGTTTGCGCTTCTTCCTAGTAGTTATATCCCCGTCCTCGTCCGTTATATCGCCCCTGTCGCGCTTCTTGGATTTTTCATTCGCAGAGGTTTCTTGTCAAGTTAAGACCAAAGTTAGCCTATCTGTCAAAGCAACCAACAGTATACTACCCTCTGACATTTTACTCACCAGATCTTGATACCGCTGATCCACCGGGCTCACGGCTTGAAGGGATTTGTGACAAAATTGCTTTAGCGTATGCTGCTGCCATCGCAGATGCGTAAGGCTGCCAATCCCAATTTTTGTGGTTATCTGCATAACCACACACCCCTCTGACTACGCCAACGGGGATGCGATTCATGACACCGGCTGCTTCCATCTCAAGACCGATGATGCCGTATTTGTCTCTCAATTGATCTCGCCTCTTTGCGTTCTTCATCAGCTTCTCGCCCGACCCTATTGGCCCGTACCAGACGAGAGTACGTTGGGTATCAGGGCGCGGTTCTCTGTGCACAATATGCTCAGTCCCATCATTATCAAGTTGAAAAAGTTTATCGCGATCTTGTCCGGGGTCGAGAAACGTGACATTAGAACGTCGCTCGTTCTTCATATTCTCATAGTATTTGAGAAACACCGCAGCTTCGGCTGGTGAATCAAGCTTAATGCTTCCGATAGCAGATCTGACAACCGGTACGGTTTGAGCCAGTATATGACCTTGTCGTAGAAGCTCGAGTTCGTCGTCCCCGTCATCTCTTCCCAAGTCATACGCGATTGTTCCTGAACTATCCACATCTGGGATTCCGACGAGGACGTCACCTAAGCGAATATCTCGCGGCGGGTCCCGGGCAAGGTCGGGAAGGCCTGCAGCCTATAAGAAACCACTGTAAGCTGCTGAAACTGCAAAATATAGCCCCAACCCCGCCTTACCAATCCAACGGGAGACTAGAGGAACGAATGCTGCTTACCACACCCACTAGAAGACCAAACCATAAACTTGGAAAGAACTTCTTTGCTTGACTGGCAATAGCCGCGGCCGATCCGGTCCCATACTCTTGGCCTGCTGGAAGAGTTGCGATAACAACATTGTGTCCGCACATATCCCCGGCTTGGAAAACGTAATCGTCACCACGGTCTACCGGAAACTTTCCATCGTGACGGTGATCTAGCATGAGTAATGCAGCCTGTGCCTCGATTTCCAATGGCGCAATCCATAGGATTGAGTAGTTTTCAGGACGTAGATTCTGCATTACTGATGATGGGAGAAGATGTATGAAAAGCTTAAGTATGTCATAGTAATTTGGACCATTAGGTAGGTATATATGCGCCCCTAGGGACACAGGCAGTCTGCCTCGTAGTGGCTAACGTGCTGCATCTGCATTGCCCGCTATACGACGTTATTATGTACGTCGGGGCGGCCGCAGCGCAAGGCACACACTACCTAGATATATTACGGCACCGGGCGCTCAGCCCCATCGAGGTATACAATTTCAACTCACCTATGCCATCTTCAAACCCTTCCGAAAAGTTCTAACGAAGCTCCAGAAGTATCTAGTTCGGATATTCATATGACGGATCCACCAAGAAAGAGGCCCAAATACGAACATTGCTCTTCTCAGCAGGCGCAAGGGGCATTGGGAATACAAGCCGCTGACGATGCAAGAATTGCCATTCAGCGCGACTTCCACGGTACGAGGCCATGTTCCCTACAAGTCGCATCCCAAAACTAACCTTTGATTAAAGCATCGAATAACCACTATCACGAATGCATCTTCAATAGTAACCCACCCAGTCAGACTCCAACACCCGACGCCGACAAAAACCAACGACGCAAAGTGCTTGAATCGCTTAAATTTACCCAAATCGACTCACGCCGGCAAAATATTAAGGTTGCACACGCGAAGACTTGTAGATGGTTCCTTGAAACATCGGAATATCGTGATTGGCTTGATAGCACTAAGTTCAGCGATCATGGCGGCTTTCTATGGATTAAAGGGAAGCCCGGGGCGGGAAAGTCGACCTTAATGAAGTTCTCCTTTTCGCAGGCCAGTGGCTCGAAGAAAAAGCAAAGCAATATCGTTATCTCCTTCTTCTTCAATGCAAGAGGAGACGAGTTGGAGAAATCTACCGTTGGTCTCTACCGATCACTTCTACTGCAACTATTTAAAGCGCGGTCAGATCTCCAACACCTCTTGGATTCCTTTGGGTCCAATAATGAGTGGAACACCAGGTCTTTAGAAGACCTCTTCTTGGATGTCTTGCAGAATATAAGAAGCTCGCTAGTTTGCTTTGTCGACGCATTAGACGAATGCGAAGAAGATCAGATCCGGGCAATATTATCGTTCTTACTTAACGCTAGTGAGCAAGCCGCCTCGTTCGGAACCAAGCTGCGCGTGTGCTTTGCGAGTAGACATTACCCCCATATCACCATCGCGAAAGGTCTCAACCTAGTGATTGAAGGGAGGGAAGATCACCGCCAGGATATAGCTAATTACTTAACTACGGAGTTGCGCATCGGAGAAGACCGCCTCGCAGAACAAATCCGTTCCGAACTGCAGGAAAAGGCGTCTGGGGTTTTCATGTGGGTAGTTCTTGTGGCAAATATTTTGAGCAAGGAATTCGACCGCGGACGTAAACATTGTCTCCGCGAAAAGCTTTGCGACATCCCTAGCGATCTTCATGATTTATTTCACGACATCTTAACTCGCAATGATGACAACTGTCCTGGGCTTCTCCTTTGCATCCAGTGGGTGCTTTTCGCTCGTCGTCCACTAATCCCAATTGAATTGTATTTTGCAATCATATCAGAGACCGAACCAGATAGCCTATCCAGCTATCACTCCGAACAAGAGATATCGATCGACGACGTACGAAGATATGTTCTCGACAGCTCAAAAGGCCTAGCTGAATCAACGATTTCTGATGTACCGACAGTTCAATTTATTCACGAATCGGTCCAAGATTTTCTACTGAAGGAAAATGGAATACAGAAGATCTGGCCCCAACTTGAGTACAACCTGGATGGCCAGAGTCATGAAAAACTCAAACGCTGCTGCTATAGCTACCTGGGTAGCAACGTTGTACTCAGTTTAAACGTCACGGCCATACCACTTAGAGAAGGATCGGAATCACTTCAGGATAACGTGAAAAAGACGTATCCTTTTCTCGAATATGCTACTGAGAATATTTTATACCACGCCAACAAAGCCGAACATGAGGAGGTAAACCAGGAAAACATTTTACGGGCCTTCCCACTTCAAAAATGGATAGAATGGCATAATGTGTTCGAGGAAAAAAAGATCCGTCGATACAATCCAAAAACCACTATCTCATATATATGGGCAGGGCTTAATCTGCCGGACCTGATTCGAAACTACACTCCCGATGATGCGTGCTTTTGTATCGAAGAAGGTCGCTATGGCACACCGTTATTTGCTGCGCTTGCCACCAAAAGCAACAAAGCAGTCCAAGCATTGTTGCAGAAAGTGGTACAATATCTGCCATCTGAACCTCACCTTCGTGATCTGTGTGCGCGATCCGGCGACAAGGTAGACGGATTTAAACGCAGATTTAAATTTAAACGGAAATACAGCCTCGCTTCCCATATTATAGAGGGTGGGTATTTTGAAATCCTGGAGATTTTGCAGAAGACAAATGGAGTCGTTTTCAGACCAGTTGATGATTTTCGACAGCTACTAACGGCTGCAGCAAAGGCCGGAAATAAAAATGCCGCCGAATTGATCCTCGAACACGGAACCACGGCCGAGAACCCTGCAGCGATGGAGGCCGCAATACGCAATGATCATGAACCAATCGTCAAATTATTAATTGCCAGGGGTGCCGATCCCAAGAAAGAACAATACTTACTAGATGCAATACGCTATTCAAAGGAACCAATCGTCGAATTATTGATTGATAGTGGTGTTGACCCTAAGAACGACCTCTATTTAGAGACTGCAATACGTCGCAGGAGGGCATCAATAGTCAAACTGTTAATTGCTAAGGGTATTGACCCCAAGAAAGCGCCACACCTGCAAACTGCAATATGCGCAGAGGACCGATCGATTGTTGAGCTTTTACTTGACAAGGGCGCTGACGTCAACCGCTACATTTCAAACCAGTCGCCCCTATATAACGCGGCATGCACTGGGAATGAACCGATTGTCAGATTGTTACTTAATAGAGGTGCGCACATCAATGAAAGTAACTCATTATGTGGCGCTGTGATTAACGGCCGTGAAAATATTACCCGACTATTACTCGAAAAGGGTGCCAGCGTAGGCCCTGGGGCTTCTGGATCAAACCCATTGACTTTAGCCGCAGCAGGAAGGTTCACATCCATTGCCAGAATATTGCTGGATAGGGGCGCCTGCGTAGAAGGCGATGGGAAACCGGAAACGCCGTTATGGGCTGCCGTGGGAGAACGCGCGAAATCGATTGAATCCGAATGCATTAGCATGGTCCGGCTTTTACTGGAAAGGGGCGCTAATCCAAATTGTCGCGCAATATATTACAACTGTAGCTTTCATACTCCTTTGATGATAGCGGTGCATAAGGGATATGTGGATGTGGTCTCCGCTTTACTTAAGGCAAGCGCTCGTACTGACGTTTGGAAGCCCTACAACAGTTGGGACCACTTTTTTGGCAGCGTAATTATTCTTAAACACATCAAGGACAGGATTCAGGTCAGATTACTAAGTTATTGATCGACTACGGCATGATGAGATATCAAAGTTGAACATACCTAGGTAGACTAACTGCGGTTGAAGGGTGCCGAAATTTAAGGCACTTATCTAGCAGTGTTTACGAAGATCAAAGCCCATATCAGACCTCTCACCATAACTGATACCTCGACGCGTCGACCCTAATTCTAACTATTTCTCGCGTCAGTGGTATGGTGCATTCAACACAACAGTGCGCTAGTACAGCAGCAGTCACACATGGTTAGCAACTTGCAGTCAGATTCGTCGCCATCTATCTCGTTTGGTGAAGTGATCACGCCGATTGCGTCGCCGCCAAATGCAAATTGCGTGTGTGGTTAGATACTAAGTTAGATGGGTCTGGTTGGTGGGGGTTTTACAAGACGCTCTACAGCTCCCTCGATATCAACTAGGGCTTAGTCATTCTCCTGTTGGAGGTCATTGCTTTGTTTATCGGGGTGCGTCTATTTAACGGAGGAACTCATGCTCTGCACAAGATCTGGCACTTAACGGTACTCAAAGGTACACATGGCGTTTTCTAAGGCCTCTTAGTTAACCGAAACTAACATGTATAGCCTGTAGTGCCGGTATCGCAAACGCTTCTCTTACATGCGTGCCCATGTTAGCAGCGCATATCTATACTGGAGTTATCGTAGATGGGAGCTCGTTAGCCTATCAAGGCCCCGAAATAGAGATCCTGCGAGGATACTTCCACAGAGCGACGTCCCAGTATCAAGTATATCCCCAAGAGTCAATACGATGATCTGGTGGTCATTGTGTCTACCCAGTATGACAAATGAAACACATAAGATCGTCGATAGAGTTGCTCTAACAAAGTGAGTAAAGTTGGAAGAGGTATCGCATGCTTATTAACTGATACTATTAGTGTCCCCAAGGATAAAATCCTAATAAATTAACTATAAGTATTATTACAGTTTTGTTTAGTCGTGGATGTGTTAAACATGTAATCCGTTGGCTTAGTCATCATCACTAAAAAAGGGGCTAAAAGGGGCTATGAAAAGGAGTTGATTGAAGTCTCTAGGTTGGCATGTGTTTTTTAGCAACAAAAAACAACCATAAAAGAGGTAAACCTAGCCATACTTCAACCATACTAACGATAACTTATAGTAACGGGATATCGGCCCACTGGGGTTGCAATACAGTTGAACAAGTTCCGGCACTAGCCAACCTTGACACGACGGTGCGCAGCGCGAGTTGACTGTCGGCCTCAATAAATCATTAGAAAAGGCGTTATCTATATCGAGAACTCCGACAATCTTTCTTGCATGATATTGAAAAAGTCATGTTTTGTTTTATTGTATATACCGAGGACAGTCACCCTCCGCCAAGGGGTCCATACTTAAGCGGCTGTTTATACCGTCTAACCGAAAATGAGCGACTATCATCCCGCACACCCCTACAATTCGGGACGTTATTTCCGCATTTGGCAATTCCGGAGGGATAAAGCCTGAGCTACGATCCGAGGGCATAAATATCTTAAGCTCGACTCTTTCCTTGGAATTCGGTTCCTTTTGCAGCTCTACCCATCACCAATCGCGCAGCAATCCATCTACAATAATGTTTGGTCGAATCGCTCTTTTGGCTCTTGCCCTCGTCCCTTTCGCCGTCGGCCAAGCTGCCGATGACTTTGAAAGCGGTTGGGATGATGCCGCGTGGCCTGTCTACGCACCTGACTGCAACCAGGGCGGTAAAGTCAGTCTCGACAGCACTACTGCGAAAAGTGGCAAGAACTCCATAAGGGTCGATGGTGCTGGTGGTTTCTGTGGTCACGTTTTCTTCGGCACGACCAAGGTTCCCAGCGGTGACGTCTACGTCAGAGCATTTGTGTAAGTTCCTGCAGTAGCGGGGCTTAAAAAGCGATATTAACGTCAATTGTGTTCTAGCAAGGCTTCCAAGGCCCTTACTGACTCTCATGTCTCATTCATCACTATGCCTGACTCCGCCCAGGGTAGCAACAAGCATCTCCGCATTGGTGGTCAGAGCAAGATCTTGATGTACAACCGCGAATCCGACGACGCCACTCTTCCCGATCTCTCACCTCAAGGAATTGCTGCCTCTAAGGCACTCCCAACTGGTGATTGGCAATGCTTTGAATACCACCTTGGTACGGATGGCACGGTTGAGACTTGGTTGAACGGCGAAGCTATTGACGGTCTTACCGTTAAGGCTGGCGTAACCAACAACAACGCCGCTCAGTGGCAGAGAAGCAGCAGCAAGCCCAAGATTACTGGTATTTACTTCGGGTGGGAATCCTACGGTGGAGACACCAACACTCTATGGTACGACGACATCTCCATCAGCTCGACCCGTGTTGGGTGCACCGGTGGATCCGCTTCCCCTTAAAATACATATTTAGCCTAAATACAGAGAGGTACACCAATTACAACCCCAGGTACTCAATTGCGAGAAGCGTGTTTCAATTCATACTTCCGGCGGTCTAGGTAGTATTTAAGCCTAAAAGTAGTTACTTTCAATTGCGAGCTTAATTGATTCTATGCGGAGGGTTACGTAGCGTTTGCTGGATTGGGTTTATCTACATTTCGGATATCCCACACGCCCGAATATTCGACGTAGTCTAAATAAACACACTCCTAGATCAAAGAGGCTAGTCAACATTGTCGTCCTGACTACCTAGATTTTTCGGCGAATCCACTCCCCAATTTCAATAATGTTGGTCTGCATGTTGTGCTCTTTAATTATCTAGCTAGGTACGTACGTATTTAACCAAGGTAGAAAAGCTTATCTTTATAAGTTATTCATTATTCTATACATTTTATCTTTATAATCGCTATCAATCATGAAGGAATCCACAATGTAACGAATTGTCACGTCACTCTCCAACAATAAAGCCCATTAGACTCACAGTACAAAATACTAGAGTCACGAAAGTGTACATTATACTAGCTATTATTCTCCGATAGCAAGCCACTTCGACCCAAGGGCCGCTTCGGCGCTAGGCCTGTTACGAGCTTTGAAATGAAGAAGTTGCTTTACCAGCTGAATCCCATCCTGTCCTAATCCTGTACTATCCAGTTCCCCGGTCAGTTTCTGGTCATATCCATCGTCCCATGTATTAGGGGCACCATCAGGGAATAGTTTCTTCTTTTGATCCATTTCGAATATGACACAGCCTAAGGACCAGAGATCTACCTTCTCAGTGTATGAGAAGCTTGAGGTGCTGCTTTGCTCTGCTTTCCAGCTTTTTGCAATCTCAGGCGCTCTATACTCGAATGTCCCGGCTGCGGTGCGAAGGAATGTTGTGCCCCTATCAGACCTGCGTTTTGAGATCCCGAAGTCCGCGATCTTTATACGAATCTGACCAAGTTGATTCAAAACAACGAGAATATTCTAAAAGGAAGGTATCGTTAGTTTCTATTCGCCACTGGGCTTAAACGGTACATCGAGAGTGAGAATACAACCTCAGGTTTCAGGTCCCTGTGGGTCAGATTAGCGCTATGCATAACCTTCAGGGCCTCTAATGTCTGCCTTGTAACGCTTTGGGTATCACGCTGTGTCCAGGAATCTCCTATGTTCTTGAGGTTGGCTTTCAGGTTCCCGAATTCTATGTATTCCATCGCAAGTAGGAAAGACGAATCATCTTCATTCCATCCTATGAATTGGACGAAGTATTCCGGCGATTTCTAGGAACAATTAACAAAACGAGTCTGAGGCTCATACTTTTTGTCCGTACCTTTGCCAATAGCGATGAATCTAGGATTTCCGCGAAAAGTCTATGTCGCTTGAGTGAGGGTATCTTGAAGGTGTGCTTAATCGCGATATCTCTTTCGTCCCCGGGCTCCATGGCATTTCTGGTCTTGTATACTCTCCCAAATGCCCCTTCACCAATGGGTCTTCCAGGAGGCTTGGAGATACCGGGACGGCGAAGACCTACGTAAATTTTAGATTTTTCTCGTTTGGGAGAGACATAGTCTAGCAAAAAGTCATACTTACCAGCTACCATATCTTCACAGTGAAGCACAAAGGCCACTTTCTCGATATCAACAGCAGTGACGGTCAGTCTAGATATGATGGAATTGACCATATGGAGACAATCCTTTCGGTCCCGTTTTCTTTTCTTTTCGCTATTCCTATCTGGGAAAATCCATTTGAATAGTTCATCGGATATGAACGGAACGGTTTCGGGATAGGCTACTGAAAGCAAGAGGCAAGCCCTTGAAAGTCCAACACCCTTGAGGCTTGTAAGAGTATTCATGGCGGGGAATGGGTCATTATTCGAATACTGTCTATATGCTCTGCTAGTAACCTGTTCTACATCTTCGTCACTATTGCCTTTGATCAGGTTTTCGTTGTGTTTGTGTATGCGAATTTGTAGATGGCGGCCGCGTTTCCTACACATAATCATAGGTCAAACTTCGGGGCCATTTCAGGGGCATATACGAGACATACTGGACCCATCGATCCAATTCGATAAGTTCGTCTCTCATTAAGAATTTCGGCTTTCGACTCATTAGACGAGCAGGTATATTTTCGAACCGCAGCAATTCTAGACTTTGGTAAAAATCGCGTACGTAATGCTTACTCGATTCCAAGCACTTGTGGAAGTTAGCGCGTGAGACCTTATCAGGTCGTAGGTCACTCATAAGGGCCACGTCTCCAGAGTCACCCAAGGCAATAGTTCGATCCATAGGGCCTGGTTATGATTCGACTTCCGACTAGATAACAGAGTTAACATAAGAGGTATATATGGTGATTTTTGTAGGTGGGGAAGTAGTTCTATATATTATACGACACAACAAGGCTGAGGAGGCAGTCTGTCTACCTGGATAAACTTTCAACTCAGGGGCTTATATATACCTAGAGATTACAAGGTACGAAATCAGGCTAGCAGGAACTGTTGGGTGTCTCCTAAGATCGTGCGGCTCTTTGAAGATAGAAGTAAGTAGGAGTATTGGGCATCTATCGTCGTAGTAAGTATATCTATTCTCTATCTGGACTAGATGCAGTCATACCACATCGGATATCCTTCCCAGTCTCGTGTACAATCTAACACTATAGAAATCCCATGGGATATGGGGTTTTCCTTGCGGCTCACACACGTCGACGGTTTAATGATACATAAAACTCTTTCTAGCCTATCCACCGCAAGTCAAGTACCTATGCGGGTACGTACAAAAAGTGCGTGTCCCTATACGCGTTTTGAAAATACCTAGGTACACAAGAATAGCGGTATCCGCGGGGTGCTCGCCCGTTTTGCGGCTCTAACCCCCACCCACAGATTGTGCCTTTGACTAATAACCATCACGATCGGAATCAGCACTTTCGCTAGATGACTCCACAACCCTAGTTTTCTTGTTTTCTATTAATTATGCCCAGACCGTCTCGTATACTCAACCTATTATACACCTAGTTGGCGAAGATGCGGTGAGTTTTAGCATGCTTCTCGATAGCTTCGTGGATCTCCTAGAATTCAAAGCCTAAGTACCTAGATGGCTTTCGTGTATCCGATAAAAGAGGCCGTAGATTGGATTTTCTGTATCTACCTACCTGCATGCATGTACCTACACCTAGGTACCTAGTTTCTAACTGGACAGTTCATCGGTGGCGTAACACTAAATTGAACGCCACATTCCCGCCGTCAGCACAAGCCTTTGGGCTCCCAAAGGGTAATTGGGCTCATGTACTTAAAAACTCTCTCAAGGTAATTCAGTATTCGTATATATTCTGAACTAGAAAGGTTATCAGCACTTCTAAATACTCATGTATTGATTACATTGCGATAATCTACATGGATGCCTTTACGACGGCTGTTACAGCAGGCGATATCGTTCTCACCTACTTAGAAGCATGTGCTTCCTACTCTCAAGAAGCCCTTTCGCTTTACCACCGATTTAAATGGGATCTTCGGGTTTTGAAAGAAATCGTCGGCTTTTTCAAGCAGCGACGATCCCGAGGCTCTGACATTCAACCTCTCTCAAAGGACGAGGTTTTATTGAATGAAACAGCCGATTACCTAGCTGTACTCATTGGACGAGTGTCCGCTAGCTTCACCAAGATACAAGCTTCAGGGTTTTTAAAGAAAACGATAAATCAGGGCTTATGGGTTACACGACGGAAAGGCTTGAAGGAACTTGAACAAGAGCTGAACGAATGGACGAACCGTTTTGATATCCACCTTCTTGGACTCCCAGCCGAGATAAAGAATATTATCCCCCCCGCACCAAATGCCGGCGACGATGGAACCCCGATTACAAACATACTAGCATCCAATTTGCGAATGAAGAAGTTCGCCGGTCTAGCCTCCAAGGCCAGGGAACAACAAACCAGCCAATTACTGCGCGACCCACCCGACGAATTGATACGCCTGCTTGAAGAAAGTCCCAGCCCTACTACTAGAGTATTCCAAATTGGGGCCCAGGAATTCATTCTTACCAGCCGACCTTTCCCGCCCAATGTGAGACCGGGTTCTGAGGAGTTTCGGAGGTTTACATCCGACCTAGACGAGCTAGCTGCAGCACTACATGTACTGGAACCAGCCACTGACGTGCCCCTGTTGAAAGTCGAATACTTTTTCTACGAGATTGCCACGGGGCGATTCCTTTTTGTCCAGGTTCCACCGCACCCTGTAGATGAGGTACTAACCCTCGATGTAATGATCGAACGGACTCCATACCCACACATGGTCAATGAACGGAAGACATGGCTTCCGCTAAATCAACGCCTCACGCTAGCGAAAAAACTTGCCGAGGCTCTGTTCTTTCTGCATACTGCGGGATTTGTCCACAAGAACCTGATAACTTCAAGCGTTATAAGTCTCCAACAATCCAATGCGCCGCCTTCTGCATGCTTTCCTTACACCATTGGCGAACCTTACCTAGTGGGCTTCGATATCATTCGTTCAGAAACCGGGATATCTCTACTAGAGGGGGCATTAAACGCGAACCTCAACGATTTCCAACAGCAATCCATTACGAAAAGAAATATACAGGTTTTCCGACATCCTGATAGACTACATGATGAACCGGACAAAATCAGACGATACATCAAAAACTATGATATGTATAGTCTAGGGGTTATCCTATTGCAGATTGGATTATGGGAACCAATCAGCACAGTTACCATGAAGCTAGAAGATGACTTTACGAGTTGGCCAGAAAGCCTACATAAAATTAGCAATCAATTGGGTTTGAGAGTAGGCTCCAAATATCAAAAGGTGGTCGCGTGGTGCCTCGGATTGAAAGGGGACTACGTAATTAAGGACGTCGAGTTCGCGACGGAAGTACTGGATCCTCTCGAGGATATAGCAAACGCGCTAGTCTAGTCACAGCCCCTCCTATTTTGTCCGGCCTCTCGCTGGCAAATTGTGTGGCAATATAACGCGAAGCCGACTTGCTTCTTCTGGTTCCGTGTAACACACAAATTTAGTAAGCATTGCGGCTAAATGGTTAATAGCCAATTTTACGACGAATTTTATGATTTCGACCGGTCTGTGTCTCGCTCCCGTAGATTAATGCCAGTTATAAAGTGTAGCATTATATTTGTATTTGTGTGATAGATATCTTTTCATACCATGGCTATCCGAAGCCTGCCTTAAAGTGAAAAAAGCGCTATTTTCTTACGCCACTCAGAGGTTACGATATTCAATGAAACATCCCTGTTGTATAGAGCCACCATTATGATTGTCATCTCATCCGAAGACTATAACATATTATTGGAAAGAACATATATGCATCTGAGCACATATTTCTAGACGCAGAAGTACCCCGCCTACCCCTTTACCGAACTCCAAGTTACAGACACCCCCTTTTCCAAGACGCCGCCTATCCGGCGTCACCCCAATGGTCCATAAGAGCCAGGGAACGCCGATCTGTGTAACGAATTTTGAGTCTCGCCAATCGCACTTACCTATGTAGGTACCGTCATACATACCGTCATAATTATATTGTTGCCATGTGCATAAGATCCAGCTACCAGGCTACGTTAGTAGTCATATGTACCTAGGTATCTATACCCCCATGTGGAACACGAAAAGGCAAACCGGACTGTTAGATAGGAATGGCCGAAACTGGAATTCCAATGAATAATTGTAGAACATACATGTCCCCTCTTCTCTAATAGGCGCTGCACCTTTCGCGACATTACCCGTCAAAAGCTGATCGTTAGTCAATTGAAGCAGGCTCTCGGACAACGCTATTTGAGGCTCTTTTAGGACGGACTCATTCTATTTCTATTAAGGGTTAAAATATATTCAATACTGACCGGAAAGCCTTGTTGGCATGCGGTGTAACCCACCCCACGATTCCACCCCATCTTATATCAGGATTTCGGTGTTAGCCTTCCGTACCTAACAAGTTAACCTAGAGCTGACCAAGGTATGAGTTGCTCATCAGCTATAATTGACCTAAGTGGTCACACCTTGGACGTACCTACCTAGGTAGCTATGGATTTCGGGCTCTGTGCCTAACTATGGGGCACCTAGGTGCGTATATACAACTACCCCACCCGCCATGTTTACGCCCGCCTACGCGGTCATCAACCTGTTCACTGCTATCCGGACATATTCGGCATTGTCGCGCAGAATCTAGACTCTCCCACTTCCACTTCGGCACTCGCGAACGACCATCAGAGTAACGAAAAACAGCAGAGCCACGCCCGAGTCGAAGCATAGACATAGATGAACCCCACCCAGCACGCCACTTATCACGAAGTAGGCTAAAAAGGGGGGGTTCAGGTGGGGTGTAGTAACTACACCACGGAGGCTCATACACCTTCATAACGCAAACCCTTACTAATTTTCAGCCTACAGGATTATATTCCAAATTATAACGGGGGCCAATTGTGAATATACGTAAATGTCACCGGTCCTGAAACCCCTCACTTATAGCATCATCCCTTACTTAGACCGGATCTAAAATGAGGTCAGAATAAGCATGCGGCTCCGTAACCCCCATGCCATACCCACCTGCCCTTACAGGCAACACTTAAGATTTACCCACAATTAACCGCAACTCTAACAATTCCTACCTTCTCACGTACTTAATAGCATAATCCCTGAAGACGTAAAGTATAATCGAAAGCATGAATTCGTTGCCTGCCTGCCTAACCCCGCAGAATCGGAGTGTCTCGGAGATGGCGAATAGAGCATGATCCGGCTCTGCACTAGCTACACAACAACTCCATCGTAAAAAAGAAGAGAACCTTAAATCATAAACCCTGCGCAATTCCCTCTCCTAATCAGTGCATCGCATTCCCTGCGAAGAGGGGAAAAAAGAAGTGAAAACCCTAAGCCGTAACATGGCACCACAAAGCGGGGCGCGCGCAAGTTCCGTAGGATCAAGGGGGTCACTGCCATAAGGCTGGACAAAGATGGCGTGAAAAGAAGTGAAGAAAAAAAAGGAAGTGCACGCGAAACAAATTTCTCATCAACAATTCGTAGAAATAGCCAAGGGCATCGTAAGTGGAATGAACCCCGGTTAGATGGAAAGAATAGACGAATTTGGGAAAGTACAAACTTTTCATGTCGTAAAGAAGGACAGCGAGTCCCTTGGGTATGGTATGCATCTAGTATTTTTTTGGGCCTCGTATCGTATCATTGGTCGTAAATCGCGTAACAATTCGTGAATGCCGATTGTAGATTCCAGATTCAAGTGAGATCGAAATCCTGGCGTGATAAAATGAGCTCGTAACGCATCGAAAAACTAAAAATCATCGTCGCAGTAAACATCCGTGGTTTCAGTATAAACCCTGAGTTTGCCAAAAACTCAAAACCTCGAAACACTGGTTTTGGATTATCGGGAAGGTGAGAACAAAACGTCCCGTGTGACTTGGTGACTCAGTGCCGATTCCCGGACTCCTGTGGATGGAAGGCAAATAAACGAAAAAAAAAAACAATACGCTAGAAGAATGGCCAATTCTCCTAGTCCGGGCCTTTGTCGACGGGTATCACTTCACGTCTCGGTTGGCTCCACGTTAAGCGGTGCCATGAGGTAAATTCTATAGGGGCTATCGACTGCAGGGGAAGATCTAAGGCCGGTAAAGACCAGATACATTCCCCAGTAAACGCCAAAGACAATGGATGTGGAGAGTAATGCTCTGCGGAAAATGCGTCTACCCGAAGGGATTACCATCTCGGCCATCCAGAATATACTCAACACCATCGCCATCTGCAATGTTCTCTGTAACACTATTGAAATCAGACTTCCTGTTCTTCCTCGCGAGCCATCTTCCACCTAGAAACTTACGTATGCACGGATCCGAAGGCTTTCGCTGCTTCGATTCATAGGGGACCAATTTGGCGTTGTCGTTGTCAATTGCACTGACAGTGCAGCCGCACGAAAGACCGGGGATTCCTTTCTGGCGCTCAACATCCTTCGCCATCGTATTCCATCGGCGGTGGTTATTGCCATAACCTTGAAAAGGGCCCATCACAAGGGATTCAACATCAAAGGCACCGGCGTCTCCTTGCTCGCCGACTTGTCGCGGAAACTGGGTGTGGGATTGATCGTCGAGTTCTAACTGGTGTTCATGGGGAGGACATTGTTCACAAAGGCCGTGCGCATAGCCGATATCACGGAAGTACCAAATTCGACTCTTGGGTAAAAACATACTAACGCTGAGCGTATGAACAGGGGCATCACCGAATCGCTCATAGTAGAACCCGCCTGCTCTGTCAAGGTGATCGAAATAGGCTTGGTGTTCATTACTGCGGAAGAACTTCAACGAGCCAATCTCAAAGTTGGAGTAAAACTGGCAATTGTTATAGTCGCCGTCAGCCGCGGCCCCTTTGGCACCGGTCTGTGGACGAATCGTATCATCTTGATCCTCGGCGGTGTGCAACAACCAGTTAAAATCTGCGTCTTCATCAACTAGCTCGCCGTTACGGTCGATAAATGCTTGGGTTCGTTCCCAGAGAGAAGGAAAGGATCGAGCGTCGTCAAGAATCGCCATGTTGAACCCGTACGCCATGTTATTATCTTGCATGAAGCGGAAGACATCGTAGTTGATGTCGCAGTAAAACTGAACCTGTGACAGCATTTGTTAGTTCTATGAAAGAAACTATGGGATTATGGATAGGTACGAGTATCTCAAACCACCAATGTCTACCGAAACAGAAACTGGCTTACCGCAGGCTCGACTCGCCAAAACCAGTCATAGTCAGCAAGACGTTGCTCCATCGCAAAGAGACCCGCGTTCCAGCGACACATATGATGGTAACTCTGTAGCCACGCTTTGCCTACACCAATACCTCCCATGAATTGGCGGCCGACATCGAACCGTGTGACGTCGATCCAGGGCGGAATACTCCAATTCTCCTCCGGAATACGTTCGAAGTAGCACTGGGATTTGGTCGCTTTGGATACGGCATCCTTAAATTTGTCAGTAAACTCCTCGTTATTGAAGAACACCCAATCGTATTGATGGGTTTCTCTTCCGTTGAAACGAGCCTCCACTTGGAGGATGCTGGAGATCATGTCTTCAAGCTCTTCGTTTCGCACAAGGGAGATGAAAGCGGCTTTCGGACGTGTCTCGAAAAGTGTTTGCATCTGATCAGCGGGGATGTCTTGCAGGTCCAAGATAGTGTTATCTCGTAGCCATTGAACAGCGTGGTTAGTCTCTTCAGGTACAGTGTACCCTGCGGGGAGATGGGGAATAGGAGGCAAGTATCCATCAACGATGACAGGCTCTGTAATGGATGATTTTCCCGGATTCTTACTGAATACCCAAGCGCTACAGATGAAGACTAAGGCTAGGCAAAGGATAGTAACCTTGCGGAACGAAATCGGTCTTGAATGAAACACAGGAGTATTAACAAATTGGTCATATGGATGGACACGGATATGGGTTGCAAACAACATACCTGATTCGGCGTGGGAGAAATCTCCAGGTACATCCTTGATCAGTGTTACAAGTCGGTTCAATCACGTCATCAGGAGAACTTGCTCGAATAGTACCTTCAATTTCACCTTGTACGTGCGCAAGACCGTAAGGACCAAGCAGGTCATCAATTGATGAACCCGACCGAGATTTAGCGTGGCCAGTTCCGTAATGGTGTCGAGAGGTGCCCGGTTGAGAAGAGCTTCGAGGGCCGCGGCCTCCGGCGTGGCGAGAATAGGCGCCCGTCATCCTGTCATCCGTCTTTCGGCGACAAGTCAACATCAATAGCATCAATAAAAGGGTTAAGGGGTGATAAAGGGGTTCAGACAATACCAATTTCACGTCGAGATGCTTAAAAGCGGCGACTTCAGACGATGCGACCGTATTTTAAAAGGGTGAGGTTACACGTCGGATGTGTCTTAGAGAAGGAAAGACGAGTCGCCAAGTAGGAAAGTGTAAAGACGATAAAAATCGCGAAATAAAGGCTTGAATAAGAGACAATATGCAATAAATGCTTGAACTTGTCGTGCGTATTTGGTCTCAGACGATGGTGTTTGTCTGTAGGTGCGGCGTCTGAATAATAAAAAGAGTGAAAGAGTGGGTGATGATGGGTGGAAGTGGGATGGTCGGCGGGGATGGTGAGTAGAATAATCGCCGTTAGTAGAGAAGGTTTGGTCTTTATCTTTTTTAATCGGACCAGTAAATAAACGTTTTGGACATTGGGATGGTTAGTGTTGTTTCAGTAGGAAGATTTACTTGTACCTTGTGCTTCGACGTTGAGATTGGAAGTCGTGGATTGCCTGGTAGGCGGCGGACAGGGAACAAGCAAACAGCAGTAGCCTCTGGTTACTCATTACAGAACGCCGACCCGGGGAAACAACCCTTGTAAATAGGAGGACGTACGCGACTTCCTTTAGACAGTTTCTACCGGCGACCGGACCAGAACCCCCCACTAACCCCTAAAAGAGGAGGTTGTTGCCCAGCTACCAGTTGCCTTATCATCCCAATTTAATTCACGCGTATTGAACTCCGAAATACTTAGGTAGACTTAATCATCATTCAGATGCTGAATCCAGACGCGATCGTGGTTTCAAAGCTACCTAGCTATGGTACAACTTGCTATCAGGTTAACTAAAGGCATCGTGTTGGGCTGGTACCTACTACGCCTTTCGTTTGCCACCTGATATCAATTAAGAACAAACGCCACCTTAAGGTATCCAGCAACTCCTCGCCCGTAGTGAGAACGAACCCATTATGTATCAACCGTCATCGTGTCGCCGCTAATATCGTCCTCAAGCGTGAGGTCGAGAACCCGTGCGTATTGTACAGTTAGACGTTGAAGTTCCCTAAACTTCCCTGTAGAATTGTTAGTCTTTGAGATAAGGTAATGGCGACGAAAGACTTAGACTTACCTAGAATCATCACGACCCCTTTCAGAAGCTCCTTCCTGTCCCAGCCGCAGATGTCGTCCTCTTTACTGTACCATCCTTTACCCACCATATCGCCCTCTCCCTTTTTGTCTTGTAATACACCGCCAAGCAAACTATTAAGTAGTTCTTCCACCTTTCCTCTATGTCCCTCTGCGCCGATTCGTTTAGCATACATAAATAGGTATAATCGGAACTCTTCTTTCGAGCCCAATTGCAAGGCACCGGCGATACGGTTCTCTAGGTGAGCAATACTGACGCTAGACTCGAATGTCTCAAAACCATCTCTCGAAAGTAGAGTCTTGATCAAGCGTTGTAATGTGTATGCTCTTCCCTTTAGAAGGAATTCGTTAGTCGTGTGTCGTTCTAGGAAAGGAATTATGCCAGCCGAAACAGTCGCGCCGTCACTCTGGCTGTCCTTGGGGGTCACAGCGCCGACAGCTGTGGTCTGTAAGGCTCCAACCGAAGAATCGTTACTGTTCCAGTATTGGCTGCCCACAGCCCACCATGATTCGGAGAGTCGTTGCCAAGAGTACATGGTTGGAGAATAGTAATATCCGTCGCCGTTAGTAAGAGTAACAACAATATGGCCATTGGAGTTTAGATGTGCTGAAGTGACGCCGGGGCCTGGCATCGCACTATGCATCTGAAGAGAGCTGGTAGCGATTTCCAGAACAGGGCCAAGTGAAACGGGAGGGTGAGGTGATGAAAGTGTGTTAATATTCCATACGTGGCACATGCCAACCGCTGTGATGCAAAGCAACCACCAATCGCGGCATTCCAGGATTACCGGTTGAGACTCCAAGACCAAGGCGTTTATCAGTCGGCGTCCTGCTGGACTCCATGTATACAGGCTGCCATCCTCACATGCTGCAGCCCAGAATCTCTTACTACCAGTTACTAGAATGATAGCACGAGGCAGGTAATCCTGCCAGAGCAGAGTACCGCGTTTCGTAGCCGTGATATGTGACGGATCTCGAATTGATACGGGGTTCTTAGCCTCTAAGATGATATTCTCGGGAACCTTTGATGCTTCGTCTGGGTTGCTGTCTTCTAGCAAAACACCGCGCTCTAGTGGACGTAGTATATGGGATCTTACTTTGGGCACCGCTAAACGAACTTGGGAGACTGCGATTGAAGGGTTAAGGATTGCTGGTCGTAAATATTCAGGGGTGGGTACTAGGCCCCCTTTCGGAGGTTCGAGTGCTGCGGGCTCAGCACCTTCAACACCATTTCTCATTATAGCCCTAGGCCCACTGGCGGCTTTTTTGTTCGGATGCTCTTCGTCGTCCTCGGTCTCTGTCGCAATTGTTTTTCTCTTATTGCCAAGTAGCATAGCCGCCAGACCACCTTCGGGTAGACCATCGTATGGTTTCGAAAGGTCCAAGATCGTTTGAGGCGCATCGTTTTGTGCAGCTTTCGAAGAGCTAGAACCAACCAATTGACTTTGGGGAAGGGATGATTGGCCGGTTCCAGATGACGAGATGAGCATTGGTGCGACTCTTTTCTTTCCGTCCTTAGTGATTGTTACACGTGACTTCAATTCATTCACCCGTTGAATATTTTTATCGGCTGATTCCTCCGCAGGAGCATCCTTTTCCTTATCAGGCTGAGGTTCTGTTGTTTGTCCATTAGTCGATGGAGCATTTGGGGTTGTGGCGGCGTTTTTGACTCCATTAGTAGTCGGTGGTGTATCTTTCGGAAGCGGGTGAAAGTCACCCATAAGAGCTCCCATTCTAGATTCAGCACCTTTCCGCTCCCCTTCTTTGCTGTGGTTTTCTAGCTGAAGTCCATCGACATCTTCAGCAATACCCATAGCTTTTCTCGAAGCTCCATACTTGGAAAGAGCCTTATCGGTCTCCTCCAAATTAGCTACCCAACCCAATTCTCCAGTCTCGAACTTGACCGCAACGATACCGCCATCAAGGCTCGACGCGAATAAGATTTGCCCATCGGGGGTCCACGCCAGATCGGATATCGACTTTGCCGCCAAGTCCTGTAGGATTACCACGGGCCGCGACGTATTCGTATTCCAGACACTCAAGGTTTTGTCTTGACCAGCCGATGCTATCACTGTTACCAAGGCTCCTCCAGAGTGGCCATTAACCGCGCCATTCTCCAAGGGCTTTTTCGTATGAAACAGCCTAGGAGAAAACATGCAGACTTCTGTTGGACCCTCGTGGCCGATCAAATTGATCTCGCTGTCCCATCTCGATCGCTCTATTATAGCAACTGAGCTAACAGGTCCGTTGACCGCATTGGCCGCAGCGATGTGATTGCCATCCGGTGACCACGAACATCTTCTGAAGTATGTAGTTAAGGGCGACGACTTGAAGGGAGCGCTAATAGTTGTTTCCAGCTGGAAGTTGTTCACCATATCGTGTTGAGTCGCGTTAGGTGCCGGTGGTGTGAAACGGAAAATCTTAATGGATCGATCGTCGCTAGCAGTAGCAAAGAACTTGTTCGCAGGATCGAAAGTGATTCCCTTAACATGGCTCTGGTGATTTCCTAGTACCTTGAGCTTTTCGAAGGTATGGCCTGACCAGATAACGACTTTGGAATCCAATCCCACGGATACGAGTATAGAGCCATCGTAAGACCACGCCAGATCTTGGACATCATTATCATGGCCTATTAATCGCTTTGATGTTTTCCAATTCTCGACCGGGGGCGGCTCGTTCGTTCCGAATGGAGCGATTGTCGGGGGACCACTCTCGAGTTGGTAAATACATATAATCTTGTCGTCTGCGCCAGACGCAAGATAGCGACCGTTCGGAGAGAATCGTACGGAGTGGATAGTACCGAGATGATGGCTCATATGGCAAAGCTGCCTCGGTTTCGTGTAGGAAGGGTCATCGGAATTGTAGATTGATTCTGTCGACCAAACTCGAACATGGCCATCTGCAGAGGAAAAACATTATTAGCATCGGGAGTAAACAGCTAGGATGTAGTAATAATTAATCATTGCTGGAAGCATACCTCCACCGGCGGTCGCAAGTCTCTTTCCGTCGGGCGATATATGGCAACTGTAAACCTCGAAGTCCTTCTGCTCGCCTACAAACACAATCAGCCTTTTTTTTTTCTTCCTAGAAATCGAGCGACGCAGGTAACAAGAATTGTACCTTTATGGCTCAGCCATGATGGCTTAATGATGTGCATGATGACTCGACGATTGGGGTTGTAATGCGCATGTCGTCATGAGATCGATAGGAATCGAGACGGGTTGAAGATCAATTAGAAAAAATAAAATATGAATGCGCGCGGCGTTGTAGAAAGTTGGATTGATTGAAGGGTTGGTTCAAATGAAATGTTCCTTCCCATGGCGCGCGACGCGGCCCGAGTCTAGGTTCAATTTAGAGCTTTACGTAATCCGCACTAGTCGTCCCTGCTAAAATCCCACCTACGCAGCTTCCAGGGCACTTTGGTACTTCGTTCTTTCCAACACCAGACGGTACTAATACGATCCGTGCACTCCGTCTTAATCAGCAAGAATACAAGTACGTACCTAGGTACATGCACTAATTCACGACACCGTCACAAGTATCACAAGCATTACAAGCAGAAAAATAAATAATCAAGTCACTTATTAGAAAATGCAACAAGTCTCAATTGCTCTACCTAGATGCAAAGAGAAAATGCATCATCTCTAAGTTGAGTAACTAAGTTCAGACAAAAGAAAAGGGAAAGGAAACAAGGGCCTCTCAAATGCAAGGTCCAAGAGCTTCTGCATCACGGACTGCTGCATCAGCAGCTCTCAGCAATAAAAAGAGTATTGTTCTCATGCGTAGTTCCTATTTCCACCCTGACTCCTCTCAAATGCCTAGGTCCCCTTCCAACGCCCTGTAAAACCACGTTCCATATGCTGCGTAGGTTGCGAAAACATCGGAGAAATGAGAAAAAGCCAAGGGTTTCACCTGGCGAGCGAACCATTCTATACGCGGCATACATCGAGGGTTCTCGGTTGGAGGCGAATTAATCATGGTATTTCGTAGAATTATATTCGTTGGTCAACGCCTAGGTTGCCCTATCCTGAAAGCCGGGAATAATGCTTCATGTGAATAAGCATATTCCGACCCGGTGGGGGGGACTTCATCCCATACATGTACTAGTTGGATGGAAAGGTGGCTTAAGAATATCCGTTACTGCCATAGCGGGTAGGGCGATGGAGATCATTAAAATAGGGGTGGTTGCAAGCCTGCTTAGCAGACATTCGACCAGCAGGGTCATATACGAGCAGGGCTTCCAAAAGCTCGAGACCGTCGTCGTTGAGATTCGAGCATAGAGTCTGCGAATAATCGCGCACCCATTTAGGAAAAGACGGCTTGAAGTCGGGGTAAGAAGTCACGCCAGGCCATACTTCCTCGGTGGGTGTTCCAAGTAAACTAAAAGAGGAATTAGTATCACCATTCAATAAATAGACGTAAAAACGGTATAGCATACCGGAAAGTCTTAAAGATCTGGTCAATTTCTGAGTCTCCAGGAAACAACGGCTTTCTCGTGCACATCTCGGCAAAGATACATCCGACAGACCACATGTCTACACCGGTAGAGTATTGTCGGCCACCCAACAGGATTTCAGGAGCACGGTACCAGAGAGTAACGACTTCGTGGGTGTAGGTTCGAAGAGGGACACCGAAGGCACGAGCCAGACCGAAATCAGCAAGCTTGAGGTTTCCATCGCGATCGATCAGCAAGTTCTGGGGCTTTAGATCTCGGTGTAGAATTCGGTGACTGTGGCAGTATCGAATTCCCTCGCAAAGTTGACTCATGAATCGTCGGACCATACCGGCACCCAAACCAAGACGTCCCAGCTCAGGGCCAGAACCCTCAGGTAAGGCTCGACCACGTCCACCATCACTGACAGGAAGTGCCTCCATATACTTTTTCAAATCGAGGTCGAGGAATTCGAAGACCAGGTACAACTTATGACCCTCGGCGTGAACGATGTTAAACAGTTGCACGATATTGGGGTCGCGCATCTCCTTGAGGAGTGAGATCTCGCGGATGGCAGTACTAGGGACACCTTCATCCTCGGACTCGAGGCGAATCTTCTTCAATGCGACGATGCGACCGGCATGGGCCAGATCTCGGGCTTTGTAGACGACACCGTACGTGCCTAAAAAGGAGGCATTGGGTTAGCGGAGGTGTCGAGTCTTGTAATTGTAATACAAGTAAAGGGATATACAGGTTGGATGGATGAATGCAATGGGGAATAGAGAATAGAAATTAGAAAATAAGAGGTTGAACACACCTTCGCCAATCTTCTCGAGCTTCTGGTAGTTTTCCATTTTCACGGTCAACTACTACTTTTGATGTATCGAATTGAATCAAATTGAAGGAACGTAAGAAAGGAATGTTGGATTGGAAGAGCTGTTGTGTAAGTATCGAAAATTCCAAATTGGTTTGGAATTAGAAAGGTGCTGCGCTGGCAACAAGCCAAGCTGAGAGAACTTGGTTGCTGGTTGCTATTTACTCGGCGTTTATAAGATGATGGCGGTTGGGGGGTAACGCCTGAAAAAAACGAGGGGCAATGGTGGGCAGGGAGGAAAACTTCACGGTGATAATTAACAGCGGATACAGCTGGGCTGGGCTGGCTGCAAGGGTAGAGACTGGAGGGAGGGAGAAAAAAAAAAGTAGAGAGCGGACAGAGTTACTTCTGCGCAATCTCACAATTGGTTAAAACTCCATTGGGACCGTGAATTATTTCAAGCACTGCAAAATATTGGAAAAAAGTTCACCGCCGGGATTTCTAGTTTACAAGTGCTATGTGCATGGGATGAATGAAGGATTGAAAGTTGGTGGTTTGTGGTTGTTTTCCAATAATATAAACACTGAAATTGGCCTGTAATACGCGCCAGTTTGTGGCTAACAAGGATTATCGCGTCCAGTGGCGCCGATAGGATAGCGAGTTCCCTACATTCTTAGCAATTTGATTGGTTCACCACAAGTATTAGAGTGCCCCCACCTACCAATATCATGCCACTATATGTACTGTAGGTGCATAATCTTATCACCGAAAATGGGTACTAGTGCACTATTTTCACGGTCTAATATGCAGCACTTCACATAAAATATTCATCATCCATACCATTTCACCAGACGAGACGAGAATTAGAAAAATTGTTATAACATCCTAAACCACATACGATACACCTTTTGTTAAAAGCAAATAACATATATGCTAAATCTCTGAGTCATTTCATCGCAAGCATCCAGATCTGCGCCCAACTATGACGCTTGATCTTACCACCCTAGATGCCCATGAGCAACCAAGCCATGAACTCAAGACTACTTGGAAGAGATACTCTAAAACCGATCATGCAGATTTCGTCAATCATCCGGATATTGATGAATTAGATCTTACCAAGGATCAAAAGGAGTTCAAGTTAGCAGGACACATCCCTAGCGAAAGGCTCTCAAATTCAATCAAGCAACTTATGGGCGAGAGTTGGGATGAGAAACAAGTGGTTCACGACGTCCCCTTCTATTTCCATCCCTTACTTCCAGGTAAGAAAGTATGGGTCAAATTCTCTAGTTAAGAAAATCTCACAATGTAGCATAGGCCTACTCATATACCCATCTCTTATTCCGTCAAACACGCAAAAAGCACTTCTGTCTCGTATGATCCATAGAGACCTAAGCAACCCCACTCATCAGACTAATCTACACCCTCACTACGATCTCCCCTATAGGGAAAAAGATAACGAAGATGCCACTTCCCAGTCATTCTTCTCTTACCCACAAGACGCCTCTGCGAAATTCAGCCCAAAGGATCCCAAAATACACAAGCCCCTATCCATCAAGCAAGTCCTTGAACGGCGGCTTTCTTGGGTAACTCTTGGGGGACAATATGATTGGACAAACCGAGAGTACCCCGATCAACTCCCTCCCGATTTCCCCCATGATATTGCCAATTTTCTTCAGACACTCTTCCCCGATACTGTTCCCCAAGCGGCCATCGTCAATTTCTATAGCCCCGGAGATACGATGATGATGCATCGGGATGTGAGCGAAGAATCGGACAAGGGACTTGTGAGTCTAAGCATTGGATGCGATGCTCTTTTCATGATCGCACCGAATAACTATACAAAACCCGCAAACTCCGATGGTGAGGAATCATATCGAAAGCCGTACCTTCTTCTACGGCTCCGATCCGGTGACGCCATCTACATGTCTCAGGAATCTCGCTACGCTTGGCATGGCGTACCAAAGGTTCTGAAGGATACATGTCCGGATTTTATAGCAGATTGGCCTGCTGAAGAAAACAGGTTCAAGGAGTGGAAAGGGTGGATGCGAAACAAACGTATCAACCTCAATGTGAGGCAGATGAAGGACCGAGCCTAGGCTTATAACACCATTACGCTACATCTAAATGGATTTATTCACATTTTCACTAATTTAGATATATACACTTAGGTCTGTGTCGATGCCATAAAGAAATCAAGCGATTTTTTCGTGTATAACCGCCATCATACCCCTCATATGGCATTGGCCAACCCATCGGCCCTCATGCGATCATACCTTAGCACACTCTGCAAGAGAACCTCCGCTCCTATTGCGCAATCCTCAGGGCTCGTGTACTCCTCCGGATTATGACTAACCCCATTCTTTGATGGCACGAAAATCATACTCGTCGGGCACCGACGACTAGCATATACGCTATCGTGCCCTGCTCCACTCGTCATATCTCGAACCAGACTACTGCTTCCGGTCACAGCCTCAGCAGAGGCGCGTACAGCTGCGATGCAGTCCGGATGGAATAAGGTGGCGGGAGACTCAAAGTCCTTCCTCCACTCCACATTGAGCGGCCTGCCAGGGGTTGAATGCGCGAGTAGACCGTCGATATCGTGGCCTTCCGCAAGTCGATCAAAGTCTTTCTTCAGATCGACCACAAGGTTGTCTACGGTGGCGTCGGAGGGAGCACGTATGTCTAGCGTAAATCGCACGTGTCCTGGGATTGTGTTGGTGCTACCGGGACTAAGAGTCAGTATACCTGTGGAAACAAGAACGGAATGTGCGGTTGCTAGACGATGCGAATGTGTGATCAAACGAGCAGCCAGGAGCATCGCGTCAGCACGGCTTCTAAGAGGGGTGGTTCCTGTGTGCGCGTCTAATAAATCATTAAGTTAGCAAGGATACACCAAAAACACGAATATTAAGTATCGTACCTCGTCCATGAACATCAACAGTAAACCACTTATAAGCCTGGACACCCTTTACGACCCCCACTTTCTGTTTCTCCGTCTCAAGGATCGGGCCCTGTTCGATATGAAGTTCGAAATGCGCAGCCATGGGTATCCTTCGATAACTCGCCGGTGTCGAGCCAAGATATCCGATCCGTTCCAACTCTGATTTCATTGTCGCCGTCCCTCCGCCAACTTCTTGGAGGTTATGCGCGTGGTCGAGGGGGATTTCTTCCGCCCAAACTCCAGACGATACCATGCTAAGCGGGAAACGCGCACCTTCCTCGCTATTGTACTCTATTAATCCAATTTTCTACGACTCGGGAAAGGGACAATATGTACTTGGTCCAATTCACAATCCCAACCGGGAACTCAGTCTCCACTTGGTGGTCTCGTAGCACGCTCAGCATCTCAATGCCAGCTAGAATTCCCAAGATCCCATCATATCGACCACCAGTCGGTTGCGTGTCAAGGTGGGATCCAGCGAACGTAGCAGGACCTTCGCGACAACCAGGGCGCACCGCAAAGATGTTGCCCATTGCATCAATAGTCACGTTACACCCCAGAGCTTTAGTAGTTTCGACGAACCAATCTCGCGCTTGTTTATCCGAGTCGCTCAATGCAAGCCGTGCCATTCCCGTCTCAGTTGGTGCGCTGTGATATCCGTTACTCAGCATACCTTCGAAAAGCCGTAGGAGTCTTGAATAAGGCTCACCTTCCCCATCTCTTCCCAGTCCCGAATGAACATGTATGGTGCAATGCATCCATCAACCTTCTCTGCTGCACTTTCAAGGCTTTAAAATCTCCATTTTGTGCCCGCGTAGTGCTGGTGCTGAAATGATATCTTATCTTTGGCGACGATAACGGTTGTGATAGTGCGGGGAAGGGTTGGCCCGCGGAAGATCGGCATCTTGTAGCTGGTATAAAACGGGCTAGATGGCCACAATTCGGTGCAATGAAGGGGTATCGTATCGCGCAAGCCATGATTTATATAGGATTATGAAGACATAGTTGATATCGTTGAAATATTGGAGTTCCATATCTCAATGATGATAAGGTGAAGCGGAGTCGGAGCGAGTCACGTGCTACCCAAGGTTAGAACATACCTTGGAAGCTCATTACGCGGATCACATATTGGCGTCAAGTGAAAATATGCGGAACGAGAAGTAAACTTGTCTCTTGTCGAATTTAGTAATCTTCTACGTTAGCTTTTAAACAACAACCTTCTCTATAACCGAACATAGAAAACTATGATGATATAATAATACGGCGGGATATCATCCCGTATTATTGGGGCATGTTTCATTCCGTAATTTCGCGATACAAAAACCTATGGGCGCCACATAGGTTCCGGTAATAAGTACCAATCTACAATGACAATCCGGATATCGCGATTATATGAATGCGATTACCTCGCTTATATATACCAAGGTAGATATACAGAAGTTAGAATGTCATAGACTACCTAGGTAGAAAGGGGATGTCAACAGTGGGCCGACCCCTTAGCGTCGCTGTCACGAAACTAGAGCAAGCGAACGGCTGCTGGCACCGGTGGATAGATAGAAAAATCTCATTTACCTCAAAACCGCCACTAACATCCGACCAGTAACTAGCGGCTACGTCGACCGTATCTATTCTTCAGCTTTTCCTGACCGGGAAGGATGGCGCTCTCATGGCTCCTTGGCAAGGCCCTGAGAATCTTCAGCTGTCAGGGGTATAGCGCTTCGCGACAAGGGCGTGGTGTGCCCGAATGTGCTGTAAATTAATACTAAAATATGCGCGTATGGCTTGCTGTGATGGCTAAAATGCCTGATTCGTAATCGGTCTGTTTAATAAGTGCCTTCCATTTTGTTCTGCGCTGTCGCACTTATTTTTGAGTCCCAATTTCCTTCCGTACTTTTGGTCACCATCATGAGAAACGTGCGATGATGTTACGAGTACGATTATTGCCCGCTTGGGCGTGCTTAGTCGCATCTCTCGTAGGGGCAGCAGAAATAGTATATGTTACTGATCTTTCTATATTCACAGTATTAGTAAGTTTACCGGATGCGATAGCGCTATTTTAATTTCACTCTCCAATATGAAGTATATCTCCTTCGGCCTAGTGTGAAAAAGTTAAGAAGGTTGGGGATTGAACTAGACAATATGACCTGCTTGGAGAAAGGCATGGTCTACAAGATGAGAAGAGTTCGGGTTTCGGGATGCGAAATATAAAAATTTCAAGACGACGCTGATTATGTTAGGCACCTTGTGCAGCCAGCGCCATCTCCGAGAACGTCCAGTCGCAGACCGCTGAACACTGTCCCGAAGCTGTCACGGATCTTCAATCATGCGTCTGTACGAAAGATAATAACTTCGCCTCGATATCGTCAGGAATTTCGAAGTCTGTCAGTTATAGTTGCGGCTCGACGGCATCGGAGGACCAAGCGAGTGCGTCCAGTGTGTTCGAAGCGTACTGTAACCAAGACTCCATTACACCGTTTCCGACCCCTACGAGCCCCGTCACACAATACATTACCGATTTCCCAGCATGGCAAGAGCTCGCGCCATGCGCCGCGGGAGGTCTATCTTACATTGTTCAGTGAGTTTTGCTCCTTTGGTTGAGTTTCTGATTGAATGAAACGCCTAACTGTGATGTAGGAGCATGGTAAGTTGGGCCTGAATGTTGATGTGCCCCCCATCAGTCTAATATCGAAGGACAGACATACGACCTGTGTCCGGCGGAACCAAGTCTTCTCGCGACATGCGTATGCGGCAAAAACCAAAATTCCCTGCGTGCTAGTCAGAGCATCAATACGTCAGTAAAATCCTCATGTTCATCGCATACGGCGGATATCGAGTCGGCACAGGCCGTATTTGCGGCCTACTGTGGATTGGTCGATGGAACTACTTCTTTCCCAACAACTTCAGACCCGCCTGGAGATAGTGAGTTGTTCCTGGAAGGGTGCCTTGTGGAACTTTGGCTGACAATGGAAAATAGTGACCTATTATATAACTGCGCTACCGGAATTCAGCTCATTGGCCTCTTGCGCACAGTACGCGGTATCATGGGAAATATTATCGGTGAGCGAAAAATCGTCCTGTGAAGATTTAATGGCTGGTACTAATGAATCCATAAGCAAACCAATTACCTCTGTCCTAGCGGTCCACAGGCACTCGCCTCTTGCGCCTGTATTAAGAGCGGCATGTCTAATTACTTAAGTAACGCCATTACTTCGGACGTGAAATATTCCTGCGATTCGACTGCGACAGAAGATGTTAGTATCGCCTTGCGGCTATTCGACACGTACTGTAGCGCTGCAAAAGGGCTAACAACAGTTGGCGGAGTCACTGAATCAGGTAGGGAAGCCACCTAGAATGGCCGCTCTATCCTCTACTAATAATTGTGATAGTGCAACAAACATCTGCTACAGGGAACAGCGGGGTATCTTCACCAAAGGAGACCGGAGTTGCTGGTGGCTCCGAGACATCTAGCTCTAGTGGATCAAATGGGGGTACGGAAGGGGTAGGAAAGCCTGGAGAGGCCAATAGTAGCCCGAACATAGGCACGATCGTGGGGGCAGCGGTAGGCGCCGCAGCGGGCGTCGCAATTTTCGGTCTTGTGGCGTTCTTCTTCTGGCGACGATCGCGACTCAATCGTGGGTACAACCAACCTGTGCCCTCCTCTGCAGGCGCCGAATTTGGTGGGAAGCCAGAGCTTGATGGGGGCTCGAATTTAAGTCCATCGAAGGGGCATGCGATAGCACGGGTCGATAACGTATCTCCGATTTCTGCCAGTTCGCCAAACACATCGGAGCTCCAGGACAACAGTGCCTATTCTCCGCTTCAGAATCCAAATCAAGGCGCATATTCCCCACAGACGGCGGGCCAACATTATCCGTATAGCGCATCCGAGGCATATAGTCAACCATTATACGAAGCGCCAGGCCATCATGGACCGCAAGTGCATGAAGCACACGGCCAACCTAGAGCAGAGCTTCAAGGCATGGGCTGGCAATCTGGACCCGTAGCTGAGTATCATGAAATGGACGAGATTCGGAGGGGGTAATAATCTATAGTTATTCGGTACAATAATAATAAACGCATAGTGATTCAGATGGCACCATCCCAAAACTACCTACCCAGGTACCTGGGTAGTATATGTGTGAACATAAAAAGATTTAGGTAGATAATTGAGGATAAAATTTACTTGTATAATATTGAATGGTATGCCCGAGTCACATTTCATCCGGTATATTTCAATAGAGGTTGTAGGTATAATGTTTATTGCGAATGTATTTCTCCTTTATTGAGTATGATTTTTTGTTATATTCTGTTTGAGGGTTGCTGGCGTTGGTGACTTTATTTAATGACGTGGTTGTGTATTTTGGGTCGAGCAGGGATGGGCTGATAAAAAGTGGGCCACAACATGCATGTGGTCCAAGCTCCTTACCTCATTTTGGGTTAGGCAGAAAAAAGATACTTTTTCGACAGGTACCAGGTAGGTACACCCTGGACGAGCGCAAGCAAATTGGAAGCAACAGGGACATCAAGCGCTACCTTCCTAAGCCTCGTCGCGCCTTCCACCTTCCACCGAAAACAGTTACTCTGAGTTCCATCTCAAAGAAAGGAAAATTCACAAACTTTCACTTCTTTCTCACATTCGGTTTCTTTCACAACGGTCTCGCCCACCTGTTTTCCTATCATCGGGTGAACAGGTAGATTGATTGATCCCGTGATTGATTCATTACAGTTTATTTCACCATCATACACACTCCTTCAACTACTTTCTTTCATTATTTTTCTCTAGTTATCATACCTAATTTTTCACGTATCTCTATCGCGATCGCGATTCCCCATCTCCGACCTCTTCAACCACATTTACCCAACAAGATCGGAATTGATACCCCTACGCGAAATTCGAGTCTTTCATTTACCGACAATATTATTTCCCTGATGGCCATATCTCGATTTGACACTTGACGAAATGGCAGCTGCGGAGGTAGACCTTGGCTACCTAGCTACCCATCTGGGTATGCCTGAGGCGAACCTTACAACCGTCACCACGGATCCGACCGTCGACCTTGTTAATGCCATTCTGGCTGCTGTTGCTGCCAAAGGTCACGAGTACGATGAATTATATGGCCAAAAAATTCACTTGGAAGTCGAGCTTGAGACTTCCGTACGCAGTGCCGAAGCTCAACGCGACGCGAGCAATGAGACTGCTAAAAAGGCGCTTAAAGATGTCGAAGAACTACGCCAAAAGCTTAAGGACGAAGGTACGGATATTTCTTTTTCCCTCCATACCCTTATCTCTAGGTGTAAAGCTACTAACACCGATGCGCAGAAACTGCACGCCAAACTCTAGAAAATGAGTTGCAAGCGATTAAGTTTTCCAGCTCTACATCACAGTCAGAGATCGACAAGCTACGTGCGCGCATTGTATCCTTAGAAACCTCGAATCGAGAATCGCTGGCCATTATTGACACCAAGAATTCGGCGAACGAAGCTCTGTCTCAAGAGCTACAAGCGCAGCACCAGAAAAACTTGAAGCTTAACCAAGAAATATCGGTATTGCAGCAGTCCGTCCAGAATGCGAACAATGCGGCGAGCAGCTCCAAGTTCCGAGAACAATCGTTGCAGCAACAATTGCAAATGGCTCAGAGCAGTAGTGAATTTTTCGAGAAGGAGCTTAAGACCAAATCTGCCGAGGCGCTCAAATACCGTAAAGAGAAGGGTGCTCGGATCTCAGAGCTGCAACGTCTCAATGATGATGCCGTCTCCAATATCGAATCTCTAAAGCGTACCGAACAACAGCTACGTCAACGTCTTGACGAAGCCCAAAAGAAGGCTGATGATTCTCTAACAAAAATCCAACAGCTACAAGAAGCCGCGGGTCGCAAGGAGGAAGACTTCCGCCAAGAAAGCGATAGCCTTCGACGATTGGTAGATTTAAAGGAACAACAAACTCTGACCTATAAAAAACGGGTCCAAGAGGTTGAGACAAGGGAAGAACAAGTGAAGCGAGAGTGTGAAGATAGCGTCCGCCGAATTAGTGAGGAACTTGCTAGAGCTAATTCCGACAAGGAGGAGCTTTCCCAGGCGGTTGAGTCCCTTCGAGACGAAATTGGTCGATTAGAGGCTATGGTTGCAGGGCCCAGTCCTGCACAACCTGGATCTGCACCACAAACACCACGACCCTTGAATGGATCGTTATTCCGCTCAGGCTCACCTTTTGCAACGCCTGGCTCTACGCGAAAGTCACTCTCGACAACCCAGCTAATGGAGGACTACTATAAGATCAAAGGACAGCTAAACGCCGAGAAACTTCGTAGCAGCAATTTAGCAAAAGAATTAGACGACGTCATTGATCAACTAGAAGCCAAGCGTCCGGAGCTTGAGGAGCTTCAAGCCGACAACGATCGGTTACAACAGGAGATGAAGACAATGTCTCACCTTTCAGATGAGAGTTTCAGAGAGAGGGATGCAGCCAAGAAAGCAGCCCGTAAGGCAGAGGCGGCTGCTGCGGATGCTGAAAAACGCAATACCCTTCTTCGATACGAAGTAAAGAGTCTTTCTGCGCAGATCCAAATGCTAACCTTCAATGTGCATTGCCTCGAGAAAGGCCTCGACCAACTTTCCTCCGACGAACGCCTAATCCTACAAGGATTGGAGAGAGGCCAGATGGCCGAATCGGTAGGAGATGATGAACTGAACGCCCATACCTCAATTCTCGAGCGTCTAGTCGTCTTCAAGAATATCAAGCAACTCCAGGAGCGAAATGAACAGCTCCTCCAGGTCACTCACGAACTCGCAGAGAGAATGGAGAACGAGGAAGCAATTTCGGCCAAGAGCCAAGCGATGGAGGATCACAAGGAGCGGATACGATTAGAGCAGGAATTGGAAGTTTTCAGAGACACCCTCAAAGGCTTCCAGGTGCAGACTGAAAGCATCACAAAGGAAAGAGACATGTTCCGACGCATAGTTGAATCGAGGGCATCCGCTGATGAAATGGCTTCGGCTTTGGGTCGTTCAACACAGGATGGCGTTTTAGCTAGCATCGAGCAAAATTCTGCTGCGAATGACGATGGCTCGGATTATACCACATTGCTTCGAGATCTCCAGCAAAACTTTGATCTTTACCGCAATGAGCAGACCGCTGATCGCAAAACGATGAAAGAGCAACTTGAAAAACTATCTGCAGAGAGGAATTCGCTGCAGGCAGAGGTTTCTAAGTTGCAGTCTCAACTTTCTCTTGCGTCAGAACGCTACGAAATGCTCCAATCGAATTTCACGGCTTTGCAAGGTGAAAATAGGGAACTCCAAAAGAGGAACCAAACCATGTCTGAATCTGCTGCAAAGCAAGACATTCGCACACAACAAGTTGCTGAAGATCTTGTTGAGGCACGAGGACTGCTTGAGAGTATGCGAAGTGAAAACGCAAATCTCAAAGCAGAAAAGAAACTATGGAAAGATATCCAAGAACGATTAAGCCAAGACAACGAGAACTTGATGCAGGAGAAGGCCCGCCTCAATGGGTTGATCGCTACACAGCAATCGCTTCAAAATGAGCGTGAATTAAGCGAGGCTGAGACGAAGCGACGCCTACAGTCTCAGATCGATACTTTGGAAACCGACCTCACCACAACCAAGAGAAAGCTATCTGATGAAGTGGAGGAAGGAAAGAAGGCGCAACTCCGAAAGGAGTATGACGCCCAACAGTCTCAGAAGCGAATCGACGAACTCACTACCAACCTCAGTCAGATCCGCGAAGAGCTTGTTGCCACCAAGACTAGCCGGGATCATCTTCAGAGTAGAGTTGATGAATTGACTATCCAATTACGAAGTGCGGAGGAGCGTGCAGAAAGGCTTCAACCACGACCTACGCCAAGACCGGGATCCATTGTTTCAGCGCAAGAGCAGAGTGCTGCACAAGGTGACTCGGATGAGCGTATACAGGATTTGATTCACGAAGTAACGGATCTCAAACGTGACCTTGAGATGACAAAATCGCATCTAGAAAATGCCCAATCGCAAGTCGAAAGGTACAAGGAGTTGAGCCAGGCATCGGAGGAAGAACTTGAAAGGTTGAACTCCGCTCAGGACCAATACCAGCAGGAGATGGATGCAACCATCGCAGCGAAGGACGCAACGATCAAGGAACTTGAGCAAAGAGTAGAGGACCTATCTGCTGAATTAGCGAGGTCCAACGGCGAATTATCGAATCTACGCGATTCTCAAGCCGAAACTGCTAAGAAGTTCGAGGACGAAAAGGCAATTCTAGATGAAGAAATCAAACGTCTGAAGGATGAAGAGGAAAGATACACGGCTTCATCCCAATTCCACCAGCAGGACCTTCGCGCTCAGGCCGAGATTGCAACTAATGCGCAACAAGCATACGAAAGCGAAGTCATGAAGCACGGTGAAACGGCGAAATCATTGTCTAATCTACGTGGTGAATTCAACCAATTGAAAACTTCTGCGGCGACTTGGAAGGCGGAAGCTGAATCAGCAAAAGCTACACTATTACAGAGTGAAAGCTCCTGGGATGAGCGGCGACAACGATTTGAGAGGGAAATCTCAGAGCTTCGCGCCCGCCGAGACGATGCGAACGCTCAGAATAAACTTCTCCATCAACAACTAGAAGGTGTAACCCAACAAGTCTCCGCCCTACAGCAAAGCCGGTCTTCAACCGATGAATCCCTCGATACTATCGCCGCGCAGCCAAGCAGCTTAGATACAGACAAGTTCCGAGAATTAAGCAACTATCTCCGCCGCGAGAAAGACATTTTGGAGGTCCAATACGATCTCAAAGTGCAAGAGGCCAAGAGGCTGCAACAGCAAGTTGAATATGCACAGTCACAACTTGATGAGGCCAGACTGAAGTTGGAGCAAGAACGTCGCTCTCAGGGTGACAGCGACCGAAATTCTATAGCCCACAAGGACCTGATGGCTAAGCTAGAGGAACTTAACCTTTTCCGGGAGAGTAGTGCCGCGTTACGAGCAGAAGCTCGTCAAGCACAGGCTCAATTGGCCGAGAAAACAGCTAGAATTTCGGAGTTGGAGTCTACCATTCAACCACTCGAAGCTCAGATCGAGGAACTTCAGAGTCAGCAAGCATTTAGAGAAGCGGAGATGAAACAGCTCCACGAAGACCGAGACCGTTGGCAAAAGCGAACGGAGGATATTCTTTCCAAACATGGCAGGACCGACCCAGCGGAAGTCGAAGAACTGAAGCAGACCGTAGCTAAATTGGAATCGGAGCGGACAGCACTACAAGGAATAGAGGCTCCTCTTAGGGAAAAGGTCAATGAACTCGAGAAGACCCTTGAGGAGAAAGAGGCTGCATGGCAGGTATCGCGAGAAAAACTTATCGCTAGCGCCAAAGAGAGATCTAGGAATCTGACTAATGCGAAGAACGAAGTAATCGCTGAAAAGGACAAGCTTCAGGCCACCTTAAATGATGTTTCCGGTCAACTCACGACAACCCAAGCAGAACTAGATCAATCTAAGAAGGCAAGGCAAGGTTTAGAGGAACAGATCAACAACTTCAAGCGACAAGTCGAAGCACTTCAGGAGAGCGCGCGAAAGGGCTCGACTGGTTCTGGCCCTGCTGATTCGTCTAATACGGATACATTACCCGCTCTACATACTCAATTAGCGGAGGTACGAGCTGAGCTAGAAAACGTCTCGTCACAAAAGGCTACCATTGAACAAGAGTTGCAAAATGCTCGCGATCAACTAACTTCGGCGATATCTGAGCGAGATCAGGCCATTGCTAATGCGCAGACTCGAGCGACCAACGGCGACGGAAAGGTAGAGAACGGGACAGGCATTTCTGAGTCAACCTCTCTAGCGACACCGTTGTCTAACGAAGAACGCAAGGCCCTCGAAGAGAGAATTTCGGAGGCTGTAGCTAAGGCTGCTGAATGGGAAGCCAAGGCTCAGGAGTTGACCGAGAAACATGATCAGATCATTAGAAATAGGAGTGATAAAATGAAGGAGTCATTGAATAAACGCCTCGCCGATTTCAAAGCTCAGATGGAGGAGGAAAGAGCCCAAATGAAGCGGGACGTCGAAAAGTTAGAGTCCGACTTCAAACTTCGCATCGAACAGGAACGAAAGATTTGGGAAGCGGAACATACCAATTCCCCCAACGACACAAAGCCACCTATAACGCCCGCTCGCCCGAATTCCTCCGAGACACCCGCAGGAACACCTACGACCTCCATTGCCGACTTCAGCTCACTTAATGATAAGGAGATAAGGGATCTTGTTTCTACCAATGCTACAATTAAGAGTATCATTCAGAACAACATCAAAAACAAACTCGCACTCGAGACGAAGAAGGTACGCGAAGAGCAAGAGGCACAGAAGACAGAGTGGGAGCAGAAGATAGCCCAAGCACGCGAGCAAGCTACTCAGTTGGCTACTACTAAGAGCCACGTGAAACTCAACATGACTGAAAAGAGAAGTCAGCTTGCTGCCGCTAAGTTGACCGTTGTGGAGACCGCTGCGAAAGACACACCGCAACGCCCAGTCGTGGAAGTATGGGAAATTGCCAAAGAGGTAACATTGCCGCCAGCACCGAAACCAGCTACTACCAATTCATCAGCTGCTCCGGCGACAGCGAATGCTACAATAGGCAAGTCTAGTCACTACCCAGTCGCTCGAACGTTACATGCTAACAACCTCTCAGCTCCTGCCCAGTCTACAGCTGCCAGTGCAACTACGAATCCCCAGACAAGCGGTATACCCAAACTAGGGGTGGCAAACAATGTCCCAGCGCCAGTCAATCCATTTGCAAACGTTAAGAACGAACAGTCACAGCCGGCGCCTGCGGGTCCGAACCCTTTCGGACAACCTTCCCAACAACCAGTCTCTCAAGGTGGTCCAGCTTCTCACCCATTTGGCCAACCCCCGGCTGGAGCACAGCTTCCGGCTAAGGTTACAGGTCTTCCAATGCCGACGACAGGTATTCGCAGGCCAAGCGGACCTAATCAGGCACGCGGTGGTGCTCGCGGCGGAGCAGCGGGGCGTGGAGGCCGCGGGGGTGCGCAGGGCAGGAATAGCCTCAATCCTGGAGCTGATAACTTCCAACCTGGAAACAAACGACCTAGGGGAGATTCGGAGGTGGGTAGCGGCGCCAAGAGACCACGAGGAGGTGGTCCGCATCAGTAGTGCGGAATAGCTAGGCTGGATCGTGGAAGAGATACCATCAACAAGCATTGCAATGTACGTTATGCAGGCGGTTATTTGGCTTCTATTAGGCCGGACATTTTACCCCGTGGAGGAGGGGTTCATGGCTTTTTTTCTACTATTAAACTGCTGTAGCTTTAAAAGGGTGGGGTTGCTAGGTCAAGGCTGGAAAACGAAGGCGTCCACATTGTTGTACCTTTACTTAAGCCTCACAGCATTGGGTGTTGTATGAATGGCACGCATTTTCTCTTTTGTGCAAGTGTATTAGGTTTTGAAATTTGTAATTGAGTGACTGTTGGTATGTGAGTGGATGTTAATATGACGGTGGGTTTCGGGTTCGGTAGAAGACGAGCTGAGTAAATTGTGATGGTATATGATGATGTGGAAGTTCAATAATAACAATTTAGTCATGATAAATATCTGAATGTGATGATAAAACTGAAAAGTTCATGCCCAAGTACGTAGAGATATCCAGGTCACCAAGAGGAATCCTCGACTTTGCGTAGCTGGTGTTTTAAAAATTTTGGTAGGGACGATTTTAAAACAATCAACGAGGATACATTGCTCACAGTATGCTAAAAAGAACTTTCACTACGAATCTTGTTTCGATGATATTGTAACCGTAGATTTCTCTACCCATGCTATAGACGGAAACTATTTTTAGATGGAAATTCTTCCAATCGCGCGTTTCGTAAGTGGAAGTAAATGGAGCTATCTTCAGGTGTTTGATAATAGCAAAGGCGTACCCGCTTATCTCATTGGTGGGCCACCTATTTAAATGGGGCTCTTACCTGCTTGGTCATATAGTACTCAATTAGAAGCCCTTACTTCACAGTACGATACAGTGTCTGTTCTAAGGCGTGGTGGCGGAGTGGTCTAACGCGCAAGACTAGAATCTCTTTGAAATTCTGTAATCTTGTTCCTTCGGGAGCGTCCGTTCGAATCGGGCCCACGTCGACATTTTTATTTTCTTTTTGGGGATTTAATTTTACGGGGTTGTGTGATGATTTCTCTTAATTTCCGGTGAGGGTTTACGAAATTTTAGTTTTTGTCTTACCCCTTTTTTATCCTACTATAATGGGATGAGCTCGACCACCAAGACTAAAGCTTCAAGTAGAAGGCCACATACGTACTTAATTCCCCTTCCTAGAACGAAGATATTAAGACAAATTGTAAGTAATACATGAGAGGAGTGGTCCACTTAATATCCGAGATTAGGAAGTTCAAGATAAGTGATGTGAACTTCCAAGCCATCATTCCTAATCAAACAGCTTTATGGTCTCTTCCGGCTGGACTAGGACACCCCCATCCGATCTAACCACACTCCCTGTAGCGTTGGTGTCCTTCATGAGGTAGATATACGCCTCAGCCACTTCCTCAGGGGTCCCAACTTTGCCCAACAGTGCCGTCTTAGCTATTCCAGAAACTAGCATTTCTCGCTGCTCACCGCTCCCAAACATTTCCGTGTTCGTAGCGCCAGGACTAACAACATTCACGCGCACGGGGGCTAGATCCAGAGCCAACCCACGTCCAAGTCCGATTATAGCCGCGCTCACGCCGGAACCAATAGCGCCGCCCTTCATAGGCCTATCGGCGACACGTCCGCTCGTGAAAATAAGCGACGAGGAAGTACTCTGCTTAACATACTTATGCGACAGCTTCGCAATAAGCGAAGGCACGACATAAGTATACTGCGTGCTATCCCTCAAATAATCCCGCGATACACTCGCGAGAGGTCGGAATTCGAAACGAGCTGCGGTGTATACGATATGATCGAGTAACTGTCCGCCCGCCGCGGTGTTGACGTCGGAGAATAGCTTCTCGAGGTTGGACTCTACGTCGTTGTCTTTGACGTCGCATACGTAGCCCCGGATCTGGGCGCCCGGGACCGCGTCTTGGAGCTTTTTGACGGCGGCTTCGACGCGTGTTGGGCTCGACGAGGCGATGGAGACGTGGACGCCGTCGGTGGCGGCGAGTTTAGCGACTCCTGCGCCTATGCCAGAGGAGCCTCCGATTATGAGGATGTGTTGGTTCTTGATGGAAGGCATTGTTGGATGTGGATGAAGGTTGTACCTATATAAAGCTAGAATTGCTAAGTAGACGAGCTATAATGTTCCAGGGAAAGGATGAGAGGCAGAAGCTTCAAATGGGATATGCTTTAGCAATACATCTATATCGAAGTAAGAGACGAAGACGAAGAGAGATATATAGAAAACGCATCATGTCGTATCTCCGTATCCATTGTAAATAAACTGCCAACTCTGGAAAAGATCTCCCCCGGCGTCCCAGTCGGTCGGATTCTAGCAGCCGATTCAACGGAGACGGCAGAACTCATCTATAAAGTGTCGTCGCCGCGCTGTTTAACTGCTTAGATAGTGACTCGGCGACGACACTAACGGAGACTTCCCAGGAGTCCGGTCAGGTATACCGGAGCTAAGCGGTTCTGGAGTTAATGGTTCCGGAGATAAGGTAGTTTGGTGGCCGAAAGTGGAAATAATTTTGACGATCCCGAATTAATTAACCCGCCTTCACGGCGGAGTAACTTAGCTAGGTAGGTGCACATGTTGATGATCAGTAACATCAGTAATTGCAGAAAATCGTGTTAAATCCCAGGTCTATTGTTAGACATCATGGTACCAATAAATGGTCCTAGGTGGATAATAAGTGAAGCTTTTTGAAAGGCTTGACGAAATGTATCGAACTGTCGCGAAACGATTTATGGGCGGGAGGTTGGGACAGACGATCTTTTCACTCTTTTGCTTTTGAAACTTGGTAGGCTAACCGGACAAGACTGGACGGTGTGTTTTTTTTTCCAAGCAATTTCCTGAAATTCTAGAAGCATTAAGATAGTGAGATAGACTGTTCATCAACAATTCCATCTACTGGTGAATAATTCTCACCTAGACGGCGCCTGGGTTGAAAGATTTCTTCGAATTTTCCAGCTTAAGATTCCTGCCTATGTCGCTGAGTAATAACGCCACGTACCTTTGACACGCCACCCCCGCTTTCGTCGTAGAATAACTCGACAATATCATGAACTAGCCATCTTTCCATCATCATCGACATTGAACCTGACGTTCGACCCGGTACCTGCGAATAATGCCTTCGCTCTCGCTGCGATCGTCTATGTCGGATGGCGAGAGCTCCCGCTGTTTCCCCCGCGCTTTTCCGGCTTATCGGATTCATGCGATGTATTCCGATTTTCAGTCGAGAGCTAGCCATGGTTGTCTTAGGCCAAGTCAGTGAACCATGGTCAGCTAGCAACCAGAAAAATGGGGATCGCAACAGCCACTGCAATTGCTATAATAGTGTTGTTGTCCATACATTTAAGGGGTACGGGCCTCATTCTTAGGCCTAGGACCCTTAAACAGGTTTCAAGACGATGGCAGAACGTCCAACTAAGACTGTGTGGAATTGGAGTATCCACGCGGACCAAGCATATATAAGAGAAAAGACCTGCAAGTCACAGGCATTACGGATATAGAAAAAGATGACTTTACACAGGAGCACGAGGCATTCTAATATCTTGAACCAATTACCTAACAACTTAGATCCTTACACGCTGGCTTTTCGCAGTTTAGTAGCCAGCTGCGATGCGACACGTCAATGAAGAACATCACAATTTCCAATATGGATGCCCAAGCCAAAACAATATTAAAACAACACGTCCCTGGCGAGCCAACGGAGCCGCCTTCGATTAATTGCGTGCAATTTCAGCCATAGCTTCGTCCCCACGAAAGCACTAGTAATCCGAAGTGAGAGTGCTATGATTGGACAGTATTTCGTATACATGCACGATGATTGCGGACATTTGGTTGGTCGAACACATTCAAATCTCTGTCGATATAAACAGGTAAGCTTGTCAGTACACCAGTCTAATTGTGCTAATACTGAAAATTGAACCTAGAGCATACCCGCAAGCGAGATACCCTAAAGATGGATAATCGGGGTGGGAAGAAGCCGAGAACGATGTGGAAAGCAGCGGCAAATTTGGTCAAAATCATAAGGCGGGACAGCGAGACTCCGTCACCTCTTGAGGATGACGTCTCACGGAGTCTTGATCTTCGTCGAGGAAGCCGCGCAACCCCAGCTGCAAGTCTAGCAGCTCGATCCATCGAAACAGACACCGACAGCTTGAACAAACCTACCTCACCGACTGAAAACATACCACGAACAGAGCCTACACAGACACTCATAAGGTCTTTTACAGAGCCAGTTACAGAGCCAATCATAAAACCACTTAAAAAATCGGCAACAGAACCAATAACAGAATTGGCTGCACAACCATTATCAGACACGGTAGCAGGGTCTGCTACAGAACCTCATACGGAACCAACTACGGAACCATCGGCAGAACAACCAGTGGCAGAGCCGGTGCCAGAGCAAACCACAGAACGAAACGCCGAACCAGTGGCAGAACCGACTAAGGAACTGGAAACAGATCCGTCAACGGGACATGTAGCAGAGACATTACCAGAGCAAGATATTGAGTCAGTTGCAGAACCAGTTACAGAGCTAAATGTAGATTCAACCCCACAGCCGTCAACAAAATCGGTAACAGAACAAGCTTTAGAACCGGTTCCAGAGTCACTTGAAAGGCTAGTAGCGGAGGCGGTAGCAGACACAGTGGAAAGCCAACTAGCAGGACCATCCGCGGAACCAATCACAGAACAGCCGGCGGAAATACCTACCGGATCGGTTGAAGAGTCTGCTACAGATCCCGACACGAAGTTGGACACAGCACCAATTACCGAAATAGCCACAGATCCAGCAGCAGAACCGCGTGCAAAGCCTGCTACAGAGCCGATTGTGGAGATATCCGAAGAATTAGCCACGGACCTAGCTGGAGAAAATTCCACGGAACCAAACATAGAACCAGTCACAGAGCCAGCCACAGTGACAGACCAGCAAGACGAGACTAAACAACCCCCAATAAATATCTCAGAACAATCTCCGAAGGAACCAGCGATAGTATCACATCCTAGTTCGAGTAATGTGTCGGAAAGGCCGCTCGAAACACCTTCACTGCCGCTCTCCGGTACTGAAACGCCACGAGAGTCGCTTTGGGACGAGGCGTATGAGTCTCTCCGTATGAGAAGCTCCATTTTAGTTTCCTGGTACGAGACAATTCTATCTCGATGTTTGGAGGAGTCTGTTTCGGAGTTGTCGCCACAAAGCCCACCATCCGATATCTTCACGAACTTGATCGATCAACAAAATAGGGGAACTAGGCGTAATCAAATGGAGAAGCTACTCTATCTTTGGCTCCGAGAGAGAGATGAAGGGGGTCGCCAGGAGGACGCATCTCTAGTCGATATCGTCAAGAACACGGAATCGATGACAACGACGGAAGCGGTACTTGCGTGGGTTGCTATTTGTTACGCGGCGTCAAAGGTATGTTTTTTTTTTTTTTGAATCGTCATTTTCGCATCCCACTTACTCACATAAAATTAGGTTATTCTCAATCCCGTTAAAGCAGAAGATGAAGATGATAGCAAGGGTCTTATACACATCATATCAAGGATGGAATGGTACTGCCATTTGCCAAAGATGCTCTACGAAGCAAAATATGGCACGGTACCCTCAGAACTCAAGCAAGGGATTACGTCGCTATATAAGGCTATTCTGTCTTATTTGATGACGATCGTGTGTTCCCATCTTGGAAGCCTTACGTTTACAACGCCCAGCGTTCTCTTCTTTGAATTTCGGCGGGCGGGGCTGAAGATGCTGATCGAGGCGGAAAATACCCTACCAGTCTTCAACAAAGAACGTGTACAAGAACCTCTCGAAGTGCTATGGAGGGATATCAACATAGAACCACGCAAACCATCTCCTGAAGCTGAGCGGCCGGGGCCTTCGGGGAAGAATGCGCAGCTGCTTAATGACCTCGACGTATCCGATCCTAGGCTTAGCATCCCTGTTGAAGGTAGCCCTAGCCGTCCGGAATACCAGCTCTACCAGATACTCCTTTCGACTAAAGAGTATAAGTCTTTTCTGAGCTGGAGTACTTTTTCAGGGTCGGGGAACCAGCTACTGTGGATCCGCGGGGAGCCTGGCCAGGGGAAGGACATGCTTCTTACAGGAATCATACGGGCGCTGTTCCCAGTAGAAATCCAAGATCAATCCAACCGCCAATTTTTGGCGTTCTTTCGCTTTGACCACACGAAGCAAGGTTTTACCAACCCAGTGAAAGCCCTAAAAACAATTATATGGCTTATCCTCGTGAACCAGCCAGAGCTGTCTACCCACCTATCGGAGAAGGTTAATGCACTTGGCCGCCGACACTTCAACGATGATAATGACTTCCTGGCGTTGTCTTCAATTTTCTACGACATAATAAGAGACACGCGCCTAGCGAAAACATATATCGTTATCGATGCTCTCGAAGAATGCACCTCCGGAGTTGATGACCTTCTAGCATTAATCGCTAGGTCTATGAAGTTATCCAGCGATATAAAATGGCTTGTTTCAAGCGATGATTCGGAGCGTTTCGAGTTGGCCTTTTTGAACAGCAGCTATGTCAACCTAGGTCAAGGCTTGTTGGGCACAAAGAAAATCATCTTCGATTACATAGCTGCTAAGGTGGCTGATTTAGCCAAAGTCAAGAAGTACGACGAAGAGCTTGAGAAGGCGGTCATCGGGGGCGTATTTCGGTCGTCGCAGGGCAATTACCTGTGGGTGGATATTGTCTGCGAAGCCTTGCGCTCCGAAGAGACGTGGAATGCGATCGACCTCCTGCATGATGTAAGACAATTGTCTTTGGATGGCCTTTACGAGTACATGTTCAAGACGCTTGAAATGCTCCCACGTCGGGGTATAGAACTTTGTACCAAAGTTCTCTCGACGATGGCACTTGTGCACGATACACTACAGATTGACGAGTTACACGCCCTAGCGAAATTGGGGAAAAGAGTCGATTTGGTGAATTTGCTGACGAAATGCTCCGTATTCCTCCATACTGACGGCCGGCGAGTCTGGTTTGTTCACCAAGCAGCAAAGGCTTTTATCCATAAACGACTCTTTGACAATACCGCTACGCTGACTCAGCGACACATAGAGATTGCACAGAATTGTGTCGATTTCATTGGACAGGTTCTTAGCAAGAACAATCATGCGGTTAGGTCCCAACACATCGGTGTGAATGGTTCTAGTCCAACGGAAGCTAACGCTAGCCACTATTCCACCCTCAACTGGATAACGCATCTTTCCGACGCGCGAAATATCGATAGAGACGATGGGTTGCGCAAGAAGATTTATTGGTTCCTCCAGAACCACTTTATGGCTTGGGTTGACGAAGTAGTCTTGCGAGGGGAGCTGCCAGAGGCGGTAGCGAAACTGAGGGGCCTGGATCTGTCTTTACGGCGAAGAACGCGAAGTCTACAGCCTATGCTTACTAACGGACATACTCAGTCCAATGGGTCAGCCACGAAGGATTCGTTAGCCGCCGGTATCCGAGACGCCCACCTTTTCCTTCGGCTCCATCAATCAGTCAACAGCCCCAAGTATGTCCATGCCTATAATACGCTTGCATTTTGTCCTACAGAAAGTATCATTAGAAAAATGTGGATAAAAGATGTTCTACCTTGGCTCGAATCTCCGCCAGCTATGGGCCGACGGTGGGGTCATGACTTCGCGTCGTTCCGTCACCGCGCTTATAACCCCGAGTGGCTATCCGTCGCGGCTTCTCCAGACGGAAAAATCATAGCTTCTAGTTCTGAGGACGGGACTCTATGCATTTGGGATGCTGAAACGGGAACTATGCAACATACAGATAACGTATGGAATGGGTGGATCATGAACCTCGCCATCTCTAGCCGGGGAATTCTTGCCGCCGCTACCAGCACTGACGATGACTCCCCGGTCATCATGTGGGACTTAGACACGGGGCGCGAAGTGAAAAGAATCCCATTACAGGGGTCATATTCAATTTGCTTCTCGGACGACGGAAGCAAACTTGCGGCAACGTCTTCTTCGATCGTTAGGATATGGGATCTCGACAGCGAAACACCCAAAACCGGCACCTTCAAAAGTTTTGATATTTGCCATTCAGACACAGTGATGAGCGTGGCCTTCAGTCCAGGTGGGAGCCTGCTAGCTACGAGCACAGTTGACAACAAGGTTAGAGTATGGGATGTAGAGCAGAAAGGGAGAGCTCTTGAGCCGCTATTTACTCTATGTGGTCACGAAGGTGATGTGCATTCTATTGCATTTTCGCCTGATTCAACACTCCTTGCTTCCGGATCCTACGACGGCACTATTCGGATCTGGGAGTTGAACGCAAAGGAGCGTACTTTCAAAGCACGTGAACCCCTCGATGCACGCCATGGCCAAGTACACTCTGTTGTCTTCTTCGTTGCCAATGGCTATACATATCTCGCTTCCTGTACAAACCATGCTATTGATATCTGGGATTCTGTGACTGGGGAACACGTGCAAGTGATGGGTTCGCAAAGCCAAGAACTATGCAGCATGGCTCTTGTGCGAAACGGAAATTACCCTTGCCTTGCCACCGGAACGAGTCACCCAGGTACCAACGTAATACTTTGGCACCCCCCGGTGACTCCAGATCCAGAAGAATTGGAACCAGTCGAAAAAGTAGAAGCATGGGAACCTAAGGACCTAGCTCTTAGCCCTGACGGTAAGACCTTAGCCGTGGGCCGGGACGGTGGGAGTGTATTTCTCTGGGATACCGAGACGAATCGACCTCTCGAACTGCGAATGGAAACTGGACAGAAAGGTGACATAATGTCTGTCTCTTTTTCACCGAAACATGGGACGATGCTACTTTCTTCTAGTATGGATGCCAGCATAAGCGTCTGCGATATCAAAACAGGCAAGCGACTACACTTGTTCCAAGGCCATTCGCGTTGGGTCAGATTCTCCACTTGGTCACCGAACGAAGACTACGTAGCCTCGGCTTCACAGGACGGCACCATTTGCATATGGAAGATAGGAGGCGAGGACAAGCAAAAGCCGCATATCCTTAAACATGGAGATAGTGCCAATGGTGTCGCATTTTCTCCCAATGGGAAGTACATTGTGACGTGTGGCGATAATAAAAAGGTCTTGATATGGGCGCAAAAGGATGACAAGAGTGGCTGGTTTCCGAAACACACGCTGGAAGGCCACGATGACTGCGTCACAAGCGTCCTCGTTACTCCTGATTCGATGAGGGTCATTTCGGCGGGACTCGATAAAACTATTAAAACCTGGGGCATGGCAAGCGGCCTGCGGTTGGGATCCGTTCAGACCAGGCAGTCCATTTACAAGATGTGGTTCGATAGCCGCTCTCCTAGTCACGTCATGACCCCTTATGGAGCGAAAGCACTCAGCAATCCCTCCTTAAGATCAGCTCGGGCCCCTCCTTGGTGCCCTTATCGGCGTAGCCGCAATAAGGGTGAAGATGGGGAGTGGGTCATGTGGTATGACAGAAAAGCCCTCTTTCTCCCGAAGAAGTTCAGCCCCGCTTGTTGCGGTATCTTTGGCCATAAGGTTATAGTCTGCACAAGCACCGGACAAATTCACGTGTACCGATTTTCCGAATCTGTCCCTCCTCGAGTTACTTCCTAATTCTAGACACCCTCCACCCCAGCCCTACCAATATCGGATTTTTCAATACATCATCTCAGGGGTCGGGAATCACATAATCTACCTTTACTTATACCTTAATAGCATGGGCTAGGAATATCTGTAAATTAAATTGTTGAAGTGGGATTAACACACTATCTCTGGCTACTACATGGGTTGGCATCAGCAGCATGAATGTAATTTACTACGCCCCCCCAACAGTGAATAAACCATCAATAAATCAGTTGGCTTGTCCTACTTATAACTCATTAAAACGAAAGTATGTAAAGTATTGTGCAGCTTCTCAAAGTACGAAAACATCAGTGAGGGGCGTGTCATGATAGCAGGGGTTTAATATCCTTCGCGTGGCGATATATAGAGGACAAGAACGACGAAGAATCTTGGGGGGAGGATGGAGGAGAAATATAGGTTAATTTGATGTTTTATACGATGTACTTAAGTATAGTCATTTGAGGAGTGTTTGGGTGTATATTTGATTTTAATCTATTACTTAGAACCTCGAGACTGGCAAGTCAGGCAATGCGTTAGAAATCATTCCAACCTGGGGTCAAACATCTCGTAGCATCACAGCATACTAATGAATCGGCAAAAGTTCGTTTGCCATCATACACTCACTGTTTGCTAGGGACTCGAGCTTGTCCAGGTGATTAAGGCTCCTATTGCTCCATCGGTTGCCGCTTGGAACGTGCATTTAATGGCACCCATTTCCTACCATTCGAGGAACAACTCCTACATTTTCCCATCCGCACCTCATCCACACAAAGATCAAGGCTATTGATACAGCATGGCGCCAATCGAGGAAAACACCCCCAAGAAAGACAACACTTTGACTGTTGTCGATGTGAAAGACATAAAGCCTCTCGTTGAGGATATCGTGCGGGATGCATTCAAAGCAGAAAAGAACAAGAACAATTCCGAGGAAAGTTCGGAGAAAGACGAAGTTGTGTCGGAGGACGAGAAGGACAAGGAGGCTATAAAAGATGCGCCCAAGGAATCTAGCCGATCTATTCGACAATTTCGCGCAGCGTAAGTATTCTATCCAGTACCCCCAAGCCCTTGCCATCTGTAGCATTCACTGAGCGCAATATTCTATCGCGCTTAAAAGATATACTTAATTTGCCCTGATTAGCAATTGCTAACCCCTAAATCTATTAGTTGGAAGTCGGTAGTATTCCCTAAAGACATGGAGAAAGTTTTCGAGGACGAGGTTAACACCAAGACCGACGATGCATCGCCACCGACGCCACCGGCGCCATCGATATCGCTGCTCGTGGACGACATGAAACCAGAGGACATTGAGGATGACTCTCCATCAAGGTAAGAATGGGCGAGGCAAAAACGAGAAGAGAACGAGGACAATCCGCACCTAGACCAAATCATGTCGATGGTTGGTTTGGAGGAAGTCAAGGCCCATTTTCTCGCCATTAACACTAAAGTAAAGGCCGCCAAAGCCGACAATGCCAGTGATCCGGACTTTCAAGGACTACGCTTCCATTTAATTCTCCACGGCAGATCAGGAATGGGTGAGTGTCATGAGTCTTGCAGCACAATTTTAACATTTAAAAGCGATTATGACTTAATGAGAACAGGGAAGAAAACCGTTCCTAGTATTTACGCATCATTTTTACATTCCCTAGGGGTTATGAAGGAGTACCAAGTTCAATGGTATTCTTTCGATTCCGCATGGGGAGAATCGCCGTATTGGCTGAGAGAGTATGGTGATGATGATGATGGTGGTGGTTGGAGTCCTTTCGAAAACCGAACGCCCCCCCAAAAAAGTCGCGCCGAAAGTTGAAGCAACGGTACGTTGATATTATAACCCTCTATTACAATTCGTAAATTAATGGGTTATAGGTGATGATCTGCAACCACGACTGTTTTTCAAACTCGGAAGACGTAGAAAAGCTTTTGGAAGTAGTAAAAAAACGACTAGAACGAGTCGTGTTGATAATCATTTCCGAGGAAACTTTTCCGGAAGAGCCTCCCTTCATTATATCATTTGGGGGTGCAATGCCTATCCGCCGTTCAGAAGTCGTTAAGAAAGATTCCGTGCTGAAGTTAATAGATGGGAGTGAGAAAGCCATCCAACAACTTGAAACCCCTATGATTTTTCAGGACTACACGGACGGTGAGCTAATGAGACTACTCATTTACATGTTCAAGAAAAGAGACGTGGAGGTTCAGGGCGGGTTTGATGATAATAGCCTCCGAGTCCTAATTCGACGAATTATGTCGAGTACACCTTCGGAAGCACTGATGGCTACCAATGCTCGCGCTATAAAAGATGAATTCGATAAGGTGTGTAGACGCCAAGCTTTGTGGCTACGGGGACCCGGAGATAGTGAGCATAATCAACGGCTTCTTACCAGGGAAGACATCGCTGGACCGACTCCGAAAGATGAACTAGACGAAAATGCCTCTTGGAAAGCAATCAAAGCTATGATAGGGCTAGAGAAAGTCAAGAGTGAAGTCATCCAACTTTTTGACTTCGCTCAAATGAAACGCGAATGTGAACTCCAGGGGAAGAAACCAACTAAAGTGAATTTGAACCGGTTGTTTCTTGGTCCGCCCGGGGCAGGCAAAACAACAGTTGCTAAACTGTATGGTCAGATTATAGCTGACCTGGGGCTGGTTTCGAAAAAGGATATTATGGTACGGAATGGCGGTGATCTAATAGGTCAATACATAGGACACACGGAGCAACGTACGAGGGGAATACTCAGAGATTCTCAAGGCAAAGTCCTAATTATTGACGATGCACACATGCTGTACCAAGGCACCGGCCATGGGACGGACGATTCAGATGTATTCCGCCAGGCCGCCGTCGACACTCTCGTTGCCAATACGTCTGCGGATCCAGGGGAAGATAGGTGTATCATTCTTGTTGGATACGAGGATAAAATGCGAGAATTCTTCAACAACACCAACCCTGGACTACAGAGACGATTTCCCATGGAGAGCGCTATATGCATCAAACCGTATAGCGAGGACCGTCTATGTGATATCCTGGACTTAAAAATGGCCGAAAATGAGATTAAAATGACAGAAAGTGCTAGGAAGGTCTCTCGCGAAGTGTTACGGCGTATGCGGATTAATCCTAAATTTGGCAATGGTGGCGACGTCGAAAATCTGTTGTCTAGGGCAAAGACCCGATATGTAGCACGGACAAAACAAAGTTCTTCATTCAACCTCAGTGGCTCCCAGATGGTCCTGGACCCGGCCGACTTCGACCCGGATTATGATCGTGCTTCCAACGCCGACAAAAGCCGCAAGACTCTCTTTGAGGGCTTTGTAGGTTTCGAGGAGATTGTTGATCGATTCAAGAGATACCAGGGACTAGCAGTAGGAATGCGGCGACACGATATAGATCCAAGGCCGCATATTCCTTGGGCGTTCATCTTCAAGGGCCCACCTGGTACCGGAAAAACATCAACTGCACGGAAGATTGGTCGCCTCTATTATGATATGGGCTTGCTATCCACCGATGAAGTCGTTATATGCTCGGTAACGGATTTAATCGGAGAGTGTATGGGGCAGACAGGCCCTAAAGTTATCAGCAATCTCGAGCTGGGTCTTGGAAAGGTCCTCTTTATTGATGAAGCCTATCGCTTAATCGGGACTGGAAGCAAAGGTGGTTACCATAGTGAAGCTGTTGGCGAGCTTGTCGACGCTATGACTAAGCCGCGCTATGCGGGTAACATGGTCGTCATCTTAGCTGGTTACACCGAAGAAATGGAGTACTTGCTTCGCATGAACCAGGGTCTTCGGAGTAGATTTGCGACGCATGTCGCGTTCCCTCATATGGACCCGCATTCGTGCTTAGTCCATCTAAGAAATGAGGTCCAGAAGCTCAATATTGACATCGTAAACGAGGAGGTTCCGGGACAAGACAACGATGAACAAGTTCACCAACTCTTCGCGAAGCTCAGCCACACAAAGGGGTGGGTGAACGGTCGAGACGTCGAGACCCTGGCTAAAACTATCGTTGGCGATGTGTATTCGCGCGAAGGCCGGTTGGAGCCCGACAGCATTGTCGGTGCTTTGACTATTTCGATGTCCCAGCTAATCGAGGTCCTTGAGAATATGCTGCAAGAGCGAATGAGCACTTATGACTGTGGCGAAGCGGATATTTAATCTCGAAGACATAGATGTTACTCACTATCACTCCTTCGCTTAATTAGAATTGCATTAATAAATTTAGTAATAAATCATTGAGATATAAAATGTTTAGGTGACAGAGTTATCACAACTAGACTTGTGTGATATGCATTACGCGTTCAAAAGGAAAAGGTAACAATTTGAAAAATAAAAAACTAACTCACAACCAAACAGTATGTAATAGGATCTCTATTAATGTCAAACCCCAGACTAGTCGGCCCATCGAGCCTAAACCCGTCCAGCAAGACGACGAGTCAGCAAGGGGAACCCAGCGCGGCGGAAGCTAAAGCTCCCTACCAAATCGGGACGAATCCTGCCCAGGGAGGCCATTCTATTCGCGGGGAAAATCGACCGAGCTACCGAGCCAGATGGTACGCGTTCCCCACCTGATTTTACCTGGTCGCGACGCAACCTCCGCTGGTTTGCGAAAAGGGAATCCAGTTCGAGCTGGGGCGGTGGACTAGTACTTATAGAATTGCGGCTTTCAACCTCGTCTAGACGACGGGAGCAATTTAATATACTCTGGGGAGATAGACCCCGGAAAAGCTTCACTAAGGTAACATCGCGCGACTTGCCACGCGCAAGGTACAAATTGGACAATTTGCGCACAAATGAATATAAATGGCTATGCATATCCGCGCGAGGTCGAGTATTTGGTACGCAGAGCCGCCTTGTCGGTGCTAATTGGAAACGTCCCAAGTTAATAAATACCAATATTGGCGATGAAGTTTTTCGCGTTGATACAGCTGTTAGCGGCTGCGGCTGTAGCTTCAGCCGCCTTCACGTGGCAGAACGTGAAGATAGGTGGAGGTGGTGGTTTCGTCCCCGGTATCGTCTTCCACCCGACGGCGAAGGGAGTCGCGTACGCCCGGACAGATATCGGTGGTTTATACCGACTTAATTCGCGCGACGACTCATGGACGGCCATAACGGATGGTATTACTGACAATGACAACTGGCATAACTGGGGTGTTGATGCCCTTGCTCTCGATCCGCAGAACGAGAATGCGGTATATGCTTCCGTGGGCATGTATACCAATGATTGGTACGTCGCCGCCTGGGCAGGACAACTTGGCTTAGTACCACTAATACCGTCGTAGGGACCCGAAACCTGGCTCTATCATCCGCAGTAGTGATAAAGGTGCTACGTGGAAAACCACCAATCTTTCTTTCAAAATCGGCGGTAACATGCCGGGCCGTGGAATGGGTGAGCGTCTAGCAGTCGACCCAGCCAACTCTAAGATTCTATACTTCGGTGCTCGCAGCGGAAACGGACTTTGGAAGAGTACGGATGGTGGTGAGACATTCACCAAAGTCTCTTCATTCACAGCTGTGGGAACTTTCATCCCTGACCCTAAAGATACCAATGGGTACAATAGTGATAAGCAAGGACTCGCCTTCGTGACTTTCGACTCCACTAGTGGCACGACGGGCGGTGCTACAAAGAGAATTTTCGTTGGTACGGCCGACAACACGACTGCGAGCGTCTATGTGTCTGAAGACGCAGGTGCTACGTGGAATCTCGTTAAGGGACAACCAGGTACCTATTTCCCACACAAGTGTGTTCTGCAGCCAAAGGAGAAGGCTCTGTACCTAACATATAGTGATGGAACGGGTCCTTATGATGGAACATTAGGCGCCGTGTACCGATATGATATCGCCGCAGCCACGTGGAAAGACATCACACCTGCCTCCGGGAGTGACCTGTATTTCGGGTTTGGTGGGCTGGGTGTGGATATGCAGAAACCCGGGACGATTGTTGTCGCGACCTTGAATTCGTGGTGGCCAGATGCACAGATCTTTAGATCGAACGACTCGGGTACTACCTGGTCCAAAATTTGGTCGTGGGGTAACTATCCGGATCAGAACCTGTATTACGCGCAAACGGTAGGTGGCCTAGCTAAACGTCACCTAGTTATTCAAACTAATATTGGTTTATCAGACACCAAAAGCTCCATGGATAAAGACAGGCTTCCTCGATACCGATACAAAAGATCTCGGATGGATGATTGAAGCATTGGTTATCAACCCTCTGGATAGTGACCACTGGCTCTACTCTACCGGTTTGACTGTGTTTGGGGGTCACGACCTAACGAGATGGGATACGACTCATAAGGTATCGATTCAGTCGCTTGCCGATGGCATCGAAGAGTTCTCTGTTCAGGATGTTGTTTCGGCACCTGGAGGAAGCGAGCTACTTGCTGCAGTGGGAGACGACAGCGGGTTCACCTTCAAGGACACAGCAAGTTTGAAGACGTCTCCTAGCACACCTTGGATGAATCCGATCTGGTCAACATCCTCTAGCGTCGACTACGCCGGAACAGCTGTGAAGAATATTGTCCGTATTGGTAATTCTGCCGGATCGCAACAGGCCGCACTCTCAAGCGACGGTGGAGCAACCTGGAACGTCCACCCAGCAGCGGACAACAATACGAATGGCGGTACCGTAGCCTATTCCGCCAATGCAGACACGGTTGTATGGTCAACTTCGACGAGCGGGGTGCAGCGTTCCCAGAAACAGGGCACTTTCTCGGCAGTATCCAGCCTTCCCTCCGGCGCCGTAATTGCTTCAGACAAGCAGAACAACACGGTATTTTACGGTGGTTCTGGAGCGAGCTTCTATGTCAGCACCAACACTGGATCATCGTTCTCCAAGGCTGGCGCCCTAGGCAGTGCCACCGCAGTCCGCGACATTGCTGCTAATCCGACCAAAGCGGGTGATGTTTGGGTTTCGACCGACATAGGCGTTTTCCACTCGACGGACTTTGGTTCTTCCTTCAAACAGGCTGGTACCACTCTGAAGAACACATACCAGATTGCTCTTGGAAAGGGATCAGGGAGCACTTGGAACGTGTACGCGTTCGGTACAGGATCCGCGGGTGCCAAGCTCTATGGCAGTGCAGATGAGGGTGCTTCTTGGACAGATATCCAGGGGAGCCAGGGGTTCGGTTCCATTGACAGTGCTAAAGTAGCTGGTAGCGGAAACACAGCGGGACAAGTATATGTTGGGACAAACGGAAGGGGAGTCCTCTATGCTTCAGGTACGATAAAAAAGAGAAGTGAGATGAAGACAACTACATTTAATGCGTAGTATTCATTTGCGGTAGTTAATAAGTAATTTGTTTCCGTATATTGACATGTGTCGGTGTCTGCAGAGTATAGTCAAAGGTGAATACCAATGAGTGACAAACACGATGGGAGAGCCTTGCGATTGAAAGCTAAGATGCCAGGATACTTGGGGGGGGATAACGAAGAACTGTAAAGAACACAGTCAGGGATATGCTAGTCACGGTTCGGATAGTGCCCTCGCCAATTAAGGTTAGGGAAGCTGAGATGGCTGAACAATATTAACTCCCCACCAATCAATTTAATAACTCCCATTCCAGCTTCCCCACAGATATGACGACGCTCTTCCCTTGGCTCTTTCGTCCTTTCCCGGTTTCGAGTTTCACATTCAGCTGATTGGCAGCGAAGACAGGTACTTGAAGATACCTAAGTACTTGGGTACTTACACAGCCATCTTTCGTGTCGGTGAGGACGTACAGGTACATAAGTCAGTAAGTCAAACGAATCTTGAAGCCTGAAACTTCCACCACTTGACGCTAGATCCCGCTTTCACATATCCTGCCGTCATACCTCTTCAACGACATAAGGCAAGATTACCTACAGAAACATCAAATTGAGACATCTATATCACGTCGTCACATTTGTAGGTTGCCTGTCAATTCCTATTCAAATAACAAGTAGACTAATTGAAATCATAGCAGACAGCTCTAAATTAACTATTAACCATGGCTTGCGGCTCGTCCCACAACGACCTAGTCAACCGGAACGGTCCCGGAAGTGCCGCCTCCTCGACTATCGAAAGCATCATCAAACCCGCTGAAGCTACAGGAGGCAAGACAAAATGCATTGACTGCGGGGACTTTGAATGCTGCTGCATCCCTTGTACCGTTATGTAAAGGGAAGGAGCTTGGGTCCGATATCAGCGGCAGCTATAGCATACGAATAAATGATTTATGATACCTACGAAATCGGTATATGCAGGCAGGTGATTTATTGTATTTGATGTAAACTCGTTTAGAGGATACCGTTCCCTGTAAACTATAAACGAAGCACTTTTATAGGAGATACAGTCCTAAACTCCTTATACCAGCTCATATTCATCTCGTTGGAAATCTAAGGGTATCAACCATAATACCAGCACCCTACTCCGACCTAATAGTAACGCCAGTCCAATATGAATAACACCAGAGTCCGTAGAACCCCAAAACTTGAAGGGGGATGCTTCAGAGATCCGCAGCAGCAGCCATCCAAGTCTCGCTGTCAAATGCCCATGCTTTGTCTTTCTTGGGTGCCGTCAAGGTACTGACAAGCTCGTCTTCCACCTTCAGGCTACCTAGTCCTTCCATTATACGCTCGGCCTTGTCCTTCGCGTCTCTTATGGCATTGGTTTCGGCTCGTGTACGGTCTAGTTGCGCTTGCATCATCGAGATGAGAGATTCGCGGGCTTGGTGGGGTCGATACTCGTTGATAAGGTGGTGGAAGTTAATGAAGAGGTCGCGTAAATCGCTAGTTTTCGCTTCAGCCTACGCAGTGCGGTTAGAGAAATACTTGAATGCTGCTATGGATGTAAAGACATACAGCCTCGGGATTGATAGCCATCAGGCCCATGAGCTCCAGAAAGTTGAGTAGCAGTGACTTAGCGAGTCGCTTCAAAATAAGTGCGCGATCAAAGTGCTTTCCATCCCGATCCCTGTCCTCTGGGTTTGGGAAAAGGCGCCTGATGTTCATATCCTCAAGTCGCGGAAGTTCATCATTTAATCGGTATGTGTCACCAAAGACCCTCCATACTCCATCCACGGGTTCTAGCGGGGGTTGAAGGTTGCGTAGACCGCGAGGTGGGCCCTGTAGTCGAACTTTCGAGGCATCTTCAATACCTTCTCTTTCTGCTTGCTCTTTTCGCAAGTCGTTGATGCGCGCAACGTTATCTGGTGTAAAGTCGCGCCAGAAGGGAGGCGGAGGGGGCCAGGTGGAAGACACCTGCGCTTGTTCCTCCTCCATTGTGTTGTGTTAGAAAATGACCAAAAATAAGGACTCAATAACTAGATGAAAGCCTCAAGTATTATGTGCTGACCGTGTAAATTTACCAATTGTTTATAACGGTTGAATTCGGGGCGGGAATTTGTTCTTTTTGTCTTGTAGCTTCGTAAATGCTTAAGTTAGCTGGCTTGGTCGGTAGGCAGCTCATAATTCAGTGGTATTTGTTATCGATAAGATGAAGTACACAATTAAGCTGGGTACAACTTTCCAAGGTTGCCCATATTGCTCCGCAACGGAAGCTCCAATTGGGGAAGAATCCATCGGATGCGGGGCACCATGTTAAAAGCTAGAGGAATTATCTGTGGCTGAACCCTGACGGATTGACCCGCAATCTCACCGCATTCAGCCCACTCTGTACAGATTAAGACGAACTAACCGCCAAATCGAAAAGTGTAGCCACAAACGATCACCATGACAATAGCTTCATGTAGCCCCTAAACAAAACAAAAACTAAGCTATTAATCATTTAATCGAACTATATCCCCGAACCTACCAGCCGACCAGCGCCTCCAACTTCGAAAAACTACTCAAATCCGTCACCAATTACATCATCGCTTACATCGATTACAATGGCAGACGCCCGAGCCCTTCTTCGCGCTCACCGCGCCGAAAACCGCATAAAACATCCACACGCCGCATACTCCGACGCTGGGAAACTCCTATGTAAGCTCTGCCACGAGCCCGTAAAAACCGAATCCCTATGGGATAGCCATATCCGAGGGGCAAATCACACAAAAAGACTACAAACACTCCAAAGCAACGAGCCAACACCACCAAGAAACCAAGGGAACGGCACCGGGAAGCGCAAGCACGACGATGTGAACGAAAGCATATCCGACGCAGAAGGCGAGGTCGCCGAGGATGCCATACGCAAGAAGCGTAGCAAGCCTGATATGGCACCTGTGACGACCAACGGCAGCGGTGAAAAGCGCCAATCGCCGCCATTACTCGGACGACGAACCTCAAATACCCCAATACAAGGTGTCGAGATCGCGATACCATCGCGGCCGGCCACACCCGCAGGGGGATCCAATTCCGCGACATCGACGCCTAAGGGAACGTTTATGGGCCGTTCACCGCTCATCGGCTCCGAAACGACGAATACGCCAACCTCGACATCTACACCTACATTATCGAACTTACCTATATCCACACAATCCCTTTCCATCCCCGCGACCACAACTACCGCCGCCGCCACATCCGCTCGCCCTCAGGCACCTACAGCAAATAACGCTATAGACGAAGCCGAATGGGCCGCTTTCGAAGCTGAAGTCGTTAACGACACCACCACCAATACCACTAACGGAACCAATGGAACATCCTACGCCGACGCCACAATATCCGCCCCCGCGCTCAGCGCTGCCGAGCTAGCAGCCGCGAAATCCGCCGAAGAAGAACACGAGCGACGAACGCGAGATAGTCTCCTCGATGCACAAATCGCCGACGAGCGCGAAGACGCAACGCGCGCGCTCGAAGCCGAGTTCGAAGAAATGGAAGAACTCGAGACACGAGTGCGGCGACTCAAAGAGCGGCGCGAGGAGTTGAAAAAGGCGAGTATGGTCAATTTACGAGGTGCTGCGAAGGAAGGGGAAGATATGGTTATGGCTAAGAGCCCGGTGAAAGGGGCGGGGAAGGAGAATCGTGGGGATACTATTAATGAAGAAGATGAGGAAGATGATGATGACGACGATGAGGATGATTGGGATGCATTTCGATTCCGGTGAGGGGAAAAGGGATGTATCAGAAAAGATTAAGGGGTTATAGAGGGGAAGTGAAAGGTTAGCAGCATTGAACCGGGTATTGATTCTTCAACACAGAACAAAAGTGGGATCATATTGCATAGGGCCGCGACGGCGTTCTTCTGAGTATTATATTTACCAAAAAGTATATTGGTATAGGAGTTAACGTCAGGTTGGTTGCGGGAGTTGATTTCAGTACATAATAAGCATTTGCAGCTCGGCATGCCTTACGTACCTACTTATAATCAGTTGCTTCTTGTACCAATTACTATATTTATTGTACCATAGGGATAAAATAAAATCCCCGCGAAAGAGACTGAAATTCCGACCACGATACCTATCCTTAACGCCTAGTACACAAGTTAGATCAATTGAATGTCAGCCGCCTTCCCAACATAATACCAAGATAGGGGTGGTAAAACTCCCCGTGGGAATGAGCTCCCCGTAAACAAATTCTGTGGAACTCGTTAAATCATACAACATGTAATCATCCAATCTTGGAATAGCTCCGTTATAACGGAAATAAACATCTCACCATCAATTGGAATTGATGGCGAGTACAGTGAGAGGTACTCATCCTAGATAGCAGATGGAGTTATTCATCTCACATCGGCCATCTCAGCGTCCCTTCCCACGCGCTCCCAGAACCTCCTCAGCCGCCACACCCTCCCAACACCAGCACGCTCTTCCCACTTCTTAACACCCTCGCTCCTCTCTCTAACTTCGCCGCGCCAGACGGCACCAATCCAACGCCGAAGGCCGTCTTTAAGCTTCTCTTTCTCAACAGCACGCTTCTTAGCTACGAGGCCGGGTGCTACACTACCCTCAACAACCTCAGGTGGAAGTATACTACGCTGGACTAGCGTCTCGGCAGATGGACGTAATGGTAGACGCCGTGATAGCCGGATAGCAACCAGGTTACGCGCGAGTCGCCGGGAGATCTGCGTTGTGTGCGTCAAGAAAATATGACGTGCGATTAGTTCCGCAAGAGTGGGCCGCGATGGAGAAGTCAGTAAAGGTGGTAATGAGAAGCGAGCGCGCCGGAGGCGCAGGGTGTGTAGAATGGGGTGTAAGGACAGTGTCCTGAAATGATGGTTGATCTATTGTCACAATTAGCACGGTATGATCATCGAGACGTCGTATTGTTCAAAGGCGCTGTCGCTGTGGGGAATGTAGGATTCAGAAAGGAGACGTATTTGACCGAGGTTAACACGCAGCAACGTTCCAACGAAAGCAATATTCTGAGAAAGATACGAGGGTGAAGGGAAAATGAGCGATCCGTGGGCAGGTTACATGTGAGAACGAGCCTCGGGAAGATGACTTGAATAAAGTCTCAAAAGTTCAGCGCGCCAGCCGGGCTTAATGCTGCCGTCATAAATATGGTATAAACCAAAGGACACATACCCTTGAAGTGGTTAGTAGATCGCTCACATCTAAGAATGTAAGTATATATGTTAAGATCTCATTCGGCAAAACATCCAAACTCAGCGAGTCCCACCCCCAACGCAACAAGGTTGAGCGTCTCGTCACTATTACATCTGCTATTGTTTCCCTGTGCGAACCTCGATTGGGAATGGATGACGCATCAGGCGTGGATTGGGATGGCCACGACGAGGCTATCGTATCTGGTGACGGGCATGAAACATGCACAGATTGTCCCGTGGCTGGCTGCATCCCGTCATGAGCAGGGGCCCCAGCGTGAATTTCCAGGTGCTCGGAGTCTGAAGAGTCCGTAACCAGGGCAGTTGGTTGGGCATCAACAATGGTGGCCGCTCTCGAGGCCGACTCTCGCGGGGTAGCATCGCCACTCTCGGCAGCCGGCGACGAAGTAGGAAATGAGGACATATGCGGCATCAGCATGGTGTGACGCGATGTGAACAAGGTCAGATCGCGGGTCCTGGTGACGAAGTGCTGCTGCTGCTGCTGCCGTTGTTCTAATTCGGGTTCAACTTCGTCCAGGGCTGGATGCGCCGACATGTTGTTTGCAGGCTAGCCGTGGGCAAGATACGCGGGGCTGGGTTTGCCAGGTAGCAACAATGATGAAGTGGCGGTAGGGATGAACCTCCTCCAGTTGAGGTGTATCGCCAACGCGCGGCGCGGGACACTATGAGAAAAGTGCAATACGGTACGGGGTTAGACCTCGGTGAGATATTGCGTACTTGCGTGAATATATGCCGCAGGATGACAGCAAGGTGTGATGGTGAGTGGCAGGTCCCTTGGAACGGATGTCTGCTCGATGAGCTCCGCGTTCCCCGAGTGGCCAGCAGCAATGCGGTAGACCGGCGGATTTGGGGGGATGCGCGGTTAGTTGCTTGCGGCGGGAAAATGCATGTCTCAGACAGTTGTGTGTCTATGTCTATGTATGTCTCGGTAAATCTATATCAAACAGGTGTTAATGTGGTGGAATGAGGCGAGCGGCATCTAGGAAGCTATTCCCAGCTAGTTACAACTTCCAAGGTTATGTACAGTACCGTACCTCGACGTGGTAGGTATGGTGTAGGTATGTGTAGGTATGTACAGGGTGCCGAATGGAGGGGTAAGAAAAAAAGGGACGAGCGCAAAGAAGGGATAGATTGGCGCAGTGGAAGCGAGCTGTTGTGGTGATAAGACGATGCGGTTCATAATACAGAATGCAGATGTCTGTCTGTCTGATGTATTACGTAGTGCAGTGTAATGTAAAATAAAGGGTCGTTTAAACGGTCGAGGAGGCCGCGCAAGGCATATTTTTCAAGGCGGTCGATGTGAGTAGTCACAAAAGGGTAAGGTAGGCCAGCTTCAAGAGGCTGACTGAAAACCGAAAAGGGATCCTAACACACATGCGAGGTCAAATATTTGTGGATGTACAGCATGCGTATGTGTAATTACTATAGAGGAGGCGCGGTATGATGATTGTTGGTCAACACAGCCCGAAGTAACTTTTTAGTTGTTATTCACCTCCAAAGTCATGGGATGATGTGTTGATGTGTTCGTGAGGATGGAATGGGTGGGATGAGGGATGGTGCAATTAGTGTTTCGTCAATACGTCAATCCCACCTATTACGACAGCACTTACCTCACTATCAACTCGCTAACTCCAAGTCAAGTAATTGCCTGGGCTGTTTCCGTACGTTGTACAAAGTTACGTCTTGTATCCTGGACCTGGTTGTCCCCGTGTTGAGCTAAGCTTCTAAAGTGTAAAGCTAAAAAGGTGCACGGGCCATGTTCTATATGCCTGGGGTAATAGGCAACCACAGTATCCGGATTACCAAATTTAGAACTGATTACAGTGCCAATTCAGTCCTATGAAGTACTTTCCTACCTAGGTAGGTCACCAATCAGAACCGGCCAAACTCAAGCATGCGGGGTCTAGTATTTGATTATAAAGAAGGTTGTTCCTTGTAAATTCTTCTAAAAGTTCAAATGTTTATAGTCTAATAGACTAATAAGAGAGAAGCCGAAGACTTAGCATTCAAACATCAACCCGAAAGACGGCCGGGAAGGTCATGTAATGCGCCTACCTCGATGTTATGTTCTTTAGTAAGTCGGTAGATATTCAAGCTCTACTACACATTGCCATTTCCGAATTACTCCCACCATATCCCCGTATGAACTTACAAGCAGATAGGTAGGTGACCATCTCAAGTGGGACGGGATGGTTATGGTCATGTCTCATAACCCACTACCGACTTTTTGTCTCTTGTCTCGTCGTAATGCTAGATCAAGATCGCATGCCGTGCGGAATCCCGCAAAAAGAGCGGGACCAGATGATCCAAGATTTGCGACTGCTTGCCTATATAGGTTATATAGGTCTGGGTATGTAGGTAATGTAGGTAAAATATATAGGAGATTTATTGCTCTCTAAGTATCAATGCCGTCCGTGCCGCTAGGTGATATTTTAAAGTCCGGCTAGGATGTACCGAGGCAGCGAGGCAGACGGGAGATCTACGGAGGAAAGTTCTCCAGGTTCCTTTAGAACGCGGGATGTCATGTATGAAGCGCGTAAAGCAGGTGCATATCCTACCTACCTATATGTATATTTATGTACAATTATACCTTTACATTTACATGTAATTACGTAGGTACGTAAGGTACGTAAGTTACAGAATCGATTGTACTATACCTATTGTGTTACATATACGTATAGAAGTAGGTATCGCTATAGAAAAGGGAGTGTTCGTATTGATTTAGCGGCGGAGCTACCCCACATGTAACTGTGTACTTACCGTACGTACATAAAAGTCCAGTCGCAAGGTAGAGCCATGATCGGTAAGGGACAGGGGGGGTTAAAGTATAGAGGTATATATGTATAGATGTATATACGTACATGCATATACATATACGTATACATACGCTAGCATATACTAAAAAGGCCACTGAAGACTTATCATGGTATCTACTTCGTACAAATTACAGTAATGCGTGTGTTGTTCCAGTCCAATCTAGACATTTATCTCCCTACAGTAGCGGCAACCCGAAAATCGAAAAAAGATGGTCCGAGACGCAGCAATAAGAATTAACCTAGAGTCTTAATAGTCTTAATAGCACTATTATTATTCTAACATACTAGCATATACAATTTAACCTACCTAGTTTAGTTGACGCTAAGGTAAGAAGCTCGGACCAATATACGCTGGACTAAGCAAATACGTACATTAAAGTAGAATGTATCGGGTGTGTGTAAGTCGAGCCCGATAATCCCTAATCATCTTTCTCTCCACATGACCACGACCACTCATCACCAGGGACCGCACACGATACAATAATCAATACAACATCAAACCTTTTTATCGATCCCTCTTATTTTCTTCGCTATATTTTCCTCCGAAAATTAGGGGTCTCGGTTAACTTCGCCTAGGAAAATATTATTCGTCTCGGCCCGGTAACATCCTATAATAAAATATCTATTACTCGTCATAATTCCCGGAATCCTGTCTGACGCGTTGCAATGTACCTGGCATACGAAGAACGTGGGTGCTGTAAGTCAGAGGATCCTAGATATGCAATGACGTGTATTTTGCCCCCCCAGGACCAAGGCCCCTTGTTAAACACCGGACGACGAACGGTGGAGCTTTCGGCGCGGCCTAGAGGGCCGAACGCGGTCTCGTTTTGGGCCGTCAACGTGGTCGCGATCCCCCCCGACCCTTTCGGCCTCTTCTTTCGGTTAGTATCAATGCCCAATGACAGGAATCTGGCTCTCTTGTACAACCGGTCAATTGGGCTCTGAGACTTGACTAGCTAGAGGTGTGGCCGGTTGCGGCCAGCATGCCCAAGGCCTTTTTTTCCCTCTGCTCTTTTTCCTTCTTCCTCTCTTACTATCACGGGGCGAAGGAGTAGCTACATTGGTATTCGGTGTATGTGGCTCTCTATATGGACAGAGCAAGCCAAGTACTTGGTCGACTAGTTACCTACTTGTAACCCTGCAATGCAGATGGTAAAAACCTAGATCACCCTGCGTCTATGCGATGCGAGCACATCCGCTGTGGAGCATATGTGAACCCATTTTCCAGGCAGAGTCGGCAACGGAGCCGTTCCAATCACTCACCCCTGTCTTACCTTGGAACTCAATGGCGTTAAGAGGACAACTCATAGTTCTGTCCAACCAAGGACCACGAGGGAAAAGCGGTAGCCATTGAGAAAGGATCGATGAAGCCTCGTTCGGAATCTCGAAGTGACGGTGAGCAAAGCGAAGGCTTACGGTTGCAGGACTTTGACATGATCCGCGACAGGCTTGACGAATCCGGCCCCTCTGCTGTAATAGACAAGCAGCCGTAGTACTGCAGTGCCCAAAGGGAAGTTGTAAGCAACGAATCACGCCGGATATAATGAGCAGGCCTAGCATCCTCTTTCTTTCCACTCCGCACGGAATATACATGGGATATAGGCAACAAAATTTCTTAAAAGAACTTTTCTATAGACGACGTCCGGATGGAACTAAGATACATCCCGCTGCGGCGATTCCTTGGTTTCAGCCCCCAACCAATGAGCTGGCAGTGCAGGGCTTCGAGAGGCTGTTAACAAAACAGGAACGCATGGTTGATCTTCTCCTTCCCTCTAATCCACCATACTTGCGGGTGGGTTGGGATGCATACTACTGCATCCAGGGGGGGTCCTTTGTCCTCCCCACGCCCCCTAAGCGTGTTTCCACCCCCCTTAAAGAAGCGAAGGTGGGTAGCGGTGGATGGGAGAGTGTCTCGGAAGTCGCGGAGTATTATTGGGCTATTAGAGTGAGAAGGCTCTTTTTGCTTACTCTGGACTATGGGAATGCGCATATCATTTCTTGCACATGATTTACACATAGTGTGGCCGGAATTACGATAGTCTTGGTAGAATTTTATATGGCGTTAAACGTCAGATAGCTCTTGATTGGTTGAACGGAAATCAAGTTTAACGTCAAATTTCTTCTCTTTCGAGGGTTATGATTTACATCGACGTTGCAGATGTCGGGCAAGAACCGAGGGCTACAAGGCTATCTGGCAGATAGATCAACCACTGTGTCTGAATCAGTATCAACGGAACGGGCCGTGGGGTACTAGGCCAGGCGCCCATAATTTCCCGGAGACGGATTTACTCACAACACCACTTGGCCGCCCCGTGCGGCCTTGTTGATCCAGGGGTCCGCGTCTTGCTCGTACCATGGCTGAAGATGCAAACATTTTATAATGAGAATAGGCATAAACATCACCTTACAACCCCTACCGAAGCTTACTCTCTAATTATTATCATCCCTTACTACCGAGGAAATATCTGCACCACTATGACGCGGCTTTAGCTTTGTTTAGGAGGACAACACGCAACCTTACTGTTGGAATTGTCGGCTTATGTCCCATGATACTACCAAGGTATCAATGGATAATACCGGAGGTGAATTTTACGGTCATACTGTGTAGGTCATATACGAAGCAAACATCCTGCATATGTGGAGTCATGCCATGAGTTAAATATGGCATCACTCAAAATTCTTGGGTCGCTTTCGGTTCGAAGAACGCCAGATAGATGTAAAAAGGTGAAATAGATAATGGTTAAACATACAGGATGGAATTGTGGTTTATTACATTTCTAAGCATACGATTATCGTCAGGAAAATTTTTATCAATACAAATATTACTCCTTTTAAGGGGGCATCGAAGCCTAAGTGAAAATATTAGGTAAATTAGTCCACATAGGGATTTTGTCACTGAAAACTCACGTTACACTCGCCATTGTTAGAGGATTGTAAGCATTGTATCAACAAAACCAAAATATTTGTTACTATAACCATTCCTAAATAGTGGCATGAACAGGTACCGAGAACTATATGGGGCCATGATCGTAGCTGTTCCTTCGTATATGGTAAATTATGGAAGAACTAGGGCCGTTTTCGATCCCCCAGAATTTCTAGGCACGCATCTTGCACGAGCCGGGGGCGAAATCGTGCAGGTGGGCCTGGCCCGGCCAGAAAAGCATTGCCACGTCGCTGGCCTAACTTAACCCCCCGTTGAAGATCTCAAGTTTTACCTGACTCGCGTATAACCGACATAAGGGGACTTTCTGTATGTGACTTTGGTGTAGCTTCACATGAATAGGTAAGCCTTGTGATATCGTAGGAGAAAAAAAATAATAATAATACACATTTCTCCCGGGCCTACGTTATCTGGCCCTTAGCTTGGCGGCCGCAGAAGATGTAGCCTACTTTCTCGACCCAAAAAGGTACAACCATCATAGACAAAAATCGTCATAGTAACCCAACAACCCCCTGTAGCAGAAGATGTGTTGTTCACTTCCCGGGAAAGACTCAAGAAAATTCCGCAACCGCTGGTACGGGTATATCGGATGGTAAGAATGCTCGAAACAACGCCCAGTAGGTGTTAGCTGCAAGTGCTGCCCAGAGTGCGTCAGGAAGATATCGTCTTTCCCGATGTGGCTTGATGGTGAGCTGGACGATTCGAAAAACATAGTTGATGGAAGCCCAATCAAACAAAAATCAGGCCAGAAGCGGCAACGAAAGGGAGTGGCAAAAGCGATCAAAAAATTGTGCTGCTGCTAGTTGATAAACCACGCAATATGGGGACCGCCTAAGCCTAAACGAAAAGATAAAAAAAATTAAAGACCAGAGACCGACTTTCGTTTCTTTCTGCTATAGATGCAGGATATAGTCTTTTCGGAGTTTTGCGGCAAGCGATTGGGCATCTGTTAAAGGTAATCACCCGAGACGTGGCAAGGGACGAAACATGCTCCCCTGTTCCAGTGATTGACGATACATGCTCGTTCTAAAGGGCAAGTTGCCTCACAGGGGGAGGGGGGGAGCCATTCAGGGGGTGTGGGAGACCTACCCGCGGCTAGCCAGATGGCTTGCATAGGCAGGCAGGTAGTGGGGATGGGCCACATCCTGGTTGCAGACGGGAAAGGATCAAACTCTGCGTGCAACGGGGTGTAGCAACAGGGTGTCAAATTCGAGGCTGATGGGCTCGACGTACCAAGGTTAACTGCGGACCGCACAGAGACAGCTAGAATCGACCCAATAGAGAACAGGGAAAGGAAAGAGGGGCCCGCCATCTATCATTCTCGAATCATGTAGCTGGTAAACTACTCATCAGTCAGGGTACTCGTAGGCTGTATCCAGAGTGGGGAAGTTGAGCCGGTGGAAATTGAAGCACTAGGTCAACGTGGCATTCCATCCAGCATTCTAGGAAACATGTTGGACGGACTGGTTGCGAAATGGACATGCAACCCCAACTAGCAGACAGGCTGAGTTGTCAACGACCAATCCTCAGTAGTTTTTTGTGATAACTCTGGGCACAGTGTTGTCGAATATGTAGTGGAAGGTTGCGGCCAACGCAAGTCGAGAACGGGGCGCCGCCGGGTGGGAACAATCAGAGGGAAAAACCCAAGGAGCCGGACGAAAAGTATAAGTATTACTGTCTGTCCTCCCCAATGTTGATGTCACTCGGGTCTAGCAGTGGAGTAATTCGTACCAAGATAACAAGAATCTTAGTATATACTTAACGTGATAAAAGGGGGAGAAACATCAACATCGACTTAAGTCCACCGTGAACACACCGACGACGACGATACCTTAGTTAAGATCTTGAGGTATATAAATTTTTCTTTTTGTTCGACAGCTCGTGTTCTTCTCCTCCGGCAAAGCTACTTGCATCAGCTAAGCTAATTGGTGAACCGCCAGACCTAGAACCTCCTTTTTTCTAGACCAACTCTCCTCTCCTAATCGACGACGATGTGCTATTTCGAGCAGACGCGCTGGATGTGCGGGTACTGGCGATGGGGTCACTTCCGTCAACAATGTACGAAGGAGTACCGAACCGGAGAGACCTGCGGACTGAAGCTGGTGTACTGCACAAACCAAGAACCAGACAACTGCAAACTCTGCAAAGACATCGAGAAGAAGCAGCGGAAGTACACGAAACTGCAAAACGACATCTACCGGTGGCAGAGGGAGGGAAACCGGTCCGCAACGATCGAGAAAGCCCAGAGGGATATGGGGGAGGTCGACGAGGCAATCCAAAACATGCTCCAACAACATCACAACAGGCAATATTCGATGGTGTAGTGGGTACACATTTGTCGACGACGACGACGACACAGAAGAAGAAGCGGCTGGTGATTTGACATCACTATTTCAAGATCAGTAGAATACTTTTTATTTTCTTTGGGTATATAGGACCACATCCAGGAGGGGTGGGAGAAGGGTAGTTTCAAAATTTGGAAACGGGCATTTAGGAAAGTTGTGGTATCTGATGAAAGATATGCATGGTGGGAAGCCGGTCTTTTGTACGCTGTACTCGAAGCGATTATTTTATTTCCATGTACTAGATGACCTCGGTCGTGATTCGTCAATTTATAAGCCCGGTTGGCTTTTTGGAAGGATTTTTTATGCGTGGCTGATCCTCGTGACAATCTCGCTGTATCATCGTTGCTTTTGTGCTCGATCTATTGAAGGGTGGCTTAAGCCGCTGGCAGCGGACTGGCTGAGACATCACTAAACGAAGGAGGGAGGAGCGGAATTCCGCTGGGGGATGAAACTAATCGGCAGTACTTAATCATAACAAGCTACATTTTGCCAGAAAGGACGTCATAGACATAAAGGCGTTGGTTAGATACGCTCACTCATTATGAGAGTAGGGTGTTCCTGTAGGCGCTTCGATAGGATAAGAATTACGGGAAATTGGGGGCAGAACCCACGTTGGTATTATTCTTGTGGTATTATCTACAGTCAGGTGGATTATTACCAGCAACCCGTAACCCTAAGTGAGTGGATAGGAGACCGGGGGATAGATATTAGGGGGGTGTGCCCGTGGTTGCGGCCCTTCCCGGATTCCCCGCTCACTGGCTAGATCCGACGCACAGACTCCCGCCTGAAATTCTAGAAGACACATCGTGAGCCTTGTCGGACGACGATTCCTTCCTTACAAAACCACCGAAGCCGGACGAAAATCGATTTGATATTATGAAATATCTATACAGTGGCGTACCAAACAGGCGGGACTCTTATAGCGAACCCGCATACTATTATGAAGAACCGGGTCACACTTAGGCACGTGGCTAATATTTAATGGATTGGCTCCTCTAAAGACCCAGAAACTGGTATCTGATTGGCTGCAATAGTGCTCGTGAGAGGTTGGTAAGTGGACAGAGGATGGATTCGTCAACTTAATTTGGTAAATGGATCTGGGTCTCCGCTACGCAATCCAAGATTGGACTAGAACGAGACCCGCCCCCTACTTTTGAGCCATCCGTGAAAAATCATCCTCAAGTCGGTTTGGCTCCAGACCAGTTTGTATTTCATCATTAGTTGACTGGAGCCGAACCATACAATTTTTTCCCACCAAAATAGGTTGCGTCATTCATCCATCCAGGTATCTTTCCTTTTATGCCCTGATCGAAGTTATATCTGCGAACGTTCCTACAAGAGGTCCCCCCGCTTCGTCCTTGATGCTCGGAGCTTTGCCTTGCAATTCGACAGAATCATCCTCATTTAACAACCATTCCACCGCGCCGGGGCCACCATCTATAGATGTAGCGGTTCCCTCTGGAGAGAGATTTGATAGTATATTCTGGTAGCGAGCTAGACGAGCCTCTTGTCCCGAGAAGAGTGTGGGTTGAGTTCTTTGCGATTCTTGTGGGGTGATTTCGAAGACGTCAACAAGATTACTGAATGAAAAATTAGCACGAGCAAGTTTCGGCGGCTGCGATATTGGATGGTGCATACTTAGAGGTGCGCGCTACTACTCTTTGCAAGGCTTCGACTTCTCGTTGCGACTCGAGCGGATCGGCTTGGGTATTTAAATTATGTTCGCCAAAACTTCCGTATTGAAGATTGTTCGGGTCATCGAAAAGTAGTCGGGATACGTCATCCTTTTTTCCGATTAGTTAGTACCACTTGACGTACTTTGATATCTTGGAATCGCATACTTCTTCGTATGAATCGCGGCGTCGGCTGCCGAGGCAGGAAGCGCAAATTCCCATGTTGGTTGCGTGGAATTGAAGATTGAAAGCGAATTAAGAAAATGGTAGACTGGGACATTTGCCCTATGATAAGTTTAGTAGAATTAAATCATAAGGATTGTATAATCTGCCTCGAGATACCGGGCTAGAGTTAGAAATGTTGAGGCGCTCGTCGCAAAAGATGTAGTTGGAAGAATCTCAGATGGTCTGAGTTCAGTGCGCGGCGCGGGACGACAATACGGTTAGAGTTACCTGTACCTTGGTACTCTAAACTTAAAACATCATGATCCGTGCGCATATTATGTCATCATATTACATAAGCTACAGGTGACGACATTTTCCGTCCCTTTTCCGGTTAATTCATTCAATATTCTTAATTTCTTCATCCTTTTCTTTTTTACAAGTACTCTTAGTACTTTTAGCTTAGCAGATCTCAATGCGACGCCAACACGCGCCGTATCATACCCGCTATTTCCACAATGTCCTCCTTCGTGGTTTTTTGACTTCCCATAATATACAGAACATTACCCAAGACTCGACTATGAACGTTCCATACCCTCTCTTTATCACCTTCACGTAGACCGCTCTGTAGTTTTAGCGCCGCGTTACTCTTATATCCGAGACCATCTGCAGCGTTCATATGGATTGATAGAATACTCCCGAGAGCCCAGGTCCCCGCTACAAGCTGTGTCTGATTCGAGATCCAGTTCAACAACTCCCAGGGCCAAATGGTCCACACTTCAGGTTTCGTGGGACTGAGCTGGCCACTCACAGATCCCGACCAGTCGTTTTCTTTAGCCCAATTCCATTCGCCTTGCTTCTCCATCGTTTGCATCTGCCGTACCGATTCCAAGGCAACTTGGCAACCTATCGGATGAGCTGTGTAGCTGTGTCCGTGAAGCAAGGCATCAGCTTTATCATCACTTTCGAAGGCTTTGAAAATGCTCTCGGATGCTAATGTAGTACTGAGTGGTACTAAGCCACCAGTTAGAAGCTTGGCATGAACGGATATGTCAGCTTCGCTTTGAAGAAAAGAAGACGCTGTAAATCTGCCGAGACGAGACAATCCGGTGAAGACTTCATCGAATATTACGGGAAGACCCGTCCAGCATGTAGGGTCTGAGGTATCCGATTGATCATGCGAGCCAAAGAGGTTTTCCGAACGCCGGACTACATTAACGAGGGCACGTTGAAAGAGGGGGTCGCTGTTTTGGGATTAGCCATCACGAGCTTCGAAAGGGGATCGCATTCTTGGTCCTTACACCAGCTCCATGCCTCCGGCTCCAATCACTACTGGTTCTATAAGTAAGGCGCCAAACTTTCGGCCGCCGTTTATGTGGCGTGACAACTCGCCCTCGATGTACTTTTCATACGCTTTCTGTTCGTTCCTTGACTCCCGCGATTCAATGTCGAATATGTCGGATAGACTTCCGAATTCTTGATAACCCCTAACATCGTTCCCTAGCGAATCGGGTATTTCGACGACCCATCGGCCACGAGTGCATTTAACGCTCGGATAGTTGAACCAGATACCCCTGCCGTTGTACCACTCGATATTTTCATTGTAAGTACTTGGTTCGGCACAATCCATAGCGCCAATGGTGTCACCATGGTATCCGCCCTTCATTCCGATAATCCCGATATCCGTACTTGCGGTCCAGCCGTATCGGAGTCTGGTCGCTCGCAGTGCCATCTTAACTGCTACTTCCACACCAGTACTGCCGTTATCCGAATAAAATACGCGACTGAGGCGAGAATTCTTCATCTCGCGTAAAAGGGTTTCTGCTAAAGCCAATGCAGGCTCATGAACAGCCCCAGGAAACATGACATGGCCATAGCGACCCGCTGCATAGGCTGCGGCCATTGTCAGTGAAGGATTTCCATGGCCGAGCCCTTGAGTCCACCAAGAGGCAGAACCATCGAAAGAAGGCTGTAAAAGGGGTCCGTTTTCGGCGGTTGCTCCTCTAAGGCGTGGCACTAGGGTTTGGAAATAATCGCCCCGGGCGCTATCGATTGCGACAATGCTATCCGGTGAAACGAGGCTGTGTTGAGTGAATGGATACCATATTCGCTTATAAGCATTGTCAGCCATGGACTCTAGTCTCTCGATACGCGCCTGGTGTTTCCGTTCTAAATGCTTAAGAATGTTGCGAGTGGCTTCACTTTGGGCCCCTGACCTGTAATATTGCGACATTATATCCTCGTCTGCGTCTCCGTTTTGCGCTTTAGGCGGAGGTGCCGGTAAAGACGCGACAAGTATACCATGGTGGGTCGTGAAGTAATCCTTTAAGTATTGCTCATTGTCATATTCCTTGTCCTGGAACACGAGAATAGCCTCAACGTCATATCCGCGAAGCTTGAGAGATTCTAAAGCTGAGATAGTCAAAGAGATCCCTCCCAGTTTGGAATCCGCGATGAGTATAACCGGGCATCGTAATGCGGTATACAGGTCTGCCTGGGTGGTCCCTGATGGCCCCGGAGAATGAACGCCACCGGCTGTTTCGATGAAAAGCCATCCAGGGCTATGGTTCGCTCTTTGCAATGCGAAATTATATATCTTGGAGAGTAGCTCTTTATTCGAGGGTATTGACTTTACGACTGGGGGTTAAATCATGAATAGTACTAGGGTCAAGCAAACAGCATAACTATACCTTGCCCTTTGCCGCAGCGTGCGGACTTATCGCAAGATCATATTGCAGCAACGTCGCACGATCGACCCCTGGCGCATGCCTTTGAATATGACTACCTTTACGTCAGTGCGGGAATTTCAATGGGCATGGTGCTTAACCCTCTTATACCACAAAGGTCAGTTTAAAATCTTATGAGACGGCCTGGATTTTACTAACACCGGTCATCGGCCCCATCCTCTGGGCCTGTTGACACAGGTTTTAGGAATGCCGTTCGTTCCTTTTTCGAAGCGTTGTTCGCGGCTTTACAGAGAACTGTGGTGAATATTGTTTTGCCGACGTCAGTGTTTGCCCCATAGACTTGGAAGACCCGAAGAGAGCGCCAAAGCAAAGGGTGCGTCGGCGCCATTTAAACAATAACGAGCTTTACAATACTTCAAAATTACTCGATGTCATTCAAATGGGATCGATCTAGATCAAGTATAAATTACGTGCTAGGGTAATGTTCCCATTGACCCGGAAAAAGACACAGTCGCTACCTATACCCCACTGACCCGCATAGAGCGGACCGTAACATCGGTCCGGAATTGTTCTCACTCTTACACTAGGGGTATAGTGTGAGGATCGACTTCTCAACAAATTTAGACGGTCAATATTGGCGCATCGGCTTTGATTGTTTTTGATCGTGAAACAGATAACGATGACAGAAAACCGAGGGCAGTTAGAAAGCATACTAGGAGCATTACTTGCGCGCCGAAAATCCCAAAGCAAGCTCAGGATGTTGAACATTGCTCCTGGCAGCAGCGTCGACTTCTCTTCCAATGGATATCTATCATTATCAACAAATCTAGCAGTGCAGAAGGCATTGTTGTGTCGTCTAGAAGCCCAGGTGGCAGAATCGAATAGTCCTGGATCTCGCAAGTCTATCCTTGGCTCGGGAGGTTCTCGTCTCCTCGATGGAAATTCCTCTTTCGCGGAGGCACTTGAAGCGAAAATTGCCAATTTTCATAAATCAGAAGCTGCGCTTTTATTTACTTCTGCGTATGACGCTAATACCGGATTGCTCGGCTGCGTTCCGCAGCCTGGAGATGTGATCGTTTACGATGAGCTCATACATGCGAGCGTTCATGAAGGGATGCGTATAAGTCGCGCTGCGAAAAGAATTCCTTTCGCGCACGATTCCGTCTCCGCAACCCACTACTCCCAGAATGCTGGTAATAGAATAAAGAAGCCGAGCCGCCAGAGCAAGAATCAGGGACTAGACGATGTCCTCAAGCAACTTTCCAGCGATGAACGTGTCGCCAGGGGTAAAACAAATGTTTTTATCTGTGTTGAGGGTTTATACAGCATGGACGGCGATATCCCATTGTTAGAAGATATTGTTAAGGCCGTCGATCGGCGCTTACCGTCTAGAAATGGATACATCATAGTAGACGAAGCGCATTCAGTAGGCACGTTTGGCGACAAGGGCCGAGGGTTAGTGTGTCAGCTAGGCTTGGAAGATCGAGTGTGGGCGAGAGTGATTGGGTTTGGGAAAGCATTGGGTTGTGCAGGAGGTACGTTTATCTGCGATGGCATTGTGACATGATTGATGCCTTCGAGGAAAAAGAAATTATAAGATTTGACACGTTTTGCGTTAGGTGTTGTCCTCTGCTCATCCACCACAAGGTCATATTTAATAAACTACGCCAGAAGTCTTATCTACACTACATCGATGGCCTTTACGTCGCTGGCTAGTATAGATGTAGTTTACGATTATCTCATCAGTGGCCAGTCCGACCTGTCACGCCACAATCTAGAGGCGCTTATACGATACACACATCGCCAACTTTACGCTCTCTACACTCATTTACATCCCGACCGGTCCATACTTCACGTTGATGAGACGCCTTTCAGATCGCCTATCATACCAATTTTCACTATATACCCTCGTGATCTTGCGGGACATTGCCAGCGATCTGGTTTCATGGTCCGACCTATTGTGGCTCCGACCGTACCCGCTGGGAGTGAACGAGTAAGAGTCTGTTTACATTCTGCTAATACAAAGGAGCAGGTTGATGGTCTGTGTACCGCAATTGAAGTGTGGGTGCAGAGTCGAGTGGTCGCGACATCCGAGACCCGTGATAATTATTTGGAGGCTACCAATGTATTGACCAAGCAAGACAAGCCGCAGCTCTAGCGTCTAGTCTAGGATGTACGGCAGCTAACTATGTACTGGAAGCTGGTGGAGATTTGTCAAAACTCTTCATGGGTTCTAATCCCCATCGTTCAAACAAGACTTTATCCTCATCCCAACCATTGCATTCCGTCGTCAACATCTTTTCACCTGTGAAAATCGCGTTGGCGCCGGCCATAAAACATAGTGCCTGCTTCTCTTCGGACATGGTCTTCCTACCGGCCGCGATTCGGACTATAGTTGCAGGCATTATGATGCGTGCCGTTGCGATGGTTCGGAGCACTGAAGTACCTAGCGTCAGCAGCTACTCGGCAGAAATAACAGCGAGATGATAGATGCACTTACTACTCGTGAAGTCAATTGGTTCACGGTCACCAAGCGGAGTACCCTTAATCGGCACGAGTGCATTGACCGGGAAGCTTTCCGGGTGCTTCGGTAGCGTCGATACTGTATGCAGCAAGCCTACGCGATCCTGCGCCGTCTCGCCTAGCCCTAGGATACCTCCCGAGCATACATTAATCCCGGCATCGCGCACATGTCCCAAAGTGCGTAATCGCTCGTCGTACGTTCGCGTCGATATAACCGAGGGGTAGAACTCGCGACTCGTATCGACGTTATGATTATACGCCGTCAACCCAGCGGCAGCTAGCTCTTCCGCTTGTGCTCCGTCAATCATGCCTAGTGTTACACAGGCCTCCATACCGAGCTCCCGTACTCCGCGCACCATGGCCGCGACATTACGCAGACTATTCTTGCGACCACGCATGTCGCGCCATGCAGCACCCATACAGAATCGTGTGCTTCCATTTGCTTTAGCGGCGCGGGCTGCTGCGAGCACGGTCTCGACCGTTTCGACCTTTTTCGCTTCTAGGCCGGTACCTTTTTGGTACCGTGTGGATTGCGCACAGTAGGAACAGTCTTCGGTGCAACCACCAGTCTAGGGGGATAAGTTGATTATTGAGCAGGCGGACAAAAGGCGACGACCAACCTTGATGTTCATAAGAGTGCAGAGCTGGACTTCGGCCGGATTGTGAAAGCGTCGGTGGAGCAGACTCTGCAATCACGATTGGGATAATTAGCCAAGTCCGGCTCTTCAAGTTATAGATTCTGACGTGATTTTTGTTGTTCATGAGCCCTTACAGCTTGGTGGACCAAGTCCATCAATGGATGGTCATAAATTGCGGTAATCTCCTCCCTAGTCCAGTCATTTCTCGGCTCGGCTGCAGCGACTGCATCGCGGAGTGTATTCTCGGTATTCTTAGGTACGGCTACGGGAATAGGGCTCGGAGCGGGAGCGGCGGCGGAAGCTTTAGGCTTGGCTGGGATCGAACCAGGGATAGGAAAAGACGGTTGATCAAGGTGCTGCGGTTGGATTGCGGCAGCAGCAGCAGCAGGAGATGTGCGAGGGGTAACCGTGGTAAATTGTCGGAGACCGTTACTTCGAGCAGGCCGAGCCAGCGGCTCTGCAAATCGACGGAGAGCCAGGCGCGCGGGTTTCATGATCATCACTCACGGACAAACAGATAACAATACCGTCGACTCACAGGAGAGAACCAGTCTCAAAATTCACCAGGTTCGATCTGACCAAGCGAGTATCTATTTCCAACCTTCATTGATCCCCTCTCCCCTGCCCCCACGTCTCAACAGAAATCCTACATCCACGGTTTTGTGCTGGTGGGGAGGGAGGTGGGTTTCGGCTATGAGGAGGGGGGTTTGCAAGGCACTTACATCGTCAACCCGCATATACTTACCCAAAACAAGAAGAGTTGGTAAAGTAGTATCCCAGGGAGTGGGTAACACCAGGCACTCTTCGAACTAAGCCGGCACTAGAGGGATTGGTGATAATCCACCCTCGTTCCCCGCTATACTGCATACAGCCATTGAGGATCGTAACCTTTCAACTTGAGGCATCTAATTCGTTGTGGATTCCTATTGCGTAATTTTCTTAGTTTGTAATGGGGGGTGTTTATATTGTGAAGTAACGACGCTGTCGATTACTTACGTACATGACATTCCAACGCTGTGTCAACAACCAACGCCATATTAATCATATGGTTACCACCAAGTACCTAATCCATCATTCAAGCTCATAAAATCCATATCTCATTATTCCTTTTCAATTATGACTCCTGGGTTTTTGTTTCGTTATGTTGATGGGCCAACGGGAGGTCTATGTCAACGAGCCATGGTGGTTGTATGGGGAGTTCGTCGGAAAGTCCTTCCACAGCGGCGTTAATAAAAAGCGTATGTGTGCCTTTCTTGAGAGTATCGGAGTCGCTGTCGCAATGACATGTCGCACAATATCCCCGTTGTGTGTATTGTTCGGCTTTCCGAAATTTTTCTGTGACGGATTCAGGAGTGTCAAATTTCGTTTTTGTGATGTTGGACAATTTTTCAATCACAGTGGAACGGCCGTTATCGATGTCGGTAAAATGCGAAGGGCTTTTTGTCACATGCTCCCTCCAAGCCACTATTTTTGCTCCCCAACCTTCGTGGGTATGGCCGAAGCAGTGTATCCGAGGCCTGGCTCTCGCGACGGCTCCAAAAAGATGTGGGCAGCCGGCTCTCCGTGATTCAGCGAAGTCCATGATTCCATGGGGAGGGCCGTGGGTAATGACTATATCGACGTCTTTTCCGATGTCAAATTGGTGGCCTAATTCGGGGTCGTACTGATAGGCATTGCCGCCTTTCGAAGGAGTGTAAGGACTCGCGTAAATGGTCATTGTTGCGCCATTATGGAGGTTAAATTGATGAGTTCCTTCATCAAGAAATGTGATCCCAGAAGCACTGTCAAAGAGTTGCCTTGCTTCGCCGTAGTCTCCGTATTCCTTCCGGACTAGTTCCGGATCTAAGGGCTCGGTTGCTTCATCTACCTTCCTCCTGAAAGCTGGCGTGTCTAATGTGAAGTCGTGGTTCCCCGCTATCACCAACTTGAGCGGTGCATCCAGGTCCTTCAGAAGTTGTAACGTATGGTGGTACTCATGGATTTTAGACTCTTCGGTAAGATCGCCGCAGTGTATTACCACGTCCGCCCCATGCCCGGGCTTGATATTGAAGTCTCCTGCGTGCGTATCAGAGATGATGAAGAAGCGGGTCTTTGCTGTCATTTTTGGCGATGTATATGCCGGTGCACGAGTGTCTACCCGTACAGAAATGTCGGCCGCGTATTTTGTAGATTAGATTGGAACGAAGGAGTGCATCTATTAAAAGAATGGAGGGAAATAGGAACGTGTCTTCGGTAGCCGACGTTACTTGAAGCTAATTTCCAATAAATTTCTGGGTCACTGTTGTAGCTGCTTGTTTCTCGAAAGGTGTGTGGATGTAGACGTAGCTTATCGAATGGCAAAGGGATAGGTCACAACATATACGCGAAATGTAGGTAAACATTGGAGGGAATAAGTTAAGCATACTTCTTAGTTTGAACTCTATCCAAGAATAGCAGAGTTTATCTAAATCTACCTTAAAATGAAGCTTAAAGTTTATTTATACATCCTACCTACCCCTATTGCCATTCAATGCAATTGCCCGCTGCGCACTTTAGTAATCTGCCGTTCTATTCTGTTAGAGCGGCGCTATTCTTCCCAAGCTCAAGATTTCTATTTAGGAAATCCACAATGTCGTTCGTACCGGTAGGTGAGTTAAACCAATGTTCGTCGCTCCCATATTCTTTCCACTCAACTTGCGCACCGAATCCACGTAGAGTGTCTCTCAAGCCTCGGCCGTGCTGAATGAGGACAAGTGGGTCATCGACGCAGTGTTCAAGTAGCACGGGCGTATTTTGAATGACACGGGCATCTTCAGGTACCCCTTCCTCGAGACCCAGAGCATTTCTCATTCTAGCGAGATCGCGACCGACAAATGGACACCTGCACGAAAAGCCAATGAAAGCCGCAAGCCTCCCTCCCGCATCTGGAGGCACATCCAAATTGAAGAGGGTATGTACGCTCGTCGCACCACCCATACTAATACCCATTAAGATCAGATGGTCCCATCGCCCTCCCAGCTTCGCGGCCTCATCGGCCAGAATACGACGGATAGCAGGAACAACTTCCTTCAGCCCTACGGCTTGCAGGTCCTCATTGATGGTGAAATCGCGCACATCCCACACGTCAAACCACTGTGGCCAAGTCTCAGGTGAACTAGCGCACTTGCGCATAGGCGCCTGAGGGAATACCCAGCGGAAAGAGGGAAACATTTCGCCCAGATTGCGGCCATGCGAGCCACGCAGATGCACCAGTGAGGCTGCGAAGTTGCGCGCATTATCCCCACGGCCGTGCAGGAAGACGACGGTATGGGTGTGCGACGTGGAAGGCTCTATCGCGGTGAAGGGTATGTCGTTCATCGTAGATACGATGAAAGACGACGTTATATACCTAGGTGATTAAATTTCTAAGTACTTAGGTAGGTTAGATTAAGAACCCCTAAGGTTCCAATCCCATGGTAATTCTAGATATAATTCAGGGAACCAGAAAAAGATCCCAACTGCATAGTATGGTAGTACCATGCTTATATAATGCCCCAACCCTACCCCCTTTTCCCCTAGATCACGTGTGCCCCCTTGATCGACCCAAAAGAACTCATGGTTTGTAATACAGAAAGAACCGAGACAGCACAAAGGGAAAAGAAAAGGAAACAGGAACCTGTAAAATATAACAACTCGACTAAACAGAACTCACCCATAGCCGTCAGATATACACTATCCAACTCACCCTAATCAAGTTCAGCTTCTAACTCCTATCTCCTTCTCATAGCCATACTCTCAAGAACAACTCCTAGGCTTACAATATGTCCAAAGTACAACACAATAATACCATTGTCATGGTTATTAATCATAATCTACCTAGGTAGCTTTAAGGGGCGTTTACATAGAAAGTATCAGGTCTTTCTCGTCGCCGAAGTGAACCTTAACTTGGGATATAAGAGGCTATCAATGTACGCGCAGTCTAGCTTTCATAGCAGATATCTGCGATCTCTGCACAGTAGTATAGTTGCTATACCCTCCTTATATCCAACTTCGTAGCACGCACTTACTATCCCAAAGGGATATGAAGTATACTCGGCTTTTGGTCGTCACGAGAGGAACGCCAATGTTCATTACTACCTATTTGTCTTGGTTGTTCCAAAGGCAATGTATAAAAATGCCTCGTTTTTCACTTTGAAGCAGGCTTCGGGGCAGGATTGCATATACGGGAGCATAAGAAGACAACAAACCATGACGAATATGAATGGAACGTCCTACTAACCTATTAGGTGCGATGTTTTCCGTAGGGTAGGAGGTCTACCGCATTTAGAGACGCGCTCCGAGCCGGTTTGGGTGATATTAATTATCACCCCTGCTTAAGGTTACCTAGGTATTGTGAGCCATTTTATATTTCAGCCGCACGATGAACTCAACATTTGCACCAAGTCGGGGACCAAATCGGCGCCTTTTCCACGTTATTGATTCTATCGCACAGATTCAATAAACTGCCCCGCTTCAAATTTTAGACGCAGTGTAACTATTAATTTTTTGCTTCACACCTATCCCTTAGGCCTCATCATTTGGCCATTCATGTACATTCTCTAGATAACCTGCATAGTTACCTTTTATCGTTAAGCGGTCGTACTGGCTGGCCCTCGATGCAGCCTACTTATCTAAGACGGATGTAAACATCCGGAACTCCTTCCTACCCTATTTGGTAGTACCTACCTAGGTAAGCAAAAAAAGGTGGCTGGTAATAGTAAGCTACTGTGTTTTAATATGTGTGTATTAACGGTAAGTTTGAGACTTAGATACGTGGATTGATGGAGACATTAGCCCCTATTATATCCCGGTGCCGCACCGTTCCACACCCTTTATGTAGTTTCTTTCTGATGGGCTGTGTGAATTATTATCCTTGTATCTCCGTCAGGGTCGAAATCAGTCCTTTCTTCCTCCACCTTCCAGTCGTAACCGTTGACAGTGACAAGAACTCGAATTTTGACGGAAGAGTTCTTAACCAAATAGGCCAGTGCCCTCATAAGTCTTTTTCGGTGACTGCTCCTATCTAATTTACATTTATCAACGCGATCTATAATGATCCAGATGGGTTTGCTTGGGTCGAACATATTCAGAACCCTAAGAGCCAAATTTTGAAGGAGGTCGTTGAGTGTGTTACTGCAATCTCTATCATCACGGCTCTGTTCTTGAGCAGTTGTACGATATGACTCGATCTCCGCGCACAACTCTTGGTATTGTGTATCGTCCCGTAGTACCTGAGGGTTTAGAATTAACAGCTGGAGGATGATGCGGGAGAGCACCGGATATAACAAGTTGTGCTCTTGAAGTCCTAAGATATAGAAGGCGCACGGATCGTTCTGCTCGGGTCTTCTGAAACTCTCGATCATATCCAAGGCAACAGGGGATAGCCAGCATTCTCCAGTCCTATAGATTGATATATTGTTATACCCCGCCAAGATTAACATGCAGGAACGCGAAGAATCTTGCCAGGCTCGGAAATCGTGGCCGTTCTTGAACTTTTCGAGTCGGGACCCCAGCATGCGCTCCAGGTCGGTCGAAACATATTCTAGATTTGCTTTCAAGTCGACTTTATATTTCTGTAACAGGGTAGACTCTTGCTCTAGAGAGTAATCCTTGAGGCATAAGAGTGCCTGAATGTTTAGTATACGAGTGCTGTCCTGCCCTTCCCTCAGTTCTTACACGAGTCAGTTGTTGTTTAAGACCATGTTGTGGGTGTTTGGCGTCTATACTTTCTATATTCGCCAGTAGATCTTAAGGCCTTCGTTAACATTATTGTCGGGGCGATTATCTAGGGAACATAACCCACCTTTGATCCTCCCCTCCTGGCCTTTCATTTGGCGTGTTAGTATTTATATGCATCCCTACCTAGGTAGGTAGGTAGGTATTTAGGAGATAAGGGGAAACTAACAAGAGACCTGTTCTTTGATAATATCGACGTTCTTATTCAGCAACTCTTCACCCATATATCTAATGTCGACGATGGCCTTTTGTACTTCAAGTGCATAACCCTCTAGGGTTGTTGAAGACGCCCATAAAGCTTTGGCCCATCGTCCTAATTTTGAAATCAGATGAGAATCGGATTTGAAACGGCTGGAAACCCACTTATGCTCCCCTGGGAGTAATATTGAATAGCCTCAATACAGAAATCGACGAAGCTCACATAAGTGTGGACAATTTTAGACTGTAGCTGGTGGTCGAGCTCATGATCAGCGTTATAGATATGTCGGTACAATCTAAGACCAGCAACTCTATCTTTAATCTGCAAAAGCATGTCGGAAATATCTCTTTCCATCTTGGCTCGGTTGTGGACTATCTATAAATCTTTGATCAGCTAGGTTTAGACACGGCTCCAGGTATTCGTACGGCGAAAAGGAACGAAATGGTCCCCACTGCCATGCCACCGTACGGCGCACCAAAATCTTTCACAAGTCGCAGGATAGGCTCGATTTGCTGTAAGATTACATATCCTGCAGTTGCAGAATCCTGAAGTCTTTTGGACATTAACCCAACACCATGCTCATGACCAGCTTCAAGTTGGCTCTTGGCCTCAAGAGCAGTGTCCCAGATATTGTTTAACCCAGCAACGCTATCAAACTGTAAAGCAAGCCTTTCTTTTTCAGAAAAGCTTATGTGCTTACTGGCAAATCTGCGCAACTCTATCTGTTTCTGGTGCGATTTCTTGAGTACAGCCCTTCATTCGAAGTTAGTTGTAGACACAATTAGTTTCAACGATATGACGTACATATCCCTTTCATTAAATCGTTTTGCACCATTCGAGCTCGTTTCCTGGGACATTTCGGTGGAGGGTGTCGTAAAGATAGGTAGATTAGCGGTACTGGTAATCCAAGGCAATAGGATGTGGGATAAGGAACTAATAGTAGACTGCTACTCGTATTGCTACTTTTCCTCGAGCCATATCCATCGTGGGGGGGACAAGACAAATAGGGGTATATATCGACAAAGCTGAAAGGCTCTTGTTGAGGTTCCATAGATAACAACACACCTCGCAGCATGTTAACGTAATTGGCCATCCTCATAAGTCAAGCAAGTAATTATCCATGCTTAAGTGACACTGCAGGTCAAAATTCTCGATATGATATGCATTAAGGTCGGCGATTATATCCTCGAGAGTAATGGAGATAACAAATTGCACTTCTGGCTTACGTCGATGTGTCCGAGCTGCCGGCAGATGAATATGCCTACGATGCTCATGTAGGTCATGCTCGGTATTCCTGGTTAAGCAGCGTTCGCCACCCATCACCAACGCGACTTAGAGGTATTTATGGGACTAGCCAAGGGTACTTGCGCGATTCATCTTCTTGACCGGAGCTTAGAAGTACCTAGAATTACCTCTTGATTCCTATATAAGGGTCTCCTTCGTTTCTTAAATCTAGCATCACATATGGAGGGTCAAAATACACCTTTTTGAACCTATCCAGTTGTGTTCAACTCCCGTAAATACGGAGGCTAAGATGGCCACCTCGACTGAGACTTCTTTATTGACTGTAAGGAGCCGTTCCACCCATACCCTATCGATCTTCATGTTCACTAATTCAGAATCTAATATAATCTTAGGCATTAGAGGCTAGACTTCTAGATCTCGAAAAGCAGCATGCGGAATTGAACCATAAATACAGCTCCGTACTGGAGTCTATGAACCAGGGCGAAAAGGGTATAATTGGTAGATCAGACGGACCAAAGGTGGGAAAGGGCTTTCCCCATGGTTTCGCAAATCCTAATGATGAGGTGTAGAAGCCCCTGAACATTTCGAGCGACGGCATGAGAGTTAAGGACGAAAATGTAAGTCGTATATTCATTCAACTACCGGTCAGGGAGACCATAGGCCTAACATTTCATACCAACAGGAAGAGGTCAGCATTGATTCTCGGGTTAAAATTATCAAGACCATCAAAGACCCCGAGACAGGCGAGCGTGTCGAGCGCAAAGACGAAACACCGAACGCAAAGCCGGAGGACAATCGTGGCTTCGCTTTCGTATTGAGGAAAATAGTACATGACAAATTCTCAGGCGAAGAAGACGTTTCCGAAATTGACATAGTCAATTTAGGTCTGTGGAAGCTCCTAAGAGAACATCTTGGCGAGTATCCAGGCCATACGTTCCGCGGATCACCAGTCACCCTCTATTCTCCTTATGAGGCGTTGATCTTCAAGTGGGACATTCTAGAACAAGAGGCGGCCAAGGATCTAGGGCCTGAAGGCCCACAAGAAAAGCAGGCCAGGGAAGATCTACGAACTCTCCTGGACATACTTTCGGGTGGTTCATCTGGCGATGCCAAACTAGACAAATACTTCAAGATCCGAGAAGGATGCCGCCGTGACAAGACGGTTCAGTTTGACGACCTCTGGACAATATTCCCCCCTGGAACCCTGATCTATGGTAAGCCTTTCCAAGGGCAGGACCAGGTGTTTGTTGTTCAAGAAAACAGGGGGTCCTGGCCAGACCGTGGTGACCGCCCGCAACAACTGCTACCGTGGCAGCTCGTGTGTTGGTCGTATGATTGGAACGGCGAGAGGCTCCAGAGAACTGGCTTCACACTTCTCTTCGAGCCATTTGACGGCCATAAACTCATGGCGTCATTACCGTATTATCCCCTTGACCTACATGCCGATCATGGTGACGTCAAACTCGCGCTGATTGAGCGTGGTAAAAAATTCCGGGATTTCTGTACTGCTAAGGAAGGATCACGATTGTTCGAGTACACGGGTAAGACGATCTTTGGGAAGAAAGGTTTCAGCGGTCTAGTACAGCCCGACGAGGTTCGCTCTCACCCACAGATATTATTACAAGACTCTAAATCAATGCTAGGACGATAACGACAGTCGGTCGTTAGATCCCTACTTAGGGCTTGAGCGGAGGATGCTTAGGCGCTACCGTTCGATGCAGGATCCTACTCAGGCCGAAGCTAATAAGTCTTCATATGTGAGTCTAGTACCATCTTCAAGCCCCCTCCCGGAATAATTACAAGTAGAGATTGATGTATCTTTAGATAAGCGGCAGAGTTGTGGTCGACTACCTGTCCTATGTCCAATATGGGCCACCAATCATTCGCAACGGGTCATTGAATCCAAGTCTAGATGATTTGGGTTGCATGTGCTCAGACTGTCAACAGAACGAAGGTTTGACTGCCATGTATAGAACTCATTTTGACACAGCCGAGGCCCAAATGCAGAAAACTTTGGAGGACGAACAGTATATGCTCTGCCCACCTCGCCTGCTCGGATATGTCCTCGGGGAGAAGCAATGGGCGCAATTGCAAGTAACCTTGATGAAAGACATCCCAGTTGAGGACCCAGGAAACCCTTGGAAAAATCGGCTACAGGTTGCCGACGAAACCAAGAATATGTTATTTAACCTTATACAAAGCCACGTGTCAACCATGAAGACAGAGACAACGCCAGAGGAAACGGGACTAGAAGTCAACGACATCATACCTGGAAAAGGGAAAGGTCTCGTCATTCTCCTCTACGGTATGAACCGATCTCCCGTCCAATGAGGCAATACATAAGAGTAGCATGCTAACCCTCAAGGGGAAAGGACCACCGGGGGTCGGAAAAACGTCGACTGCGGAAACCATTGCTATTGCTACACGCAAGCCTCTGTTTTCCATCAGCGTCGCTGATGTTGGCACTCGAGCCCGACACGTCGAATCTAATCTGTCCAAGATATTCGCTCTTGCTGCTTCATGGCAGGCTATATTGCTGATGTAGGTAACGAGAATCCATCCGATTTATTTTTTTGGTTCTAGTATTAACAATGACTTCAGTGACGAGGCTGATGTTTTCCTGGAGAGCCGCGGACGTGGCAATTCCACGTCGACGGACAGAAACGCTCTCGTTTCAGGTAATGTCGGTCGGCCTATAATAGATTGGTCATCTGTTGACATTTTCAGTGTTTCTTCGAGTCCTTGAATATTATCAAGGTATCATGTTCTTGACAACAAACCAAATCGCCCAGTTCGATGTAGCCATTCCATCTCGGATCCATATCGCCATCCCGTATGAGACCCTCGTACCGGCACAAATGGAGAAAATCTTCAGAGGTTTCCTTGAACCTCTAGTGAACAACAATCTGGTTGACAACTTTGACGGCATCATGGAGTATCTCAAGGAGCATGTGTATTACTTGAAATTCGACGGTCGGCAAATACGAAATATCGTCACTACAGCCCTGGGATTAGCCCGCGCCGAGTCCCAGAAAGGTAGAGGAAAGCTTACTCAAAAGCATTTAAGAGACGTCGTCACCAACGTAAGGAAATTCCAAGCGGACTTTGCAGTACAATACGATCGATACATCACCAGCCAGGAAAAGTTGATCAGGTAGTTGCAACGATACAACATACCTTACAACATCCAGGGGAAACCTAGGAGGGAAACTTAGTGTGACATAAGTCAGTCCTCAACGACTAACAAAAGAAAACGACCTCGGGACTGGGTAGTATCCAGGTACAGAAGGGGGGCCACGTGATCAACTCACTAGTTCCAGCCCCGGGAGGGAGGTTTGATGGTGGGGCATGACAAATTTAGGAGGTCGTAGACGCCGTTTCTCATATGTCTTCCTCTGGTTGAAAATCTCGCCCTTCTTTCCGTAGACTGGTATCTTCCTGATTAGTTAAACACGCTCCACAGAACTAGGTAGTATGAAAGTCTACAAGAACGAATAATCTTGTTGGTGCTGCGTCGGGTAAATATTGGGTTAAGGCTCCAACAATCTGCTTATACTTCTCCCTAGCGTCGTTATCCCATCAATAACATATTACACTTATTATAGTGCTACCTAAGGGTGGGCCGTATTAACTTTCCTCGTAGATAAATGAAGGGGTAAGTGCGGTAAATCGAAAATTCCTGGGGATTTTCTTCTGTGCTCTATTCTTGTATAAAATACGATCAGCCACCTACGTCTGCTATTACGTAAGCTGGTTCGAACATGCACCAACCTCTCTACGTTCTAGTTTATCCCTCACCTTTATTTGCTGCGCATTGGTCTTTCTGGTTACCTTACATTGACTCGAATCGTCTAGAATTAAATACTGGCGATCGGATTCATGTAACAGGTGACCGTTTCAATGGTTTTTCATATGAATATATCCCCAACTACAACATTTCCGAAGACGACAGACATCCGAACGCCTTTCCTATTGGATTGGTCCCGGAAGCACATCTGAGTAGAGTGGGCGAAGACGGAAACGTCGTCTCAGCCGGAGAAAGCCAGGAATATACCGAAAAGATACCTCTCAATGCATTTGATAAGGCTTGTAAACAGGTCCCAGCACCAGGTCCTAGCCTCAACAAAGTGAACATCACAGATTCTAGTCAGGCCTCCATCACAATTCCCAAGAGAACTGAAGTGAAAGATTGTCAATGGTGGATTAAACAGACTACTTCACATTTAGTTCGGGTAGGACTGCTGTTGCCGCTGGACGAAAGGCGTAAGGGGGAAAGTCCCATATTGAGGGTAGAAAATTTACCACGGCATTAATAAAAACTACAACCAATTATATTTTCTTATAATCTTAAATTATTTATCATATTTACCTCGTTATCATTCTTCTAGGTGGGCATGGGTACATACACACATACATGTAAGACAACCACCCCTCCTCGGCGTCGTGACCCCTCGTTCACCAACGAAGGGCTATCTATTCACTAACATAGGCGGCTTAAGCAGTGTTTTTTGTCATACCGACACCCACGAAGTGAAAACGTACTCCCTCGAATGCTGAATCCTCGGTATATAGTCGACGATCGGCATAAAACATACCAGAACGCCTGCCCCCGGTTCCCGAATATTACCTTCATAAACCAGACCGACGCAATGCCTAAGACTATACGGATCGCGGAGCTGCCAAAGGCGGAAAACATAGTGTTTCGCAATTCCTCGTTTTTCGAACAACATAAGCGTGACCTTCCGTCCCCTAACGAGATTCGGGAAAGGGATATTGAAGTTAATAGCTTCCGCCCGCGATCACCGGCGCCTCCGCCCATCCCATTCAAAGAGCTGGGTCTTATTGTCAAATACGGCTCCGAGATTACAATAGCCGAAGCGCAATGTCTTTGGTACTTCAATCGGTACATGAAAGACACAGTACCCACGCCAGAGCTATACGGTTGGTGTCGTGATAATGGCGAAACTTTTATCTACATGGAGCTCATCAACTGCGGTACGTTGGAGGATGTTTGGCCCTCACTTGACCAAGAGGATCAAAATATAATTTGCGAACAGCTACGCGCATGTGTAGAGTCATGACGTGGTTTGCGCCAGGAAACAGAACCATATCACATCGGTAGGACTCTATATAGGCTCTTTCGCGACTAGCCGGGGGTATTAACTACTACTCTAGGTCATATCGGACTTCAAGGGGTAGGCGATATTATTTTCAGCGACGCGGGAGACCCCAATGCCGGACCATTCGAAAGTGTAACTCAGTTCCATGATTTCTTCGCGCGTTACGCTTGTCGGCGCCATCCGGAGTGGGATCCTCGGCGTGTTTTCCCCGAGCTAGCTGGCTTAACCGATAACCGGCTAGTGGTCTTTACTCATAACGATCTAGACATGAGTAATATACTTGTATCCCCCAGGAATGGAAACGTGCCACCTCGTATCACCGCCATCATCGACTGGCATCAATCAGGATGGTACCCGAGTGGTTGGGAATGGCTCAAAGCGCACTCGAGGTGTGAACCCCTCTGGGAAGGTGGTCGAGATACGGCCTGGCTATCGAAAGTTATGGCGCCGGCCGACAGAGGTTATCTAATGGCCTTCGAATACGTCACTCTCACTCTGGGCTGTTATATCTACCGAACGATTAATGGTTAACAAGTCGCCAATTACGTGAATTCGCAATTGGGCCCTGTCCCGACCAAGTCATATTTGTAATTATCGCCTAGTTCGCACCCATCCCCCCCTTCATTTCGGCCCTAGTTCAGGATAAATAGTTTCGGTGGCTGAGCAAAAATACGGTTCCATGATCGAGGGCTAGAATCATGGAGTGTTTTCTTGACAGTCCCAACACGTTCATATCGGCCTTTCCCCGATTCTCGAAGCAGCAGTCCTTCCAAGGTACATATATAGTCTGTTCCATCTCTCTTGTATTGTATAATTAGTGGAAGGCATGTAAGAACGCCATGTTTGGCGGTGTGTTTCGCGTCAAAACTTGCGTCCAAAGTAATGGTTTTTTCTAAAGCAGATGCGACAATCTTGACAGTTGGCCACCCATTAGCCCTGTCTATCACAACTCGTGCGAGACGGCCTATGCACATAAGGTTAGGCCACAGGTCGCGCGCACCCTTTCTCGTGGCCAATTGGTCACAATCATCCGACATGAAAACATATGCCAATGGGGCAAATCGACAGTTAAAATCGCGAAGCATATCATATAGGTCCAGAGTGTAGTCAAAATCAACAGAACTGGACATCGAGTAGGAGGCCCAATGCCAACTCGGGGCCAATGAAGAATCTCTGAGGACGGGGTTTTGCCTATCATCCCGATGATTCCCCTTCCAGAGCAAGGTTAATTCCAGACACCCAGAGAGAATCCCATGTTGGTAGTCTTTACCAGTGACGCGAGCCATGTGGTTCCCCACACCTTGTATAGCTTTGAATATGTCCTTTTCGGGATACGTGAGCTCCGCCTCCGAGTATTTCTCAAGAACGTCGAACCATCTCTCTTCGGAAGCACGGATACGTTTGCTACTTTTTATGATACTCCCGACTTCTTCAATTCCCTCCTCCGCGCGTTGGAGCCGATCGTCCTTTAAGAGGCCGGCAAAATCCGTTAGAGCCCAAAATATATCGCCTATCGATCTATTATATTCCACAATAGGTTCTGGTTCGGGAAAATCTTCGCAGGCGGCGGTTTCCGAACATTGCCAGATGACTTGTCTATCCGTGAATGAGAGTAGGCGGGGACCCAAAACAGTTTCCTGGATTACCCAGGCACGCCTGGATATGTGCGAGTATTTTTCCTGTTCGGCCATGGCAGATAAATTAACTGTATCTTTTTCTAATATATAACACTATTGCGACTCAGAATGCGAAGGTATCCGATTCAAGAATAATGAATCAAAACAATTGGGGAGGCGCTCTCGGAATAATCCTTCGTATGGACTTTTCGAATTTGACGAAGCTATGGTTAAGTAAGAGTGTCGATAGACATCTCCCATCCTGCTAGCTTCGTAGTTCCAGTCATCTTCGGAGTCTTGGATGATGCAGAAACTATCGACCCACAGGTACCCAATCTGGAGCCCCTTTAAAAGTGCATGGTCTCCTGAAACGTCTTCGGGAGAGAATGAACGTTGATTCCCTCCCGGAACTTTTGTATCGTAGACGAAGTTAGTACTTCAAATTTCGTTTTACCCCAGCAGTAACTTAATGCTGCATAAGGACTCGTCAAATCTGGTTCGTCTTTCGTATGTATCATACGTACGGTATCGTCGGAAAACTTCAGGAGCCGCGTCGGGTACCACGGCGATTCTTGGTATTGCAGACATTGGTGCGAAGCGCAGCATATCCTTAGCCATTCAGCAGTAAGGCGAGCCAAGTCGTCACATCCAGTCGAAGGATTCGACTTAGACTTCAAGGCGAGGCTATAAAACGGCGTCCGATTTTCGACTTTCCTTATAGAAACCCGACAGCCGTTTTTAGAGAAGGCTAGAAGTCTTTCGTTGGTACTCGAATCTCGCAAATAGTAGTTGAGAGAATCGGTTGTGTCAGCGTAAAGCCGGTCACGATGACTGTCAATTTGGTTACAAAGCCAGCATCCTGCAGCTACCGCGTCACGAAAGCTTTGGTCTAATGGATGGTGCGTCGCTGGGTACTCATCCCTCCTTGTAATCCCTTCGGGGTGCTCTTGATGCCATGATTTCCACCATTCTTCGGAATCTTCCGAGAAGATAGACTTGCACTCCTCGCACAGATATGAAGATGATGTTAATGTTGATTTTGACATAGTGTCTAGTTCGAATGCCACCAAAAAGTTTACACGATGGAGTTTGTAGGATGTTGACCTAGAGTCAGAGCCTTGTCGAAGTTGTGGGGTCGATCAACACCTAATAGTTCAGCTGAGGTCGGGCATACAAGCTAATCCCTATCTGTTGAATGCTACGCAACATCTACCTTTCTTAAATATCTTTTTTTTGGCAACGGCTCGCGCGCGTATGTTGTAGCCATGATCTATCAAGGCAGTTAGTGTACTGACATCGCCAGTAATATAGAATAGTCTCTTCGAAGACAAGGTTGTTTAAGTGTGGAAAGGGGTGATGCTTAGTCATCCGATATGAGAAGTATTATTCCTTCCATTTAGCTTCCCTTCAGAACTAAAAGTAGGCCCCCTTTTAAGAGTTTATGCCATGCTCTGCTAATAGAATCAAGCTTCCGGATTGTCCCGTAGATAGGTCGTTTACCAGAGTCACCTTCCCCCTTTTTACTTTAGTTAATATATATTTTAACTCCGTGACTCCGGTTAACTCCGATGAGAGGATAACCCTGCGAAAAAGGTGAGCGGTGAGGAAGATTTGTTTGCGAAATGTCGCCTTGACCTCCGATGTTAACATTATTAGCCTATAGATAGTGTTGGGTGACATACCTTAATAATTATCGCGAAGTAGTAGTAAAAAAAAAAAATACGTCCCTTCCTTTCTCGGCGCTGATGAATTTCCTCCCTTTACCAATTCATTAATTCCCACACTTCCCTTCTCTCCTCCACTTCTTAGCATCACCACTGCTTTGCCATTGTCATTTTCGCAAATGGCAGCAGTTAGATCGAGTATAGCTCGGACCAACAATCTTGACGCATTTACATCTTCCACGGTTTCTACTCGTCATTTTCGACGTCGGCAATATGTCTCACATATTTCTGCAGCAGGTATATAAATTTCTTGTTGGTGTTGCTAATAGGGCATTTTCGATGCTCTGATTTGATTTTCGGGTTGTTCTGATTACGTACCTAAGTGTACTTAAGTACGTACAAAAAAAGCATATCAAGCGCCTATGACTTTTTCCCCGATCTCGGCCCCTCATCCTAGTGGATAAACCTTCCTCTCCAAACACTATCGATACCTTCACTTAATTTGCGAAGTTGCGATTGCAAAAGATATCTTAGTATCTAAGTGGTACTTGTCCCACGCTTTTAAGGCGGGCCAAACGATTGAATGCAAGTACAAAGTCAATCAGGCGGTAAAGGACTTAACATTATTGGGTCTCTTGGCCGTTTGAGTAGTTGCTTGATCGTCTGAATAATGAAACAAGTTGCATTGCACCAATTCTTCGTATGCGTGGTTTCTGGGAATTCTGAATATGGGATGGAACACAAACACAAGACACCCAAGAAGCTGGAATTAGGCTTATTATAATTATTATTATTTTATTCGTCCTCTCTTTTTCGTCAACTATTAATTCCCTCATCATTCCATAAACATACCACTTTACTTCTTCATGTAATACCTATCTATCTAGAGATACAAGATACTTACATACGTCTATTAACATTACATATTCTTCTTCCCTATCGATCCAGAAATTCCTTAAAATTGGATCCCTAAAAAATAGTATTAACCACGCCTCTTTCTAGCAGGATCGGTAGCGTCAGTTACAGCACTAGTATCAGCATCATCGGTACCATTACTAGCATCGGCAACAGCTGGAATACATTCGCTACATACGCTACGTACCCCGCGTTCACTGCCGTCATATCTTTCAGGGTCTTCGGTTACTACCCCGCCATCCCCAACCACGTCGTTGTTACACACTCCTAAACGTCACTTTCATACCACCGGCGCCATGGCGAGACTTAACCTTGGGAATATTAATCCCCATATCGTCGAGGCCAAGTATGCCGTTCGTGGTGAACTTGCCGTCAAGTCCGAGGAATACCGTGCTCGTCTTCGTAAGGGAGACAAGTCTCTACCTTTCTCGGAAGTTATCAGCGCCAATATCGGTAACCCTCAACAACTCGATCAAAAGCCTATTACTTTCTTCCGCCAGGTCTTGAGTTTACTTGAGAATCCCAAGTTACTCGAGCATAAGGATGTCCTACTCAACTCTCTAGGTTACAAGAGTGACGTGCTAGAACGAGCAAAATGGCTTCTAGATCACGCGGGTAGCGTTGGAGCCTACAGCGCCAGTGCTGGTGTCCCTGCTATTAAGGAGAGCATTGCCAAGTTCCTTGAGAGTATGTTAATTTCCAATATCTAAAACGAGAGACTCCGTGTCCATGCTAACAAATAAAAAATTAGAACGCGATGGCTTCGCAGCAGACCCATCCAAGATCTACCTCTCAGCCGGCGCATCCTCCGGTGTCAACACCCTCCTACACATCATCTGCGCCTCCCCAACCACCGGCGTCCTCGTACCTATCCCGCAGTACCCCCTCTACACCGCCTCCCTCTCCGTCCTAAACTCAACCTGCGTACCATACTACCTCGACGAATCAGCACAATGGGGAACCTCGCTCTCCGCAATCAAAGAATCCCACGCCAAAGCCAAAGCCGACGGGATCGACGTCCGCGCCATCGTAATCATAAACCCAGGCAACCCAACCGGGGCCTCCCTCTCCGAAGCCGACGTGCGTTCCGTACTAGACTTCGCCGCACAAGAGAAACTCGTAGTCCTCGCCGACGAAGTATACCAAACCAACGTATTCATCGGAAAATTCCACAGTTTCCGCCAAGTCCTACTCACTTTACAAAAAGAGCACCCGGGCAAATACGACGACATCGAGCTCGCGTCTCTGCATTCCGTATCCAAGGGTATGGTCGGCGAGTGCGGACACCGGGGTGGATACTTCGAACTCCTCGGTTTTAAATCCGAAGTCGAAGAGCAGATTTATAAATTCGTGTCTATAACCCTATGCGCACCTGTAGTAGGACAATGTCTTGTGGAACTCATGGTTAACCCGCCAAAACCCGGTGACCCGTCTTATGACCTGTATAACCAAGAATACAACGGCATTTTTGATGCACTAAAGACGCGCGCTTACGCCCTATACGAAGCGTTTAAGGAGATGGAAGGAGTGGAGTGTGGGGAGCCGCAGGGTAGCATGTACCTCTTCCCCACTATCAAATTACCCGCTAAAGCCGTCGAGGCGGCGAAGAAGGCCGATCGTAAACCGGATGAGTTTTACTGTCTACGGTTACTCGACGCTACTGGTGTGTGCGTGGTACCGGGTTCGGGATTCGGGCAGGCGGAGGGTACGTTGCATTTCCGGACTACGTTCCTGGCGCCGGGCACCGAGTGGGTCGGTAGTATTAAGAAATTCCATAAGGAGTTTATGGATGAGTATAGATAGATACTTAGACAGAGAGGGGATATGGACAATAGGTCAAGGTCTGTAAGGAAAAGGGGTTAGATCTGCCAATGAAGGTTCGAGATGAATGGATGATAAATGGACCTTTGTGCGTATGGGTTTCTAGAGGAATAAAGAGTAAGAGTAAAAAGACATGGATACCTACATCCTTATGAAAGCATGGTTTTACATGTATTCCTACATCGGCATCAACATAGAGCATAGTGTACGTGCGATTGAGTTCGAGATAAAGATTCGGTGAATTCAGTGAGGGTATGGGGTTCATGTGGTATGGTACCTACTCTCCACTACATATCAAATCCACAAGTCATGAATTTCAAGTTCAAGTGATTACTGCGAATAGCCGCCACAGAACCAAAACAAGAAAACGTGCCTTTAGCTTGGTCTATGTTTAGTATTATTACATTTATTTTTCTACTGCACAGACTTTCGCCCATCTTCGCCTATCAATAGCTGCCGTTGTCCCAGACGCCCATCCATCCGCGTAATTGCTTGCAGTAACCAACTATATAGCTTACGCTCTCTCACTACCACGTAGTCGCACCGCTTGGCCATACTTCTGCAGCTTGGTGATAAGCTGATCACCTTGCTTGACGACATCTTGATATTGCTTGTTCTTGTCGTCCGGGCGATTGGTCTCGATGACACCCTTGCCGGTGACGCGGTCGATGGTACAGGGAATACGACCTGCAGCAATGAACTTCGCGAGGTCCCTATTTTACAAATTAGTACCAAATACAAATAGAACAGAATAAAATAACGAAATATCGGGATGGTGATGAAGGGGGGAACATACCGATCCAGGAAATCAACGGTAACCCCGAAATCGTTGGCCATGCTCTCAAGCCCGACGACCCGATAGCTCTGTAACAGTTGCTGATAGGCGCGCAGACGCATCTCACGGATGAACCAGCCCTTGTGCTCGTGGAGGTAGCGGTCCTGAGTTAGGAACTGCTCCTCAACGAGAGCGAGGGCCTGGAAGAATTGTTTGTAGTCACCATTGTACAGGCTATTTACTAGTTGCGCCAATGGTGAGAAGTCAACTGCCAACTCGGCCTCAGGCTGGTCCGTCCCCGTACCCAGTGTTGTCAAGTTGACAGCGGTCGTGGTCTTGGTAGGCGCCGCAGGCGAAGACGTATCCTTAGTAGCGTCGCGCATCTCGGCATCTTCTGCACCCGGACCCGCAGAGATAGCACCAGTCAAGGCGAGAAGCTTATCGTCGCCATCGGCACCGAGGATCGCCTTGATTTCGGGAGCATCTACGACCTTGCTCTTGAAGTCAACCCGCTTAAGAGAGACTGAACCGGCAAGGACGGAGTATACAACAAGATTCGAGTACGTGCATAATTCGTAACTGGTGAAAGTCGACAAGGAGTCGAGGAGGAGGGGTGCGGCGAGATTGTACGATCGGACAGTCAGGAGGTGGAGGCCTTCGTAGGCCTTTAAGCGGTTACGTCGGTCCCAATCACCACCGCTGTCGACGAGCGTCTTGGCACGTGCGACATGTTTCTTTACTAGAGCCTTATCTCCGTAGAAAAGTCCCATGCGGATTATAGCCAGTACGAGATCAATCTTGGTGCCCAAGATACCGGTCTTCTCGAATACGTCTTCGTAGGCTGCTATCGCTTTATCCTGTTAGAAAGCTGTTAGTAATTATGTATAACTAAGGCTAGCAACCAAATGAAGTCCACAAAGTAGCGAGATGAGAAAATGCCAGTATACCTTGTCCCCAATCTTGGCGAAGAAATCGGCACGCTTCCCCTTCGCAGCCATGATTTCTGTCTCGCCAGCCTGCTCAACAGATTCATCTTCCTCCTTCTGGAATTCTTCTAGTTCCTTATCATTCTCCGCCTTTAGCTTATTATAGACATCTTCATCCCACGGTAATGTCGCGCCAACGTTCTTGCTAGCAACCATGCCAGCAGGACTAGGTTTTCGGCCTGTAGGCTTCTGTGCCGACGCTGATGTGGTCTCACCGGCGGCATTCAGAATACCTTCGGTGGGGTGAGCCAGGTATTTATACAAAGGGGCCATCTTGTGCTCGTTGATGCCATCTTGTAAGCTCTTAACTGCGGCCTGTTGAGCGGGTTTCGTGGCGTAAGGATTCGTGATGGTGAAAACGTGCTGGGCTAGAGGTAGAGCGGGCCATTTCGCGTACTGAGGGTCGGAACCCATGATGGAAATGAGGTTGGAGAATTGACGTAAACTTCAAGATTATTTTTAAAAGAATGAAGTGGGCCCGTTGGTTTGAAGAATCGCTAAAGAATTGAGTTCGTATTTCGCCGTCGTCGCTACCGTTCTTGTTGTTTTATTGATGAAGCTTATAGAATTCAGTTTGGTAATAATAGGTAATAGCTACGGATTTGCCAGCGGTTGCGAGCAGCTGTAGGCGGCCATCAGCGGACGTAACTTCCACCATCGAACTTGGTATTGAGCCAATCACATAGCATAGATGGATCCACTGGAGCCTCAAGGAAGAATGTACCTAGGTACCGAGCTATGATAAATAAAAAAATATGTACCTAAGCTCAGCGCCAAGACTTAGATCCATACCTCCAGCTTTTACACCTTGAGTTCCACCCTACCGCGAAGTAGGTAGGTGCAATAACTCTTAACTCTCGGCTTCCCTTCTCTCTTTTAACTTCTTTTTATTCCTTCCTACTATTTTACAACGCAATTGAATTTCAATTGGAAACAACATCTTATCACATGTCAACAAAATACCATCATCCATAAATATCCGCATATTCAAACGTTTCTAGAGGAGTAGAAATATCAAAAAATCCGTTCTCCATAAGCCCATAATCATAATGGGAGGAGACGACGCTCCCGAGGAGCTCCCTCAGCCCTTCAACGCAAAGCAACTTGAACCAGCCAAACGACGAAAGCACCCCGACTCCCACGACCAGCATAACAACAAGCGCCGCGAAAACAACCCAGACCTAGATGCCCTTCCCCAACCCTTCGACGCTAAGAAACTCGAACCAGCGAAAAAACGTCAGCGCTCGCGCTCCCCACCATCCTCCGAAGCGCCCCGAAAGCTCAAGCGACCAGGCCGGGGCGCCCGGATTTCACAAGCCGAAGCCTCGTCCATCCGCCAGCGACACGAGCAACGCGAGCGCGAAGCCGCGGATGTTGCTGCTACACAGGCTGTGCTTGATCAACGCGGTATCAACGACGTTGTGCGCCAGCACTACAATGCGGTTCCCGAGCGAGGTCGCGATTGGCGGAAGACGGATAGTAGGATTAAGGGGTTGAGGTCGTTCAATAATTGGGTCAAGAGCACATTGATACAGAAGTTTTCTCCGGATGAGGATCATACACCTGGCGCTCATGAGCGAGGACGCGATATGGCTGGGGCTAGAGACCACGAGCTACTCGTCCTCGATATCGGATGCGGAAAAGGTGGTGATTTAGGCAAATGGCAGCAGGCGCCGCAGAGAGTGAGACTTTACGTCGGGCTAGATCCCGCGGATGTTTCTATCGAACAGGCGAGAGAGCGGTATCGTAGTATGAGCCATCGGGGCGGTGGTCGGGGTGGTAGAGGAGGTCATCGAGGGGGCCGTCACCATCAACACCTATTTGATGGGCGCTTCTTTGTGAAAGACTGCTATGGTGAATCTATCGAAGAGATCGATATTATTCGACAGGTTGGATTTGATCAATCACCCATAGGAAGAAGCGGGTGGGACATAGTCAGCATGATGTTCTGCATGCACTACGCGTTTGAGAGCGAAGAAAAAGCCCGAACCATGCTACAGAATGTGTCTGGTGCACTAAAGAAAGGCGGACGCTTCATTGGGTGCATACCCAATTCCGATGTGATCGGCGAGCGCGTCGTTAAGTTCAACGAATGGCTCGCTAAGAAAAAGGCAGCGGAAGCCGAAAAGGAGAAGCACAAAGAGAAAGAGAAAGAAAAGGAGCCCGAACCCAAGGAAGAAGGAGAGGAAGGTGAGGAGAAAGAAGAAGGTGAAGAGGGTGAAGAGGGTGAAGCCGAAGAGACGGCGGAGTGGGGCAACGATTTATACCGCGTGCGTTTCCCGGGTAGGACTCCAGAGGACGGAGTGTTCCGACCACCGTTCGGATGGAAATACAGTTTCTTCCTTGACGAAGCAGTGGAGGAAGTGCCTGAATACGTGGTACCTTGGCCAGCGTTCCGTGCCATTGCGGAAGATTACAACCTTGAGCTACAATATCACCAAAAGTTCGATGAAATCTGGGAGGCTGAAAAGGATGATCCCATATTAGGTCCTCTGAGCGAGCGCATGGGTGTCCGCGAGCGGGGTAGAGGCCCGCTGTTGGTTTCGCCTGAGGAGATGGAGGTTGCCAGCTTCTATTTGGCCTTCTGTTTCTACAAAGTATAATCCGCTTTATTGCGCACGGCAGGACTCGGCCTGAGTGATTCGCGGGCGGCAACACTTAGGATGAATGCATGATTTACACCAACGCGTAGTGTGTTTCAGGCATCCTTATATTACCCAGATAGCATATGTAGTATACATGCTACGCTTCTAGAGATGCCAAATCAATTGCCTACATCATGTTAAGGTATCAGTACCATTTAATGATTCGGACTAAATAGTGCATTTTGTTGCGTGGGTAGGTACCACTCTATCTATCGCAGGCTTACTCTACTCCCTGCTGACCGCCATCTCTATAACGTGTGATACCTCATTATTTGTCCTAGATTTTGTACTTACCGACCCGGTAATATTAGGAGAATTTCCACCAACACCTTGACACCAAGGGGAACTCTCCCCTTGACGATGCCCCCCCCACTTACTGATTTTGGAAGTACTCCAGAGTTGTTATTGGTTGATCAAGTTGCCCTCCAGGAGACAAACAGAGTCGATAATCTAAGAAAGACACGGGTTTAATATGTCAATAAACGAACGAGATCTCCTTTTTGAACTATGCCATCTAGCTACCCGAGTAATCCACCTAACCATGATATAGAAAGCATTCCTTTTCCAACCCATTTGTCCCAGTTATCACTTAATCCAAACCATCCCATCAAGACCCAACCAAGACCCAACCAAGGCAATACCACGCCAAATCCTAGCCAGCCTATCCCATCTTTCATGTGTCATATCGTACACGTAAACACCTAATTCAAAACGTAAGAGAAAAGACGAGAGAAAAGGAAATAAGGAAAGTTTCTAAGAGACCCTTCTCCAAACGACCGGAGCCAAATACACCACCAACAGAAAGTTTCCGTATTATAAGAAGCATATCCGCCCTATTTTATATACCCCATAGGTATACCGCCCATTTTCATAATTTGGAAAGACAGGATACCACCGCGCCTATACTCAAAGAAAAAAAAACCCGATCAATATTGACCATCCCCTTTACCCTAGAAGCGTGAGCCAAGGGAGTTGGAAGAATACAGTCTAGGTAAGGGCACTTACATACCGCCCATACCTCTTCATAGTTGCAAAATATCACCAACGAGTTTCACTTACGCTCCAAGCTACAATACTCAGCTGCCTTCCTACTCACCCTTTATATCCATATGCCCATAATCCCTAACTGCGGGTGCATACGATAGATCTGCAGACATCTGGCCTCCCCCGCCATCACGGGCCCGTTGCGAGGAATCGTAGTAGATCAATCCACCATTGCTCCCCCTATGTCCAGCCTCTTCATACCCATTGCTTTGCGGTGGGGCGTACGAGTTCCCGCCTATCGACGAAGTAGCAGCGCCATAAGTCCCGAAATATGTCGGTGGCGCCATAACCACTTCTCCGTGATGTTGTTGATGATGCTTGTGGGTATGATGCGGTTGAGCACTCCCACCAGGAGTAGCATAGCCATTATTGTCGTCGTCGCTGAGTCTTTTGTGCATAGACGGCGGGTGTAAGGGAGATGCAGTTGCATCCCATGCGTATTGCAGACTGTTATTATTGCTAGACTGCTGCGTCGCTAGCGGTGGCGAGAGGAGGACCTTGGGTTTTGTATCGTATGCACTATAACATAGTGAAAAGGGGGTTAGCGTATAGCGTATAGTAGTAGGGCAATATCTAGTAGACCATTCCAAACTCTGAACTCCAGACTAGGTTTTTTGCTTACCAATCCCCGTTATACAAATGCGCCTGATGTCCATCAACCGCGCCGTACTGCTGCTGATGTTGCTGGTGGCCCATCCGGCCAGGCATAGCCAAGTACCCGCCATCTCCCCCACCACCAAGTCTCCTCCCCCCATCGCCGCCACCCCGAGGGGCAAGAGTAGCCCGCATCATATCCCCCCCACCGCCACCGCGAAGACCAGTCGTCGCGTTTCCGATGGCAGGAGACGCGGGATCGGACCCGCTCGAGAAACTCCCGCTACTAGCGCTCGGCGAGGCGCAGCGGCGGCTGCCGCCAACAACCATACCGCCGTTGCCGACGCCCATGCCCGCGCTGCTGCGCTTTCGGCAGTTATACTTGCGCACGCCCCAGCGGATTAGACGACCTCTGTATGCTCGGACGCTGGGGAGTTGGGAATTTGGGTCTTGAATTAGCTTGTCATATTCTAATTTTTATAGCGCGGAATAGATAAACCACTTTAGTCACCAGGTAGGAATTGGAAAAGGACAACAGGACGTTAACATGAAGAAAAAAATAGAAGAAGGGAAATGAAAGAAAAGGGACCAATTCTCACGAGGCTTTGAATCCGTATTGATCGATCATCATCTGGCGCACGACGGAAAGCGTGTTCTCGGCGTAGAGGTCCTTGATCGTGGCCTCGTATTGATCCCATTGTTTCGTCATCTTGGGCTTTAATAGTAATAATAACGATAGCTAACAAGCAACGAACAAACAATTATTCTATTATTACAGCTCTACGCAGAGAGAGAAGTTCGCGACGACTCTAAATCCGAGTCGGGCTCTCTCCAGCGGGCGAAGTTTAGGAGGGCAGATAGAAGAATGTGCGAGGAAAAGGGTGGACGACAACGACGCCATAGACAACAGAAAAACTGCTGTAGTTAGGAAAACCGATATCCGCAGTGGTAGCAGTGGTGGTAGCTGAACCAGCAGATAAGTCGGTCGTCATAGCTGGAACTAGGATATTGGGGGGAAAGGGTTTCCCGAAGGACTAGGTACGTCTGGGCAATGTCAGAGCCTCACCGGCTTCCCCAAACGTACTCGCTACCGATATACCTATACTTACATACATACAAAGATACCGCACATACGTACGTACGTATACACACTTATTTTGCGTGCGGGGAGCGAGAGCCCTGGGCGATCGTTTTAGGAAAGGAGGGCCGGCTCAGTTAGTCAATGAAGGACTAAATAGAGAGGCTTGCCGGCACGTCAGGGCTCAAAGGTCCCCTGAAGGAAAGCTAATAGGCAGGCAAACCGGTATGATATGCAGGCTATAGGCAGTCTCTATCTCTCTAGGTATTCCTTTTTCTTCCCTTCAACTTGACTCAAACTCCGACCGAACATTTCTGCTACGCGCTGAAATTTACCCTGCCCTGCTCTCGGCTAGGTTAAGGGGCGTATTATGGTCACGGTACCTACAGGAACAGAAACAACATATTAGGTAGGTAGGTCAGTAAGTTCTATGTAAGCAGAGAAAAAAAGCCCAGGTTGACTCAACCTGAACCCAGAGCCTTGTCACTGAAGAAACAGGGACGAGGGGGACTCTCCATCTAGGATCGGCTAGATTGGGTTAGGATATACGCACACGCACGCAGGGAAAAAAGGAAAAGAAAAGAAAATATGGAAAGGAAAAGGATAATAAAAAGAAAAATTTCAGCCCCCAACGGAGATACATATCCATCACCTACCCAAGCGCACGCCCATGTCAATTTTCCCATGCCCCTTGAAAATCCGGGGAGAAATAGGATAGAGGAGAAAAAAGAAGAGTAACAATTAGCGAAGCCCATCAAAAAATAAAAACAAAAAAGAACCTGATCAATCCATCGGTTCTGTTCCTATGTCTAGGCCACAGCCACACATCAGAGCCTGCTTCTCTAGCGTTATCGTCACCGTGGGATAATGGGGGGTGCGCTGCATGGTTAGGCAGTCATGTGTGAGAGAAATCCCATCCAGATTGAGCCTTACTACTCAGGTATAATAAAAAAGATCTGATAAATTCATCATTAACTGCCTAGGTATACTTAAGGCTCTACCTTGTGTTTCACTCCATCACTCAACCTACCGACCTACTTATATAGTTACGTACTTATATTACTATGCTATGCTATGTGTATGTACCTAGGTATGTATGTCATAATATCTACGATCTTAACCCGGAGATATTTGACTCACCTTGCCGACCATACATAGTCGGTCACTCTTCACCTGCGGCTGACTGACCGATAGACGAACCGCGCGCTTGAAGGAATCCGAACCCGGCCAATCGGATATGGGGTAGTGTAGGAGCGTACATGGTATACTCCCCATCGATTTTCTGAGCAGATACTTTTAGTCAGCTCGTCGCTCGTTAGTATTGCTATAAATAGGCCATGTCAGATGTATCTGTTGGCCGGGCGTTCTGTCTATATGTAAGTAAGCACTGCCAGGACAGGTAGATAGGTAAAGAAATAAAAGAAAAAGGAAAAAGGAAAAAGCTTGGAGGTTAACAGACAAGACAAAACAAAACAACCTGTCAACGTCGCATTTCCGATCTAAATGATGACAACCTCTATCAAAAAAGCCACCACTACTAGCCTTCTCACATCGTTGACACATCGGAAACCAAAACGAGACACATGAGACACAAGGGTCCTCTATCATTTGAATCAACTAATGAGATTCGACATTAGAAAGTGGCTTTTTATTGGCGCCGGGAAAGCAACATTTGGAGAGAAGAAGAAGAAAGAAAAGTCCACTACCACCCCCGCCTTCATGCCGATGAGCTGCAGCCAGCCTCGTCATCTCGCCATTGATTGCCGCCTACCGAGTCCGTCCAGTCATATTCTCCGAGCCTATCCGCTCTTCTCTTAATTGTGCTGTATAACACTGCCCCCTTCACATATTAATTACATTTTGATCGATCGCGTGTTAACCGCGTGGCCTCGTTCGGTAGAAAACGATATGGCGTGGGTACGTGCTACCTGGAATTGACCAGATAGGTAGTAGGATGGTCTTTCTTAATCACATTATGAGGCTCAACGAAAGCTGACTCCGAGACCCTCATCTCCACTCATACACGCCACGTCGTAAAATTCCCTCATATCTCACCCCTCCAGTTCCTCCGAGCCGATGCTGCCCTTGACAAGCTGTCCCTCTAAGCCACAGTAGCCTTCTTCTCATCGGCAGGTGCACCATTCTTAATCGTATCTTGCCGAGTAACCGTTGGGGATATCGCTGTCGGACTGCTCACTGTCTCTCCTCCCGTAATTCCTGTATCCTGTTCCTTGTGGTCCGCCGCACCGGCCGTATCGATCTTCGGCTTCTTATCATCTACGGATCCGGGTGCACTTGTTATCGGCGAAGATGGCTGGCTCTCATAGGCCGGGCCGGTCGCACCCGCCGCAGTGCGGATCGCATCAAACCATTTCTGCGCCTCAGACGCGGAGTGCGCCTTGAAGTGGAGCTCGGATGTGCCTGCGATCTTGCTGCTAAAGCTCTTACTCTTATCCTTTCCTTTTAGGTGGAACTTTTCACCACTGGGGGCTCCGATCACGGCATCCGGGAGATAGATTGAGAGCTCGGGCTTCGGGTCATGGCGCAAGTTGTCATCGTCCTTGAACTCGTGAAGGTACTTGGAGGGGGTTACAACGTAGTATGCCGATTGCGTACCCCAAGATAGCTTGTTGCGCGACTTGCGCTCGAGGCTACCTTCAATGAGTGGTTTGGTCGAGTTGTGGTGCTGGTTCGGGAAAACAATTGCATCTACGCTTCGCGGTGGGTCGTTCGGATCGACTAGGCGATGACCTTCGCGAGTAACGAAGCCCTTCCATTCGAAGTCGCCAGGGATGCGCTGAGCCGCACCAAGCATATCCGTGTATAGCGCTCTGGTCTTCTCGGCTTGACCACCAGCTACTTGGTTGAGCGCATCCATTGCCTGCTGGACGACTTGAATCACATGCGCCTCGAATGCCTTGAAACCGTCCTGGATATTAATAAGGTCGTTTCTATGGTTATTCTCTTCGATGATCTGTTTGTTCAGCCGGTGCATGACACCACGCTGGATAACATAAGGGTCGTCGCTAGGCGTCATCTTGCCACCTGTCGATTCAAAAGCCGCCGTATGTTGGCCTAGAAGCTCGATGTGCTTCTGAGTGGTGTTTCTGGCCTTATCAATCTCTTTTGCACCCTTCTCAACCCCGTGAGTAACCTCCTTATGTTTCGCCTTAATCTCCTTATGTAATCGCTCGAGGATGGGCAAGACAGACCCCTTGAGAGTCTTTTCCGTTTCGGCGTTCGAGTTGATCATGGCCTTTCATTTTCATGTTAGAAATATTGTTATACAGAGCGGGGTAAGTAAAGCGAAGAGGTCGAATTCTTACTTGGGTGTTCACTCTCATGTTTTCGAAGAATCCAGCAACACCTCCGAGGCCTTGGTCAAAGTGCGCTCCCTCCTTTAATGGATGGGAGATCGTCTTAAGAACCCTCTCATACTCTTTGGAGTGCGCTCTGTGTACCTTCTCTACCGCACCAACGTACTCTTCTAGGTATCCTACGGCATGCTTCCAAGCTTGAAGTCTTTCGGCGAGTAAACCGGCTGTCTAGGAATCGCGCACTCGGGTTAACGATTAAGGTCCCTAATTGGAGAAAGCTCAATGCGACTCACTGTAGTTGGGTCGATGTCTGGCACGGCTTCTTCACTTGCGCCGGTACCTTGCCTCACAGGCAGTGTGTGGTTGTCACCGCTCATTATGTAGTTTCTATAACTGTGTTTTTCCTAAATATTCTATTTCTGAATTTGTTGTTGTAGGTAGTATCAATCGATTCTGAGGGGTATCGTCGTGTTTCGCTAAGTCTGTACAAAATGTGTATCGGTTCGAAAGTATTTCGGCAATTGTCTCTTTTCGTTCTTTCGCAATGGGAATGGCGATAAAATTATGTGTTACGAGTCAACGTAACAATAGCGATTCTATCAAGAAATTACCAAGATTCGATAGCAAGAACAAGTTGTACAAGTTAGACTGTTTGGGGGCGATCAGGTGGTGATGTCGAATTGGTAGTTTCGTTAATCCCTGCGCTGATCATCGAGCTTCGACCCTGGCAGCGGGCACATTTGGGTCTGGATATGACGACCGATTTTCGATAACTATCGACGATTTGATATCAGACAACCCTATTGTCTTAACCTAAACAGGATAAGATCTAGAAGATGGATGGCTAGACGAATCAATTTGTGTGGATGAAAATAGAGAATATCTTAACTATGAATAAAGATGTTGAAGTCATTGATTAACCCTTTTTGATTTATTAGATTTGTTAAATTGTTAGAAGCAAGCTTCGGTCGCACAGCTTCGACCAATCAGGTTCTACGCTGGTAGTACCGCATCAAGTTTCATAAGTGGCGCTTTCTCTCATAAAGGAAAAGTCTTAGAAAAGAATGATGTCATATACATTACACTATTTGACATTTGACATGTACATCTTCATATAGGTATTCATAACTTTATGTACATGTCTCTGTATGTAATACGATGCACAACACAATGCACAACATAATACATATTTTGTGTAAATCCTACGATCGTCCTTATTAGACAGGACAGCAAGGAACAGGTTTTTGACATCCTTACATCATTTTACCTGAACGAGATCATTATCTCGTCTAGGCAGGTAGATATCGTGTACTTAGTACTCATACACCGTATACGTACAAATGCATCTTGCTGCAGACAAGCGTTGAAGAAAACTAGACTGCTCACTTGACCTGCCCCTTAGTCATGTCGCGTTGCGTCTACGCAGATACGACGATAATTTCTTGCAGACAGCTAAGTATTGTAACATCCATCTCCGGTGAAGAGAAAAGGGGACATAATTATTCGCGCACGAGGCAGACACCGATCGACTGAAAAGCCAAGACGTATCGAAACATGTAGGACATTTCGCCCGGTTACGGACAGCCCGAAGCCTTTCGGGATGGACAAATGTCGTATCCCACAGCGCGAATACCTACCTCAGCCGTACGGAGTATTAATTAATTCTCCATTTCTATTGCCCCCCCTTTATTTCTTATGCCTTATTTCAAACCCCAGAACAAGGTAGCAAGCGAGAAAACTTCTTTTTTTACCTTGATACAACTTTAGCATGTAACACTCCACGTCTTTTTTGCTTCATGCGAGGACCACAACCGTAATTAACCGTTATGAGGTTGAGGTTGCGAAGATTTTTCTTATTTATGTTTCTCGGCCTCTAATTTGCCGAAGTCAGGAGGATAAGGGGGTAGTGGGTTGGGTCGTATCGCCTCCTGACACCAAAAAGTTGATCTCTACCTGGGTAAGATACCAAGATATGTTCCAAGGTTCGTGTCTAAATGCCATCGGTCTGAAGAAACAAGAACGATATTGGGTATATAGTAATTCTCAGATATGTTCCTTCTCCCCCATAATAATAATAAACCAACCAACCAAGTTAAATCATTTGTCTTGGAGACCGTTACCGTGTATGCTATTTCGCCGCCCAATGCAAAGTGTGGCCCGTCCCGATGAAACCATTCCCCCTGCGAACCATTGTACATGTGAATGTGTCCCCCTGAGCCATTAAAACGCCTAGCCAAGAGTGGATATAAACCAATAAACATTATCTTCGGTCTACCTTGGTAGCCATAGGAACTTCAGCTTGGGAAACATTTCCAAATGGCAAAGTGACAGTCGAAGGGAAAAATAAAAAAGGACATCGTGGCAACTCAGCTAGCCACTTCTGCCTTGAACAAGTCGCAGCCGTCGCTCGCCATCAGTGCCACCCACCGATGCGTGACTGGGGAAAAAATTGAAACCTCCCATCGAGTGCCGATTGGTTTGCCTAGACCTGGAGTGCGTGTCCGAAGTAGTGTCAACCACCACATGTGGAGTTTCCGTAATAGTTGTCATAGGATCTGTCACTACTATGCGAGTAGGCGTATTCGGCGCACTTATTGCACTCATTGCCGTCTGGTAATCCGGAAGTCCAACGGAGTTGTTGTAACTGTGTGCCCTTGAGAGCGGGGCCCTCGTTGCCGTTGTGTAGCTCGGGACTTTGCTCAATTGTGCAAGATCCGGGAATTCGTTATGTTGTGGTGGAGTGTGGTGACCTGATGCATGAGTTGCGTTCTCTTCCTCGCTGGTTTGTCGCGATAATTGTGCGGAATGCGTCTGCGATGACTCCCCAGTGTGCTCACTATCTTGTGGGTGGTTGAATGGAGTGGTTGCCCCTGAGCCCGAAATTGTCGACGTGTATGATTCATTCCTTCGAGATTCGTCAAGAGTCATATTTTGCAACCTGGAAGACAGAGCTGCAGGGGGGACCGCTACAGCATGAGCCAAAGCAGAAAGATTCTCCGATGAACCTGCCCGTGATTGAGCGTAGAAAGGACTATTGACGCCGCTGTGTATCCCGGGGGTCATAATTCCACTTGTATCCACGTCTTCATATAATTGATCCAAAACGTGCATCCCATAACCAGGAGGGGCCATAAATGATGCATCGCTCTCGTTCGCGTCGTTGGCTGATTCCGGCGCTTGGGATACGAGATTACCCTCCTCGTCTAATGGCATGTTTGGTGAAATGAAAATGGTGATTGGTAGAGATGCGCGAAGCTGTTCAAAATATTGTCAATACAATTACTCTGAAAATAAGACACCCATAACATCAAATCTTACCTCAGAAATGTGGCCGTCGGGGTTTCTTAGTGCAACGGTAAGCTTAAGCTTATGCCTGATTTTAATGCCGTGGACTGCGCAGTCTTGGATGCATTTGCTTAACCTCTTGGGAAGTGGCAATTCTCTTGTGATAACCCATCCTTCTTGACCTGTTTCCTCGATATTATCGCGCCAGTGGTTCTCGCGGGTTACTTCGAAATTCCATGATGTAACGTCCCGGTCGTGTTTGTATGATTTCGTTGGTGGCGGATAACTCAGTACACTGAACTCTTGGATCTCGATAAGTTTGACCGTGATGTTGCCCATCTCCAATCCTTTCAGCAGTGGCGTGAAACGCATCTCCAAGGGAATATTACTGCCAAAAACCACAGCCTTCTGTGGGATGACCACAGAATACTCGACCTTATTGGGCCATATATTCTCAACGCTCATAGCATGGTTGAACTCAAGCGCAGCTGGTTCCAAAGTACGAATAATACGGAATCGTTTGTAGGCGTGTAAGTTCTTGGCTAGTTTCCCTTTCGATATGGTTGCCTTCAAGACGTAGGTAATACCAGTTTGGTAAAGTCCCTCGACACTCTCCGCGGTGTCTCCTGGCAGCAAAAGCTCAAACGGCCATTCATAGTTCCCAGGCGCTAAGGTGTTGTGATGCGTCGTTTGGCCTACAAAAGGCGGCCAGGTATGCCTTAGAATCGTAGAAGTCCGATCTACCTTCTGGTTGTGAATACCGGACGGTGTTTGCTTTCCATCGACCCATGCTATTCGACAGTTACCCATAAGACGTAGATGAACATCGTCGACCTTTAAAGGCTCTCTTAGACATAAGACTAATACACCCTTTAGAAGTTGGCCGGAAGCTTCGTGCTCGTTTCCTCGGAAAACGATGAAATCATTCTCGAGACTATGCAATAAGACTTAGTAATGTGTTGCTAAGAGCAGTTGGTGGTGGTGTTGAAGTAGTGAAGAGTTCCCATTATCAAACTTGCTAGACTTACCGTATCTCGAATAATGTACAAGCATTCCGGCCCCCAACAGCAAAAGGATTAAAAGATGGCATTTTTAATTCTGTGGCTTCGACGGTATGTACTGTTTTGGATATGATGCCCGCACTCGGTGGAGAGCAGGCTTGTTGTGGATGTCGCCCACGAAAGGTGAACGGTAAATAATGAAGGTTTGTCATGGACAAGAATGGAAACGGTGGGAGGGACTGGAGTATTAAAGGAAGCAAGCAGATCGATGTAAAATTGTAAAAGAGTACCTAATACCAAAAAGATAGGAAGGTACAGTACACTAGATCGACGGATAGATAACTGGGTAGTTGCTAGGAAGAGCTAGGTAGCCAGGTAGCCAGGTAGGTAGCCAGGATCTAGCTAGAATAGAGGGCAGGCAGGATGTAGTTATGGATACGAAGAAAGCGCATCCACGTCCCAACCCTAGACACTAAGACAAAGGCGCGTGGGACTTAGTGACTTTGAAACTTTGGGACTTCGGCTTGCAAGGAATAATGTATGACACAAGATACGAAATCGATGTAGCGTATAATGTAATGTATTCGTGTATACATGTACGTAGTGTAGTGTGTAAGAGGTGAACGGCTTCCTTAGCGGCGGGTGGATACTTGTACTTGGCTAAGATCCTTTTAGTTTATATTCGTCTCCCTTGACACATATTTAATACATATAGACTATGATAAATATTTTTTTTTCTCCTTCGTTCTTTGAAACGGGCCATGTCCGCATCAAATAGAAATGGGGACCACGGGAAATTGCTTCGGGTATGGCGACGGGAGCCAAATGTAGCAGTAGTAGTTTTCCAACGTAGCCTCTTTAGTTATGGCTGCAGCAAGCAAGCCATAAAAAAAAGTTTTGAACTAATAGGAAAGGATATTTCCGTTGTCGCCGCCTTCGGGCAACTCGTCCCATTTTTCTTTCTCATGGGCAGTTTATTTTTTTCTTATGCTTTACGTCGTCAAGGTTACACTATGGAACCAGTCAAAAAAGAGAGTTTTGCAACGTACCTTGTAGAGTGCCGGGAATGAGAGAACCCTCAGAACCCTCGATTGCCAGGGGCAATGATTTAGTTAGGGAAACTTGGCTGGACCTGGATCGGCTTGGGGCTGCTTGGTCCCGCTGGGTTAGAAACGGTGATAGCCGGCCGGGATCTGCAAAGCTTGTGGTAGATCGTGAAGAAATGGTACGTACATATCAGTACCAAGATACATCAATGTAATGTAATAACTTTTTATATGCATGCAGAATGAGAACATGGAATTGATGGATGGAATCCACCTACGTAGGCTGTGTCACCTTCACCTAAGCATTTTATTCTTATTTTTATATTGCGGTCTTATTTTATGCTGTACTGTTTCGGAGTACATTGAAAAGTACCTAGGTACGTATGATGAAGTACATCAAATACTTAAATCTCTTAGGTCAGGTGGGGCGAGGGGCTCTGTTCTCGAGCCCTGCTGTTGCCCTGCTGTCCTGCTATCGGCCGGTCGCGCGCATTTGCTAAAACGTTTTTGGTAGTGAAATGGTGCGGCGAGTCACGCGGTGGAAGGTTTGATAGGGTCGATTTGGTGGAACAATACCTAGATACCTACCTAGGTAGGTACCTTCCTACGTACATACTGAACTCACATCTTTTCCATCTTCGTCATCGTCCTCCCTCATTCTTCCCATCTCCATCTCCGTATCCCCATACGATCACAATCACTCGATAAATACTACAATGTGTGCACAAATACATCCGCACTTTTCAAGGAAGATCACGAAATGACCAGACCATCAATCACCGTCACCATCGGTATCACTACATGTGTTGCTACCATGCATCACCTGCAAGTAACAGTATTTAAATTGTCCGTCTCCTCTTCTCGCGTTTCGAGTCCTACATATCTCTACCTCGGTATGGAGGGGTAGTGATGGAAATTTACATACCTTCTTCTACCAGTCAGATCGACTTTTCCACCTTGTAACATGGGAATGGTAAAACATTATCCCTGATGACAAGAAATCAATCAAATCATGATCCCTGCGTGTACCTACGGAATATGTATAGATGTATGATATGTATGCACATAAGTATGTACGTACGAGCTTACTTACATATTTCTTCAAGGGGGGCAGTGTACAAATATCCAAACGACCTAGGCCCTTTTATTCGATTGTCTGGATTGCTGGAATGATCACATCATGGTGGTGTGTGGAGTTCGATTCTCTCGCCTACTCCGCTCGCATACGGTACGGATAGAGGTGTACCTACAGTATTCCAAGTATTCCATTCATATGATTTTCTCCCCCCCTCTGTACTCTCTCAGTTCGCCTATCCACGTCTTTCTCTGCAAGCAACCAACATGCAATACCCCCCAAACTTGCAGCCCAATCTTTACGGTCGGGACAGGGCTGACCAGTTGGCTACGCCAGCAATATTGGTCTCATGATTACTGTCTAGTCTGTCTAGTGGCAGGCGTATGCAAAAGAATCTTTCGAATCGCAAAAAAGAAAATTATATCTTACGAACGGACAAGGATATGAATAAGACCCCCGCCGAATTATCCACGAGTTTCCGTGGGGGGTGAGCTCCGATTCGGCATCTTATTTCCCAAGTAGCCAAGTCCCTACTTTTTTATTCGGCTTGGCGGTGAATACCGACGAGAGACACCGCCTCATGCCCTTATGAACATCACGATTTCTCTAGATCGTTCTACGTATGATTGCAGGTGGTTTAATTCCTGACATGATCAAGGGATTGCGGATCCATGCGCCAAGCTTCGATTGGTTCAACGGACTACCACCTCGATATGCATGGTGCCTGGAGGCTGTCGTTTTTTCTTCGTTACCATTAGGATTCGCAATATTACCCTCACTCATATACCTATTTCGGGCGTCTCACAATTTCGCACACTTCGGCCAAACAACCAACCGGCTGAACCGAAGCAAACAACCCGGATAGACTCGTCACCGAGGTCACCAACCATTTTTCGCCGCGGCTCTGACTAACATCGGATAGGAGCCACAACGGCATCGCAACCCATCGCATCGCATTTTCTCTGCCACACACATGTTACATTTTCAATTCATCTAAATTATATCATCACCGCCTTTTTTCATTCGCATAAACCCCTCGAGCGATCCTGCAAATATACGACGACCCAGATCGTTTCCTTCAGCTCGTCTCAGAGGACCGGATCTAATAACCGGCCCGCGCTTAATAGTAGCTGAGCTATTAACATTTCAAGGCCGAATCTAGAGCATTAAAATCTAAAAATTTTAGTATGGTAGAACAAGATGCGACCGAACACTAGACAAAAGGTTAGGACGTTACTAGTCCTGGCGGCCTTTGACTCTGCCAGTTTCAGCGAAGCCTACAAGGCATCTCCCTGCACTTGCAGAGGTTCATCAGCCCATCTACCTAGCGTACGGTTCCACGCTTTTTATTTAGGGCCCGCCTACGTGTAGAAAGATAAGGTCGGGACTGGTACTACCATCTCAACATAGCAGTGCCTGAGTAGGTATATGTGGATAACATCATCTCTATGCATCTAGTTATGTACCTAGATGGTGACCCTTGTTTACCCTTGGACTAAGGGTTAGAGCCTCAACCATATATGGTTGCATCAACTCTCAAGTGAGGATGGTTGCTGGCTGCTGACAACAAAAAGCTTCTTTTCCGATTTGGATCTTGTCAGCCTTCCGAGAGTCGAAACTTAATTATGCCTACTATTACGCGTCATACGTGTTGCGTGGCATACTATATTGACATACCGCCCGATTTATAGGAAATTCCTATTCCGCTCGAGTGGAATCTTATCCGGAATTGGCAGCTTAAGCAAGCAGATGTCATAGATTACATAAAACACAAAGAGGCTGAATCTAAGAAGCTATTCTGAATCTAAGCACGATAAAGTATTCATTGGATACCCGGTCTTCCTCGTTTAAGCAAGGGACCTATTCCGTCAGGTCAGGCCAGAGATGGTGGATGGGTGTCTGGACAACAAATACTAACACGGTTTTTCCCGAGATAACATTCCGGACTCACGAGCGAGGTCTTTTTAAAACGCCCAACACGGATCCCTTTTTTTTTTCTCTTTAAGTGTCCAGACGGGGCCAAGCTAGTGCTGAGCCCTGTGGCCTGTGATTGCTAAGTGGATCTCGGTCTCATCAGTGGAGCGGCTAGTGTTCCTTGGATGAAGATCGTGGGTTTCCAGATATCCAATCCACGTGGGGGCCACCTTGCTCGTGTCATACAAGAAGGGGGGCATTCTTGCTGTGCCTGACGAGCATGGACGAAACAAGGAAATACTGAGAGAGTAAAGGAAAAAAAAAAAGGCTTACACCGACGGGATTCCGCGCGTACATAGCCGTTAGACTCCTGCTTGCAGTATCAACGGATTGCCCTTTTAAGAGAGGTGTCATCCTCAGCCCATTCGTTCTTGGTTTATATCCACTGCTATCATACTAGCATACTAGCATACCTAGCCTTACCAACGGATAAGGGACCACTTCAGTCTTATGCTTCGACCAGGACTGAAAGTATGAAGGGCCGAATGAGAGTTGGGTCTTCTAATAACCTTGTTGAGGCTCTCATCTATTCTCTACTTTTAGACGCGTTCTAGATGCCGCGCAGAACCAGATACCGGTCCCGGTGACCGGCGGCCGGCAGCTTTACGCGCTGTCACAAAGTTCCAATTGATCGACCAACCATTGAGCTGTTAACCAACCACCTGCGTATGTCCCCTGAAGTTATAAATGAACCCTTACCTGCAGGAGCTCGACTAGCCGGGTAGCTGAAGCTAAGCTGGTTGGTTAGTAGGTCATCACAGCATACACATGCACATATATATTATAATACAGGTAAGATAAGACGACAGCAGCATGAAGAGAAATCTGATAATCATAATGACAATCTATGTTTCTTTCGCTTTCACATGCCATTTCTTTCGTCTCTTGCAGGTTGATTGCAGCTACATAATACATTATGTACATGCAATAAGCTACAGCTACCTTGCCTTGCATGGGTACTACGTAGGTGGCAGCGTAGGAGCCTCAATAATCATATGAAAGAAAGGAAGGAAACAAACCAAACAAATGAAACAAAACGAGACAAAAGAAAATAAGCCTGGCTCCTTTTCAACCCTTCGTCCCTTGTCTCATCGTGATGAGACGCACTGACTGGACAAACCGGATTTCCTAATTTAGATATCCCGTCATACATAGATTAGATCTCGTCAATTAATCAATCAACGTTGTTTTTTGTCTATTGTCCTATTTTCCCTTTTTGGTCTGTTTTCGCCCCCTTTCACTTTCACAATCGCATATGTATACCAATATGGGTGTTGATATTGCGATTGCGACTGTAACATATGATCGAAACACAGACCCTCTACCTCCTACCTACACCTCCTTTTCTCCTGTCTGTCTCCATTTCCCTTAATTCCCTTAATTCCCTCGTCCCGCTCACACCTCACACCCCTCGTGTCTTCCTCCTTGTAATCACGGAGATCAAACTCGTGCGTGCGTATCATACATACCATACCGTACATACGGAGCTCTCTACGTACGTGTCGTAAATTCGTCTATGTCTATGTATATGTGCATGCAACCTACACGTACCTATGTATGTGGACCTATCCACCGAATAAACTATTCTCTCGCCCTTTGCCTCCCGCCTCCTAATCCACTTAATCGATCCCTATCCATTGTAAAAAAAAAATATGAGAAGGCAATAAATGAACAAAGGGCAAAGGAAAACAAGGAGAAAAACTACCGCAAGTATCCACACTTACACCGAAAAGACACCGGGCCAGCCTCCCGACGCGGAAGACGGGCAAGCTAAAGTAGTTTCCTTCATGAATTTTTTTCTTTTTTTGCTTTTTGCTGAACCAACACGATGATTTCTTTGGTGAACTCCTCATATACTCCGACGTAGCATCGCTGTATTATCGGACGATATGAGTTTTTTTATTAATGTTTTTTGATGTTTGATATACCAAATAGCGCAATCGCTTGTTGAATGACTCAACAGTGCATGCACGCTCTTTGTTTCGAAGCTTCAAAGCTAGTTGGTGTTTATGTACACATCTATGCCCGTATCCATATCGTATCCATAATCGCAAAGTCATGATTCAATGAATGCAATCGTTCGGCACCGTGGGAGTGATGTCCCCTCTAGAGTGTTCTGGAGAACTTTCCTCCTCTTTTCATCATAATTCTGCTGGAGCTGGGGTGTCGGATGGTCGATTCCAAGTTCTGATGTGACCTAGAATGAACAATTTCGTTAGTATGCATACACATATCCCTAGCTTCATAGGAGCGGTGACTGCACTTACCTGTCTTACAGCTCGTCATTATGGCATCTTCAGTAAACTCAATCCAGCTAAGCGGATGTTTGTCAGCCATCTTCGTCAACACAGGCGGTAATATCGCTGTTCTCGAACGCGGCTCGACGGGGTGATTGATCGTGTTCTCTTCTGCATCTAACGCCGAGACGACAGAGTCCGACCGTAACCTACTAGTCGATGTGCCTTGCGTCTCAGCGCGTTGCAATGCAGGTAGTCGGGAGGATACAGATCCTCGTTGCCGGCTTGCTGTCTGTTGAACCATATCAGTGGCTTAATTCGTAACATCTAGGAGGGGGGGGCATACCGCCTTCGGTTTGTGTAACATGCCGACGTTGAAGTCCCAGAGACATAACCGACAATCTTCGCCTACACTGCCGAAACGATAGTTCCTCTCGTCGCATCTCCACGGGTCAAACGCGACAGATGTAACCCATGACTGATGTCCTTGACATCGTGCTATGAGTGTCGTTTCCGATGGACACCATATCGAAATCAAATCATCCTGTCCTCCTGTGAGGACGTACTTGCCATCCGGAGACCAACACACACATATAAACCCACCATAATACGCATTATATACTCCTAGGAGCCTGTAGTCACAATTAGGTATTATGTGGAAGTTGGAGTCAAGGCCACTACTTACTCTTCCTTTAGGTAATCGATAATCCGCATTGTACCATCTTCAGAAACCACGGCAAGATGGCGATTATCGGGCGAAAACTCGAAGGCATTGATTCGCTGATTTGATAACTTCCACACAGCTACAGGGTTATTCTTCTGGTTCTTGGAGTGAACCGATTTTAACACATTAATCTCCTTATAGTGATTGACGACCTTAGGAGGAGCAGCCTCCCCATTAGGTTTCGGGTCTTCCTCCTCGGGATTGAAAATCGCATCTTCTTTCTCCTTATCGTAGACAACTAAAGAGCCATCCATATGCGCCGCAAGAAATAGGTTTTCTGCTCCGGGAATCCAACGTATTTGGGAAACCGGTGTTTTGTTAATTACCCCCTATAACGCATTAATAAGACTTCACGTAGATGAGACCTGAACTCTCACATTCTTATTTAACCTAGTATATCTCTGAGACATAGGCTCCCACCATATAATCTCGCCCGTTGAGAAACCCATGATCATATCTATGTGACTCGGGCTCTTCGTTACTAAGTTGACATCGTGGCTTAAGCAATGCGCCTTTGTAAATAGAATCTTAGTCAAGTAGTCGGCTTTAGTAGGAGACGATAGATCTAGCCATTGGAATGCACGGTTTATGTTGGCAAAGGCGAACAGTCCATCGCTTGGTCGGTCGGCTATTTTCTTAGAGAACGCTTCGTTTATGATGACCCGCGATATGAAGGACGAATTACTCTTAGTCATGTTATTCTTAGGTTTCCGTCGCTTATTCGGATCCTTGGTCCTTTCTGGAGCAAGCAGAGCATTTCCATCACCAAAAGCTGGCGCCGAAATGGCTGTGGCCGAAGTAGATGGTCCACCATCACTAAATGATGTGCCCCTCCCCTCACCATCGCTACTCAATTTGGCGTCGTTCGAATATCGTCCTTCGCTAGGATGTTCGGCAATGCTCGGGGATAACGTGGTGGTTGTCGGAGTAAGTTTGAAGAGGGCGGGCGGAGGAGGTCGCGTTTCTAAGCTAAGGAGGGAGATCTTGGTTCCAGCTGTAGCTGGTTGAGGAGTAGTCGCTAGTGGGTTGGGGTTAATAACCGGCGCCTCGGATGGATGTGGTGGTGGTGTCGCAAGGAGAAGGTCTTCTTTCAACACATATGTTCCTATATATCACAGTTTCAGCGCTGCTTTAACGGCATTGCCGCTTCACACTGTCATACCTTCTCCAACTAGGAATTGATCTTCGGGATTCGATAGGATGTTGTTCGTCTCGATCATGGGGGTGGCATGGCCGGCAGCAACAGCGGCATTATACGCTGCCTGCGTTGGATACCTAGGCGGAGGCGGTAACACACTGATGGCGCCGATCTCATTAGTCGTCTGGGCATGCTTATAGTCGAGGAACACAGCATGGTCTGTTGGGATAAGAGACAAGGGACAAGACAGCCTTACAACATGGCGAGGGTTTATTGGATTCCAATTGAAAAGGCCACTTAATAACAAGGATGACGCCGTGTAATTCTAGATATCTATTCCATATACTCGGATCGCGTGAAGGAATTAAACGAGTCGTATACCGAATGGGAGGGAAGGATAGAACCGAGGCAAACAACAAGATTGGGGAATAAGTTGATTTTGGATCGGGAAGTTAAGCTACATCAGCTCATATTTCGTAACGTGGAGTTTGGACATAATCTAAAGTTACATCTTGCGCCTATTCAAACAATGCTTGATACAGTGGATGAAGTTGGTAAGGTAGAGGAGGAAATAAAAAAAGGGAAGAAGTTGGAGAGGAAATTAAAAGTCAAGAATAAGAATTAAGAATATACTTCGTGGGTGATCATGGATGTTGCGCATCTCGAAAATCGACAGGAACGACTCCCATGTCTAGTAAGTCTAGCTAGAAGTAGTAGAAGCTTTGCGCAGGTCGCAGGTCGGGGTTAACCCAAGTGAACGTTAAACAGGGGTATAGAATCTTTCGGGAGCGTAATGTGGGGTAATTCAAGCAGTAACAGCACGCTAGTTCTATGAGGGGGGATTGGATGAGGGGAATTGACAGCTTGTTTATTGTATTCGGTACGCTATTGATTGTGTTACTTTCAAGTACTTCCACCGGTACCTGTACCTTTTAAACTTAAGCTGTTAATACGGCTGGTGTTCGTCCAGTTATTCGGAAGTCGGACCCTTAGTGGAGGGGAAACTTGCAGATGGATGTACATACTATGTAGTGTATTTTTCAGGGCTGCATTCCGTCCTGTAATAGATGTACTTTTATAGGTGATGTTATCCTGGGGGGCTTTTCGCCTATCAACCCAATGAAGATTAGGCGCAACATATGATCGGATCTTATGTCCATGAGTTCGACAAGTAGCTTTTAAAATTGTAAAAGTAGATTAATTCTTTCTTTTGGGCGTTCTATGTTGGTTGCAGTATAAAATTCACATAAATACTTTGGTACGTATATGTACATGTATGTATCACGGTGGCTACGTGCATTTATGTTTGAGTTTATGTTTTTTTTTATCCGTTGTGGAATGTACAGTACCCGTGGGACCTTGGAAGTATCTAATCGGATAATCACCATCTCAACCACCGAATTACGTAGCATCCACTTGGATCTCGCCAAACTATCTGCCACTTAGCTACTACCTAACTATCACTTAACTGTCACTTAAATACCATCTGATAGGTTTACAGATCTGTTCCTAATACGGTTGGATCAGTTGAACCAGCACCCAATCCGCTTAAACTTCATTCACGCGTGAAGCGGAGAACAAATCATCACCGCTCCCTTAATTGCTACTCAGCGGTTAGCATCCTCTACCAAGACTCAGCCGATTTTTCGCTTCACGGCGCGTATTACTATTTAACCAGCTTCGCGAATTACCTCAGTTATTTAAGGACGAATGGCATCGTAGAGGAGGAGCTTCATAGTGCTGGGATTCTTTGACCAGTATGGCAACAGGTACACAACTTCACATCTTGTCCCATTCGCGAGTTTGCATCATTGACGATATCAATTTATTTGCGTAGTACGTGTTTGTGTTTGCGGAGATGAAGGTACTGGCAAGTCAAGCCTCATCGCATCCCTTGTTAAAGATGTATTCGTGAGCCATAAGATTCAACCTGTCCTACCGCAAATTACGATACCGCCGAGCATTGGTACTCCCGAAAATGTTACCACTACCATCGTCGATACGTCGGCGCGACCACAAGACCGAACTACCTTACGAAAAGAGATCCGAAAGTCCAACGTCATCCTCCTAGTCTATTCCGACCATTACAGCTATGAACGGGTTGCTCTCTTTTGGATGCCCTACTTCCGTTCCCTTGGTGTAAACGTACCTGTCGTTTTATGTGCCAACAAGTCCGACCTGACCGACTGCACCACCCCGCAAGTTGTTGAAGATGAGATGTTACCTGTTATGAACGAGTTTAGGGAAATCGATTCCTGCATACGAGCGAGCGCCCGGGAACATCATAATGTTAATGAGACTTTCTTCCTCTGCCAAAAAGCTGTTACGCATCCCATTGCTCCGCTTTTCGATTATAAGGAAGGGAACCTCAAGCCAGCTTGTGTATCGGCTCTGAAGCGGATATTCTACCTGTGTGATAAGGATCAAGACGGGTACTTGAACGATGGCGAAATCCAAGAATTCCAGGCCAAATGCTTTGATAAGCCTTTACCACCCGGAGATCTAGAGAATATCAAATTATTGATCGCAAAGTCCGTTCCTGGCTCCGATACTACGAAGGGTGTTGATATGCGGGGCTTCTTACAACTGAATAAGATATACGCCGAGAAGGGTCGACATGAGACTATTTGGATTATATTGCGGAAATACCATTATACTGATAGCTTAAGCTTGGAAGACAGTCTTATCCGTCCCAAGTTTGAAGTACCCGAATATGCCTCCGCCGAGTTGAGTCCAGCCGGGTATCGGTTCTTCATGGACCTATTCTTGTTATTCGATAAGGACAATGATGGGGGTTTGAATAATCAAGAGCTTGCTGCTTTATTTGCTCCGACTCCGGGTCTACCTACATCTTGGGTAGAATCCTCGTTTCCATCCACGACCGTTCGCAACGAAGCCGGATATATAACGTTACAAGGATGGCTTGCTCAGTGGAGTATGACCACATTCTTAGAACCTAAAACGACTCTAGAGTATCTGGCATATCTGGGCTTTGAGCCTTCCAATTCTAGAGAATCGCTTACGTCGGCTTTGAAAATAACGAAACCTCGGAAGCGAAGAAGACGTCCTGGTCGAGTTGAACGCAACGTTGTGCTGTGTTATATCGTTGGTGCTGCTGCTGCTGGAAAATCCTCTCTCCTAGACGCATTCCTTAACCGGCCGTTTGACGGCTTGTATCATCCAACAATAAAACCCAGAAGGGCTGTCAACAGTGTGGAACTTCAAGGTGGCAAACAATGCTACCTGATTCTCGAAGAGCTTGGGGAGCTTGAGCCGGCTATACTAGACAATCAAGCTAGGCTAGATCCGTGCGACCTAATATGCTACGCCTACGATTCTTCAGACCCAGATTCGTTCTCTCACATAGTCGACCTACGGAAGAAGCACCCACAATTAGACGATCTACCTTCGATCTATACAGCTTTGAAGGCGGACAAGGACAAAACAACTCAAAGAAGCGAGTTGCAACCCGACCAATACACGTCAAGCCTGATGATGAGCACGCCAGTTCATGTCAGTGTTACATGGAATAGTATTGGTGAACTCTTCGTGGCTTTAGCTGAAGCGGCCACAAATCCTAGTACGGCATTCCCTAAAAACGAGGAGCCACCGCCTGATCGGACGAGTCTATACCTCGCCTTAGGCGCAACAACTTGTGCAGCCGTAGCAGCATTCATGATCTGGAGAAGATCAACCAATTCTTTTTAAACACATTTTCTAAACATTTTTCTTCTTCAAATCCGCACCCACTCCCTCTTCTCCTAGTGACCTTTAATCCCTCCCATATCGTTTTGATATCAAGCATTTTCCAGGCGTTACGTACGACTTGGAGAGGATATCAACAAGCAACAGCAGTGAAATGCGTAGTTAGCATCCATCAGTTCATTTTGTTATGATAACCCCCACTCCATCGGTTTTTTGTCTTTTTTTTGTTTTTGTTTTTTTTTTTTTTTGGTTGCATGATACCCCCATCTCTACTACTGTCGTTGAGCAAATTCATTCGTATTGGAGAGATACAGATATACATATACCGACTTAAGTAGTCTACTTAGTACTTAATGAATTTAATCATTAGAAAGTCTCCTCTTAGGTTTTAGCTTCGCTGGTGAGAGTTGTAGGTCCTCGTATTTGAATGTATTTGTACTAGTATAGTCTGGTATATTTTGAAGTCGGCAATACTGCGCAGATGGTTAGGGTTAGTGATTGAACTACAAGAGTGCAAAACTACTCCGCAACGATGTGGCGATACCATAAACTTAGTCAGAACGTCATTATTCATGATTAATAGTACCTCGTCTCGTAGACGTAAGCTCGAGTCACCCTGAGTATGCTCCTTGTACTTCCATCCGTAACGCCAACAGAATCAATGTGTCCCTAGAAGCCCGTCATAGGCAAGCTACGCCTCTTCATCATCATCTACTATATCCTCAATCAATCGACGTCCCCTATCTCGCCCTTCCTGCTTAACCTTGCGGTGCGAGCTCTGCGTTATCCTCATCTCCAAATCACCATCACCGTCAAGAGTCTCATCCTCATCGTCATCATCCATACCAGCACGTTGCGCGACTTGTTGTCGTTTGATTCTACGAAGCATAACGGGATCAGGTTGGAAATTCGCCATTGATACTTCCTGTATTGTAGTTAGCTAGCTGCTTCTGTAAAATAGAATGTGTAATGTGTTGTGGGACATACCTTGTTACATCCCGTCTGCGGACATCGCGCCTTTCCACCGGGCTTAGTTCGCAGGAACTGGACAATAGACTCCTTCTCGAAAGTGTGCTTGCATTTAGTACTCGTGTACGGGTTCTGCATGACAACCATGGAGAGCGGGCAGTGAATATCAAGATGCTCCTCTGCCACAATCAAATCCTCATCTTCGTCATCTTCCATCTCGCCATTCGCTCCGTTCTGTGAAAACCACTTAGTGGCATCAGGTAGCGGCTTGCCATCAGCGCCATGTACAGCGTCATGCCACAGACGCTTGAAGTCGATATAATCATTGTTGACCGCGTACTTCTCATACAAGCTCTTGCTTGCATACTCAGCCGCCGCATCTTGCTTCGCCTTCTTGAGTAAATCCACCGGACCCACGATCTCCGCGTCATCCATATCTTCATCCTGGTCCATATTCTGAGTCTCGTCCTCAGCATCAGGATCCCTATTCCTCCGACTCGGTCTCCGGCGCCTCGTTCTGGCTTCTGCTTCACGCTCAATTCTCTGCGCTACATCTCGCATCGCGGTATTGTTATCCTCGAGCTCGACTTTGAGATCAATCACGCTGCGCACCGCGAGATCGCATTCTTCGGTCAAGAGTGGGACGTCTTTCTGTAACTCTAATACGGCTCTTTCCACCGCATGTTCACGGTCGCTTTTTGTATCATTACTATTTTCACCGTTTCGCTCGATCCGCTTAGCTTGCAGGCTTTGCAGAGTCTCTTTGCGCTCCGAGAAACGATCGTTGAGGTCCCGTACGCTGCCGCTTAGGAGCTCGAGGGATTTGCTTAGTTGCTCTTCGTACTTTCGCGTGTGCCCGTCGGCGCAGAGTTGGGCTAGGGTGCGGATGGCTGAGTCGCTTAGAGGGCAGGCTAGGGGTTCGTAGGGGGGAAGTTCGGCGGGTGGTGGGTTTGGGATGTCGCGTTCTAAGGTATGGCGGCCGAGAGTGGCGGTTGAGGCGATTGTGCTCTCGCGTATGCCCCGGTGTAGGTCCCGGTCGCGTCGGGTTAGGAGGGGCATGGTGTTGGTTTGTTTGTGAGGATGGTAGTTGGTGTGGTGGGACGAATTATTTGGGGAAGTTTTAGATCATTTGATATGTGTGGTCAATTGGTCTATTTGGGCGAAGAGGTGGGATGGTTTGTGAATATGAAAGAGTATAAAAAGCTACATACGCGTCGAACCGCGTTGATAAAGTACATTAGATAAGAGAAAGTGTGTATTTGTGTCACCTCACCCCACCTATGATATTCGTTTTTGTACGCCAAAATGGTTGATATAGTGGGGTCATGATGGTTTAGGTAATTCTTAACATTAAACTTCGGCTTCGTAATGTCATTACCATTACACAAAGTTGGGTGGTGATGCAAATCCTCCCAGTAGATGCTAAATGATCCCAAGGTATACCTTCCCCATATTCCCAAATAATGCCTTCTAGTGCAAACCGCAATTTAGTTCAAAATCTAAAACTTGCCCGTACCTATACCTGGTACACTCCAATTTGACCCAGAAGCCGATATAGCTTCAAAGTTAGTTTCCTAGTTAGTAAGGTAGCAATTACAACTTAATATTCTAATCCATAAACCCGGTAATAAATCCGAAGAGTCTCCAATCTCCAATCTCCAATCCCCAATTCTGAACACTTCCCCAACTCATCGTTATACTCATTCTCGTAGTCGTGCTTAATCACCGTAATCACTTTCACTCCCTCGTCCATCACCACCGGTCATCTTATCATGAACTGCGTATAAAGCTTTGATCCAGGTATCCAGCATAGTATTCAGCGATCGCTCCTGACCTGCATCCATTTGCATATCCCCGAGCTTGTCGCGTAGCCTCTCGTATGCTTCGATCATAACCCATACTTGCAGTGCCGAGGTCTCGGAGCTAGGTCGCATGAATGATCCGCTGGCTGCTGACGAGAGTTCCCGACCTAGTAGATCGAGACAAATTTGTAGACCAGGACTTCCGGGTGACGCTCGTCGCGATGGGGGGCTGAGAATGGATTCAAGGTCGGTTTCAGGTTCAGGTTCGGGTTCGGGTTCAGGTTGGTATTGGGATTGGCGTCGCGGTGGTGTTGATAAGGGTGCTAATGCTGGTACTAGTTGTCGGTGGCGTAGTTCACGGGCTGGTGGGATTGGGGGCGGTGAGGGTGAGGGTGAGATGGATATTGGGACAGGAGATGAGCCTGGTTTTGTGTATACAGGTTCCTCTTCGAACGCGACTAGTGTCCCGTCATCCGAGTGAGGCGTTCCTGTAGATTGGGGCGAGAGTTCGGGAATTATTTGGATTGTATTTCGCCTATTGTCGACATACGCATGCACCTTCGCGTCGTGGCGGCGGCGGTAAGCATCGCCAAGTCGCAATGGCTGTTCATTTTCATTTAGGATCGCGCAGCTTGATTCTAAAAGTGCGCGGTAGGACTCTGCGATTTTTTCTACGCTTGAGACTCGATGGGCAGCGGCTTGTTGTTCGCGTCGTTGCCGGTCTTCCAATTGTCCGATGTGGTAGACGGGGGTTTTCGCGTACCGTCGCGTCACCGATGTTGTAGATGTAGATGTAGAAGAGGGTGTCGCGCATGATGCTCGCTTATCTAATTGTCGTCCCGCTTTCGCGTCGTTCACGGATAGATGCGCGAACTCGGGGATTACTTGCATCGAATGTCGGAATGGTTTGCCACTGTTCTGTTGTACGGGAGGAGGTTGACTCCGAACGAGATAACCGCTCTTTCGGAGTTGTTCGAGCCATTTGCCATCATTGGGATCGGCCGTCTCTGGAATTGGTTTACTTATCGCGCTGACATTGATTTTGGATTTTACCGCTTTCTTGGTATCGTCCTCGTTTTTGTGGTTGGTTTTGCTGCTGTCGTGGTTCGATTTATACCAGCGTGGTTGGGTGCCGATTTTTTGCAGTTTCCGCCTCAATTTTTTACCAGCGCCTTCAGGCTTCACGACAGCGGGTTCTGTCGCTGTCGTCGTATGTCCCCTATGCCAGTTCATTGTGAAATATGGAATTGCATTAGTAGGGAAAATGATTTCGAGTATAGCATTACTATGATATGAGTGCGGATGCGGGTGTGTTGAAAAGGGCAGTAGTATAAAAGTAATACGAAATGTTACAGTATACACTTTTTTTAGTGATTCTATTGCCTACCTAGAGTTACATCGAGGAGCCCTTACCACGATGACGTTGGTACATCGTGGGAATCAATTTGTCTGTGTGTGTCCCACCGCATTTTTCTAGCCAGCAGGTCTAGAGGCTGTCAAACCAATACGAAAACCGGATTTGCATAGCCCCTGGATACCCAAGTCGCATTGGTGGATTCTAGCTGGCTGACCTGCATATGCAATCGTGACGGCGCATGGACACCATGGCTCGCTCTCTTCCTACTATGTACCATGTAACCCGCCAACTTGGGAGGAAGGGCCTTGCGAACTAGGGAAATAAATTCATAGATTGAGGGGTGTTAAGTGTGTGCGTACAATATGCAAGTCACCAACAGTTGATAGAACTAAAGAGGAGAATATCGTCATCTTTTGATCAAGCGTAGTTGTTGGTGTTAGTGTGTAGATACCTATATGATGTAAACGCTAGAGAGAGACTTAACAATGTGACCCATAATCTAAGAGGTCTCAGAGGTCTTCTGAGGGGTCAAGTGTCAACTGTCAAGCGTCAAATAGTCAAGCGAGAGAGAGACAAGTGCATATAATACCCTAAAGCCCGTAAGCTAAATGAGTTCCTATCCACCAGTCGTTCCCTCCATCGTACGTATGCGCTTCTGTACGTACCCTCTATAATATGTATGCCATGCCAAGCTTGGAGTGGCGAACACCCTATCGTTCGATTGGCAGCCGAGCGTGGTATGCAAGGAATATGCAGGGTATTACTCTTTCTGCAGTGAGACTAGTTACATTCGTTGCCGATACGAGCTGGCCTCGACCCTATGTAAATTATGTAGGGTTATGATTATGTACCTAGTTATGTAGGTGTGGTATTGTATTCGCTCTCGTTGTCTTATTCAGGAAAGAAAGTGAGCGAACAAGAACAAAGGTCCTAACTTGGACGCCATACATAAAACCAATCCTGTTTTGTTCCTAAAAAGAAGCAAAAAAAATCTGCACAACTCGGCAACTAAAAAACATGCATCTCGATATATTATGTTCGTTCCATCTATATTACTCTCGACAGACATAGGGGTAACACATAGGAGTATGTAAGACTTCAGCCCGCCTATCTTGTTACCATCTACTACCTATTCTTTCCATTGGGGCGTTTTTTATACCGAAAATTGCCGGTTGTAATAGAAAATTTCAAGATTATGTCTGAGATTATGGTTGCTCTCCTTCTTTATTATTAGAAACGGAACGCAACAATAGAACTAGCGACGACACCGCTACTCCTATTCTGTGCGATGCATTTTGATGTAGGTCTCAAACCACGTTCTGTAGATAAGATTGCACATGTTACTGTTGCAGTTTGCAGTTCGTGATACCAGCCATTACCATTTTACTTTAATTCTGCCCCCTAAGGACGACGGCTGTAGATGCCGATCGGATGGTGAAGGTCCACTACGGAAGACTCGGATCCCGGATGCAGCCTTGCATTTTTCTATTTTATACCCAAATTTTAAAGGATTTTTTTCAGGGAAAACGCACCGTTGGTACTATATTAAGTTTCTGTTTCAATCGTCGTGATGTCCTATACAGAAATATTTATAGAAATTCAACTAGATTGAGTTAACCATCGAGTTACAAGTCTATAGAGCGGCCCCTGAATACTCTCTAATCCCCCATCAATTCACGCCCCAGTTCGTCCCCCAATTCACTCCATATTTTCCATCGCAAGTTGCGCAAATTTCTGTTTCAAATTTCAATCCCCAGTTCAGACCCCATCTCCATCCTTCCCCTTCACCAACCTCCTCCCCTCCTTTATTCCCACCACCACTGCACATCACTTACCTACAGTAAACACCACTACATAACCCAACCACCTAATTCCAATTCCAAGTCTACATACACGCACGCACGCACTTCACTTACGAAACACACTTAATCCCCCATATCCCACAGCGCCCATGTCCATGGTAATGTTGATGCGCTGGCATGTCGGGTTCGTAGGCGGCCAGCCTAAGTTGGCGCCTAAGACCCACGATACTAGCATCTGCGCTTGCTGATCTGTTTCGAGTTGTACGAGACATAGGTACCAGTTGTTGTAGTTGCGATTTTGCGTTGTGGTGGTGTTTCCGCTGGTTTTACTGCCGTTGCTAGTAGTGCTAGTACCGTTTTTGTTACCCGCGGTGGTGGTGGTGGTGGTGGTGGAGCCGCCATTCATCACTGTATCGTCTATCCCCGCCATCACTAAATCCCCGGTCGAACCATCGAAACCGAGGGTCCCCGGTGTCCCGGTCTGGTTGAGTACCGGAACGGCGACGTTCGAACCTGGGTCGTAGATCAATCCGACGGGTCCGTAGGAGGAGACCGTGCTGGATGTCTGTTTATTGCCGTTGCCGTTCTTGTGCTTAATATTACTCGTGCGGCGCCATGAGAGATACCCCACTGTGTAGTCGGCGCGCCCGCGCGAGGTGAAGATGAACCCGCCGTCGGTGGACTGCGATGATGCGTCGCCTGCTGTGTAGCAGAGACCGAGGGTGGTTTGACATGGGTAGGCACGCCCTGTGAGATATATGTTAGTGTATGCATGCTGTCGGATTATGTGACTTGGGATGCTACCATTGATTGTGCTGTCGTTAAGGCTGCTGACATGAAGCTGGAATGGCCCATTATCGTAGATCTGTGCTAGGGCAACATGAGCTCCCAGCACCAGTAGTTGTAGTATTTTTATAGATAGCATGTTGAAATAGTTTCGATTTCAATTGTCATTATATGTTCTCCCTATGCTCAGTGGCGATCGAGATTTGACGAGGCCATCTAGGCGCCTATCCGAGAGTAATCCTTCTATTTGTCTAGCATTTTATATCACATCGTTGGAAAATGGTTCACGGATATTTCATCAAGTCCAGGAGGCCTACGCCGTGGCACGGTTCATTAAGAGATTCGAGTAGTTCCAACCGAGAGTAATTTGCCAGTCTGCTGACTTGTAGCATGTTTTCAAATGAGGCTGACTCAATTAGCAAAGGACAGGCTCGCGATATACGAGTATCTCGCCTGCTTCCCAAGACATGGGACGATACACATTTCCCCCAAATTTCACTGGTTTGGAAGCAATCTACTTACTCCTTACTGTACCTCCTCGCTGATGAACGAAATCCATTGCCTACCTTTCGGATTATACAACGGGAATTAACCTATATAGGTCCTTCAAAGCCGATATCAATTGGTAGGTATCATTGGGCCAGTATATGGCTAGCGATATAACCATTAACGCATGTGACTTTAGATTATGTTGGCGTACATAGGTCTCGCTCCGGTACTTGAAACTGGTACGACTCGTACCATCATGCAGCACAAGTCTCCATTCTAGAAAGATGATGTGCTATGTGCTCGAACTGCCCGGCAAGTAAAAAGCTATACTTGTGATAGGACGCACTACTCCTCCTCATCTCCCCTTGCTTTGAAGAGATTGATATTGATACCTACCTAGATAGATAGAACGACAATATATAAACCACGAGTCACCTTGAAATAACCATTTACTTCTATATTTTAGCGTAGAGTTAACGCATCAAGCCCCTCAGCAAGAACTGGTGTGTCCAGGTCCCTGGGTAGGATACAAGACCTTCACTACTTCAAACTCAAGCATCGATAGTCCTTGTATAAGCATTGAGAAGGTGGAAGGGGGGAGCTTGACTCCACGGCAAGAAGCGGGAGGTCAAGCTGTCATAATTAGGTCAAGGAAGACCCAGGGACAAGGAGTAAGATAATGGGACTGTACAACCTGATATTGGTCCTGGGACTTCTCGAAGATATCCATATCCTCGTTTAAATCATGTAATGAATAGCTTTAGATTGGTCAGAATCCTTACTTGGGCAGTGGTAAGAGTCAGATCGAAACGGCCGGATACGTTTCGATTACTTCGGCTCCGAGATTATGGTACAGGACCTGGTCATGTCGCTATGCTCTCTATATAATATTCTCGATATATCTCGACTCGGCGACCGAGTGTGGGGTACATATATGATTAGAAGGATTAGAAGACCCGGATACGTCTCGAAGCAGCTTGACATAGCTGCATAGGTGGTGAAACCGACGAAAGCATTATCTAGCCGAGAACGAAAAGTCGGATATTGTTTGTGCAACTACAGCAAACATTACATGCAGCCAATGGTAGATATTGGAATTGCGTTCCGAGAGAATTTTGCCTTATGATTTGAAGACTTCTATAGCGAATCAGGCCATTCGAGCGTTGCGGACTGACGATGTTGAAAAAAATTCAGCCTCAAAAAGGGTCAGAAGATGGTCTGGACTTCTCAGAGCCGAGCCGTTGGACCAGCTAGAGTCTAGTTGAAATAATCATAGTTGTTATGATTGGTTGCTAGTGTTGGACTTAGGAGGAGACTGACCAATCATAAAGAACATGATTACCTATCTCTTGGACGGTGCTCGAACTAGTGATGTCAGTGGTGGCTGCGCAATGATGGTAATAGGCCGCCTTCGACTGGACGAGGTTGTTGAGTTTACGGCTACAAATACCAACACTTTTCTTCCCTTTTTGTGGTATTCGAGGACATCTTCCAGCCAGAATATACAACAAATCCAAGACATATACACTCGATCTACCATTCATACCTAAGTCACATTCCAACTATATCACATAGTCACAATGTCTACCGAAGTCACCAAGGCAACACCTACCTGCTGCGGCAAGAACACCGGCGGCGAGTGCGTCTGCGGTAAGTCAACATCCAATTACATACCCATACCTCACCCGGTACCTACCTACTACTTCAAACAGCGAACTAACATCTCTGCTTCACAGCCAAACAAGCAACATGCTCCTGCGGCAAGAAATCTGCCCTCGAATGCTCATGCGAGAAAGCCGCAGCCGAAAACACCCTCACAGGTGCACGATGCTCGTGCCGCGCCCGTCCCGCCGGCCAATGTACATGCGAGAACGCAACGCGCGAGAACGAACCCGTCGCTGGTAGCAAATGTGCTTGTGGCTCCCGACCTGCTGGCTCGTGCACGTGTGAACTGGCCGACTCGAAGCCGAATCCTAATGAGGTGGACTTTACTATGCAGAAGTAGGAAGATAATGGTTGTTGGGTGTGCAGGATCGGGGATCGTTGGTCTGGGATAGGATGGTTGGTTGGTTGGGTAATATCATGGGTGGAAACTCGTAAAAATATGGTGGTGACACTGGTTACTGGCTCTTTATTTCTCTGCTCTATGGTTAGGATGGATATTAAATGGGATTGATTAGTTACGCTCCTAGGAGCTTGGAGTTAGGCCGCTGGTAACTGGTAATAAATGAACAATGCGATGGTTTTATATCTTCTCGTATTGATGTCTAGGCTCGTCTATGAACGCCTAACTGATTGGTGCTGTGCTACTAAGGCTGACGAGTGATTGGGTGAAGGTATTTGGGATATGGTAGTTGGTATGAATACATCAACGTCGTTCTGCTTTTTATGTTGGATGATTTAATAAATGATGAATTGTGGTGGTTCAGTAAATTGGGCGTGCAAGAGAGATTTTTGGAGGTAGCATGGTGGGATTGAGGTGCCTAACCTTAACTGATACATGTAACTTTGAACTTTCTTTACAGGTACCTTAGTCACTAAATTCATGTATCTACCAATCACGAATTGGCTGAATTCCCACTCAGGTCCATCTATGGATATCAAATACATACGAGATGCAACCCTTATGTGCTTGCCCTAAAAGGATTAGAAATCACATCAATTAAAATCAATTTTAATTCCACAAATACCTCAATATCTTAGGTACATTGCAGGGAATAATTATGAGTAGAATACATCACAGCGTAAGTTGCACTACGTAATTTTTCTAGGTTACCGCTTTGCTAAACACCAACTTTTCTGCCGGATAAAAAGCCCTTAGACAAGGATAAGGTTTCTCAAATTCAGGTACTGATAGGTACTTTAGGGATAGATAGATCGGGGTGGATACCGGGCGGTGAAGGAGCTTTACAGGGGCTCTGACCCTTGATCCTGTTGCTTGATTGGACATTAGATCTTTTAGGGTCTTGATGGTCCACTATAGCTTCTGAGAAGGAACAGCTCTAGTGGGGCTGACGCGATCACTTTTTAAGGTTGTTTTGGTCCAGTTGTACCGTTTTTTTTACTGCCCTTAGGGTGATTTAAGTACACAATTCCATTGAATTACTGCATGCGGCCTTGGGCAATCCCAATCCAAATCAGCACAAGTCCTAGCATAAAATTTCTATTGGCGCGTTTTTTTCTTTCAACACTCGTCGCCCACCACACTATCACCGCAAACATTCATCTCTCTCTCAACCTTTTACCTTCAACCAACTCTTCTTCTTTCTCAATTGTTTTTTCAACTTGACAAAGAAGTTTAGTGACTCGATTTTTATTTTCCTGATCACTAAAAACAACACCATTAAGGCCTTGTTCAATACTGAAAATACTATTAAATTTACGTATTGATTCGGGTCTGATTTTCCAACTGAAGACGCGGTTGTTGCGTTCTGCGCAGTTCACCCAGTTGGACGAAAAAAATCCATCAGCGTCACCAGCACTCATCCCATCTGCTGTTTTAACCTGACTCATATTTCGAACGTTCAGTTTCGAACTTTCACCCTTCATACATAATTCGCGTCTCCCTCACATCTATCACTCTCCACCATCCTCTCTACATCTAGAATTATTCATAGAACCATCCACCTTCCACCGACGCACTACTCATCAATAACCTGATTTTTTTCTCGTAATCGCGAGAAGAAAATTCATTTTCACCTCTAACTATTTCCGCCTTCTCACCTTACTCATCACATACCATACGCGTCTACACCACAAATACAACGTCATTCTACAATGCCTCCTAAAGGCCGCAAAGCAGCGGGTGCTGCCGCGAAGCCCTTCGGTGTGGCTAAGAAATCCGGCGGTCGATCGAATGCGACCAAGCCTGCCCCGGAAACAAGTCGTAAGAGCCGTCGTACGAACGAGGAGATCATGAAGGATGAACAGCAAGCCGGCCGTGAGCTCGACGAGATTATCGACCGACAAGTGGCCGAGCAGGACAAAGCGAGGGCAGCAGCGCCGCCTGCGCGTAAAAGCAAGAAGCAAAGAGAGTTGCTAGAACAGGAACAACAGAATGATCGCGAGGTTTCTGCAGAGCAAGTAAAGCAAATGGCTCAGGATGAGTCGAAGAAGAGCGCAGCTAAGCGCAAGAGAGATGTAGACGAGGAGGACGAGGAGGCTACAGAAGAGCCGACTCAGCCCGCCAAAGCAAAGAAAACTCGCGCTCCTCGAGCTGCACCTAAGAAGGCTGCGAAGGCCCAGACGACTAAGAGCAAGAAAGAAGACTCTGAAGATGAGGAAGAGGATGGGGGGGACAAGGACAAAGAACCTCCGAAGAAGAGGGTTCGTACCACCAAGGCTGCGGCTAAACCTGCTCCTAAACCTAAGCCGGCCCCTAAGCCTGCTAAGGCCGCTCCCAAGCCGAAGGCCGAACCCAAGGCCAAACCCGCTCCTAAGCCTGCTGTGCGCACAAGAGGACTCGGCGCAAAGGGTGTTGCATTCAATGACGTGCCTTCGCAGCAGCTTGATGTCTTCGTGTTTGGTGAGGGTTCCTCTGGCGAGCTTGGTCTCGGAAGTAAGAAGTATGAAGGCAAGAAGCCCATTGATGTCAAGCGACCCAGAATCAATCATAATCTCAAGGGTGTTATCGCTTTGGCATGCGGTGGCATGCACTGCATTGCTCTGACTCAAGATCAGACTGTTCTTACCTGGGGTGTCAATGATGACAAGGCACTAGGTCGTGATACTTTCTGGGAGGGCGGTACACGAGATATCGATGCTGAAGACGAGGATGATGATGAGGATGATGACACCGGTATGAACCCGAACGAGAGCACTCCTGGTAAAGTCGATCTTAGCATTCTTCCCGAGGGCACAAATATTGTTCAGGTAGCTGCTACCGATTCAGCCTCCTTCATCCTTACTGACGACGGTTGGGTTTACGGCTGGGGTACTTTCCGAGGTTCCGATGGTATTATTGGATTCAGCGAAAGTGTCCGAACTCAAGCAACCCCTACCATCATCCCTGGATTGAAGAACATCACCAAGCTAGCTTGTGGTTCGAACCACGTTCTCGCCTTAGATCTGTCTGGAACGGTCTTCACATGGGGTAGTGGTGGTCAGTATCAACTCGGTAGGAAGCCACTTACTCGTCGGGGAGGACCTTCTGGCGGACTCAACCCGCAACCTTGTGGAAAGTTCACGAGGAAGCATCGTGCTATTCGTGTTGGTGCTGGTTCCTATCACAGCTTCTACATTGACAACAATGATCAAGTTTGGGCGTGGGGTTTAAACAACTATGCCCAAACCGGCATTAACGAGAACACCGGTGAAGATGATGCCATGGTTCTTCAGCCGCAGCTTGTCTCATCACTTGAAGACGAGAAGGTAGCCCAGATTGTGGGCGGCGAGCATCACTCAGTCGCTTGCACGACAGATGGAAAGCTGCTCACCTGGGGACGAGTGGACGGCCACCAAGTCGGACATCCGGCTAGTCTGTATAACGAGGAGAATGCTGTCTTTGACGACAACAAGAAGCCTCGAATTCTTCGTGAGCCCGTTGCTGTTGATGGTATGTTTCTATCACCCTGATCTAATGCACGAATTATGCTAACAAGACCCTATAGGCGTTAAGGCTACTTTCGTCGCTGCTGGTACAGATACCAGCTTTGCCTTGGATGCAGAGGGCAAGGTTTACTCCTGGGGTTTCTCTGCCAACTACCAGACGGGACAAGGCACTACAGACGATGTTGAAGTTCCTACTTTGATTGACAACACTGCCGTTCGTGACAGACAGGTCATCTGGGCAGGTGCTGGTGGTCAGTATTCTGTCATCGCGGCCGCAGCCGAGGCCAAGGGTGATGACAATTTGCCCAATGGCAACTAAGTGTCATTCTACATAGCCAGCATGATTAGGCGTTAGGGGGGGTGGTCTACGAAGAACGGAGGCATACTGGCATATAACCTCCCGCATCTCACATTTTGCATTTTTTTCATTTCGCATTTCCCGACTCGAAAGGGGATCGAGTCCAGGAAGCCTGAGCATTTGGCACGTTGCCAAATATTGCCACAACTAGGCAATTTCTAAGAAGATGGAACGGGGTAGTGCGGATGAACGAAGAAATGAACAGTTCGGTAATAGGAAAACCCCGGAGGAGTCAACTTCACTGTATCCATTATAATCGCCTACGGAAAAGGGCAACGTTGATTTTTTACACTACAAATTTTGCGATGTTCTGGTTTCTTGCTATTGCTAGAAGCGAGCTGCATTTGTGTTTTAGGTCTCGATAGAAAGGTGTTGGAAAGGCATTTTGCCAACCAAAAATATAGCATCTCGCATCAACGAGCCTTTGTATTTTATATACCTTCATGTTTATACTAGCAGCACGACTGCAACACCGCAATAGACGAGAGAACATTAACCAATTTTCCTATTTTATTATGGCTTGGAATGTGCATGAAAATATCAATGCGTATACGACATGGCACGTACTAACTTGAGTATTAAAGCGAAGCGCCGAAGCACCGAGATAGATCTGCATGTCTGAAATGATTATATAATCAGCACAAGTTAGCGATCTAGATATGGTATAGTCCCTCTTTGCATTTCCCCGGGTGTTATGTTCTAGATCCTTTAGTGTGACTCTGCTCGCGGCTATCTACCTTCTGCGAGACGCGGTTTTGTACTATGGATGGTTGACGTTTTGACGATTTTCGATGGTCGGTATAGTGACGTCAAGGACCGCGAAGTAGGTAGTAGACGAAGCCGAGAGGTTGGTATGTACATTATACTTGTCATGCCGCGGGTGTATGATGTTACCCCGATGCTTATCGGAGGTTGTTTGATCGCGGATGTTATATATTATATGTCACTTGCAGGCTGCCGTGTAACGAATTAACTAACCTAACCGAGATTTATTTAAGACATCGATCGACAGACCCCTTCCGGCGAGGCTGTTCGCGATAGTTCCAAGCCACCAATTTCTTGTCTTCTAAAGCTGAGCTGTCACAAACTATACGTGTCTGTATTACTTGTTATCTATTTTTTTTATTTTGGAAATGACAATGTTGGGCCGTTTGTTACTTACTGCTGATGCCTTGGCGATGTGTTTTGGCACGATTATGGCGGATTGTCTGAATGAGACGCATATGTTCAACCCGAGATGGCGACCTCATGCTAAGTGAGTTTTCTCTTCTTTCTCTTTTCATTTGTCAACCGCCCCTCCTACACTCTATCCGCATCTCACAAGTCTTACTATATCGACACCTCACCATCCATCATGACTAACGAAATCAGGTTCCACAACGCCCAGACCGTCCTCCTAGCCGTCATGCTATCGGGTATAACCATGTACTACACATGGCGGGAAGCGAAAACCCCGGAAATGCGTCGGGAATTTGTATTCGTGAGCGCTGTTGCGGGGTCGATTTATTGGCTTGCGGGACTGCTGTCGATTCTATTTCCTGGGACTATGGGTGTTGATCCGGAGTTTGGTGGCCCGGCGTTTCCGCAGGCGAAGGTTTTTATCTTGTTTATGAGCGCGGGATTGTCGGGCTCTTGGTTGGAGTATCGCTGAATTGCTGGGATTTGGGGGTTTGTGGGATGGTGGTGAGGGGTGGAAAGCGAGGGGCTGAATGGATGGATGGATGACGATTAGGATGGCCCGTGTTGAGCTGAATGTTGGACGGGACGTGCGTGAGGCTGTCATATAGCGATGGGACGGCTGACTATTTATGGTCTTGTATATTACAATTCTGACGTATGGTGGTTAGCTAAAAAGTTACGATTGAGGCCGAGGCGGGATGAGCTAGAGAAAATCTCAACGCTAAGAAAAATGATAAAAACGATATTCGAAATGTCTAAGGAGTGGAAATGTCCTACTGAGTGGGATACGCCAAATCAAGCCAGCCGAGCCTAATGCAGTGATTTTTCAAGCGGTCTATTACTATTTGCACACTGAAGCTTACGGGTATACTATCGTGAGTCTTCCCGTCGTTACCCCACCACACCTATTCCCGCCGACTTGCCCCACCACGTTACACCAAAACCATTGGAGCTTACGATATAAACTTGGGTTACACGTTAATCTATTACGTACGGCCATAGGATCTGGAAAATTCGGGATCCCGTCCGCTCTCCCATAGACAAGCCAGCTACCGCCGGATCAGTACCTGGGTCGGTGACGACCAGGGAATCCTCGGTGTTGTACGTTTTTGCCACAATTTTTACTCTTCCTTTCCTTTTTGGTTTATTTGCAGTTCATTGTGTAACCCGAGGTTGGCTGGGCATCACCTGTTGGGAAGAAAGGGGGGTGGGTGAGCCTTACGTTGGACCACCTTGTTTTGTGCTACGTGCATACGGAAACAAACGGCCCAAGCCAACGTGATCATTTATAGCTAGGTGAGCCCACCCCCTTACAGAGAGACGTGGTAAAATACCTCAATTCCGTACTATTAAGAACCATGTAAGTGTATATACAAATTGAGGTTGTTAAACTAATTTAAGGATCGGGTTCATATCAACATAGAGTCGGATCTCGTATCAAACCGTTGCCCACATACCTACCAACCATATATACCGTATACCATGTGTCATATACCTCAGGAGATTCGTCAATATAAACAACCATATCCAATACCGAACTCCTGGAAATATCATATCTCGTTATCCAATTTCTTTCCTCCGCCTCTCTCTTCTATACCCAGGCGTCAACCATCTACCCAGTCTTCTTCTTTACTTCCCCCTCTAACTTATCTACTAACTTCCCAGCTACTAGCTCTGCAAGTTGAGCCAGTGTTCCACTTCCCACGATCTCAAGTACGCTCATAGCGACGCCAAACGCGCCCTTAAACCATCGTCGTAGTTCAATCGCCATCAGCGAATCAAGTCCCATCTGCGCTAGCGTGACACCCAAGTCGACCTCCTCATCGGGCCGTAGCAAGAAATCATAGATCTTGCGTCCGATCTCGCGTCCTAGGAATTCGATGCTTTCCTTCTTGTTAAGAAGGGCCTTGGCGCCGTCAATACCACCCTCGGAGACGGTAGTGTTTATTTGAGATAAGAATTCCTGTAAAGCGTCGCTTTCAGCGGTCTTTGATGGTCCTTGTACGCGTACGTTGTGATAAATTCCCATGCGGCGATCGCGACGCCAGGGCGTGCGGCTCTTCGGATCGCTGAGGTCTTGCTCTGAGCGCAGACCCATCAATATTTGCGCTGTGTTGCGGCGGAGGACCGGTAACCCGGTGCTAGAGGTGGATTTGTTGCTTTCGTAGTATTTTTCTGCGGGATAACCGTCTAAGAGGCCGACTTCGAAGAAATCGAGGAATTCCCGTTCGCTGACTAGGTACATCCCTTGGGATTTCATACTGCTCATGGCATGCGCGTTTTCGGCTACGAATCCGACGTCGCTGATTGGTGCGATGTTGAGGACTGATGCTGGGAGACCGAGGGAGTGGCGGTAGCGGCAGAAGGATTCGATGAATGTATTCGCTGCGATGTAGTTGCCTTGACCTAGGGTCTCGGCGACGGATACTAATGAACTTGCCAAGAGGAAGAAGTCGAGGTTGCTTGATTCGAATGCCCGGTGGAGGTTCCATGTCCCCTCAACTTTAGGTGCGAGAGCATCGGTCCATTGGGAATATTCCATGTCCATCATGAGCTTATCCCTTAGGACCATTGCTAATTGTACCACGCCCTTAATGGGGGACTTCGAGCGATGGATTGCTTGTTGCACGTCGTCCATCTTGTCGACGCGTCCGGAGACTGCTGTTACGGAACATCCCATGGATTCTAGTTCCTGGAATAGGATCTTGCTGACTTTGCTTACGCCTGCGCTGCGTGAGAGGAATGTTAGGTTTCGTGCGCCTCGCTCTACCATCCATGTTGCGATTGATCGACCTAGACCTCCGACACCACCTACGAGGAGGTATGTAACCGTAGGGTCGAATTGGAGGCGACGCCGTTGAGGTACTGATTTAATAGGCGCGGTGGTACCGGGGGGAGGGAAGGTTACTACGACTTTGCCGATATGATCGCCGTCTTCTAAATGACGGAATGCTCTCGATATTTGTTTCGCGTCGAAGCTTGCGACAGGTTCGAGTGGCTTGAGTGAACCGTCATTGAAGAAATTTATGAATGTGCTCAACAACCTGGCAATTTGTTAGTACACCGTAAAACGACTGTGGATGCATTGCGAAACTTACCTCTGTATCCTCTTTGGTCGCTCGTTGAAGGCAGATAGGTTCACACCATGGTAAGCCCGATTATCAGCAAATGGCAACATATTCAAGCGACCGGAACCCTTCGAATCTCGCAGACCAAGTTCGACCATAATGCCGAATGTGGCCACGCACCTCCACGATTCATGCAGCAGCTCACCGGACAAGGAATTGAGAACTAGATCAACACCACGGCCTCCCGTTTCTCGCATAACTCCCTCTGCAAACGATGCATCTCGAGAGTTAAATATTCGGGACCTTGGAATGCCGAAATTGTCAACCAAATATTGGATCTTCTTCTCGTTACCGACCGTAGCAAATATCTCAGCTCCGAGCATCTTGGCAGCTTGCAGTGCTGCAAGGCCTACGCCACCACATGCAGAGTGGATCAATACGCTTTGGCCTTCTTCTAAGTGCCCGATATCAATCAAACTATGGATTACGGTACCGAAGCACACTGGGACCGTGGCTGCAGCCTCGAAGGATAGAGCATCGGGGATCTTGACGACGGTTTCAGCGGGTGCTACATTACGGGTTGCTAGACACCCGTTGCATGCGCCTACAATGCGGTCGCCGGGAGCTAGATCCTTGACGGCGGAACCGACCCGACGGATTACACCCGACAGCTCGTAGCCGAGTGGAATGCGGCCTGGAGTTGAGGAATCAATGATACCACGCGCTAGCACAATATCACGGAAATTTAGGCCGACAGCGCGGGTTTCAATTTCAACATAATCGTCGGGCAATTCTTGTGGGAGGGGCTCGTCGATCCAGTGTAACGTCTCCATAGACCCGGTCTTACCGATGTTCAAAGCGGTCCTCATATTTTCAGCTACCGCTCCGTCTTGTTTCTTCTCCTTCAATCTGTCGGTTAGGGAGAAGGGGTGGTACCGCGGGACGCACACTTGTCCGTCCTCAACTACGAACTCGCGATCAGGTCCAAGCACACCAGCGTCTTCTTGTGTGCGGATCTTGCCGAATACTCCGGATACAATGTCCGCGAGCCGCGGTTCATTGGCGGAGATTTCGAGCGTGCAAAGTCCGGGCGCTTGCTCGGCTCGTAAACTGCGCGCTGCTCCGATGAAGGTTGCGGGGCGTGGGTCCGAGCATTGTAGTTGTACGGGATGGGTTAGCCAGAGTACTTTTTGGGATTGTCCGAGTGCGCAGGCGAATGCTATTAGGCTTTTAAATGCAGCTTTACTTAAGTCGACGAACCAATCGCTCTCGAGGTTTAGACATGAGATTATGTCCCTGTCGGCTAGGGGTTTTGAGGTTAAACGACATGGTGCAACATCCCATCCCGAGCTTTGGAGATGGGTCTTGATGGCGTGGGCTACACCTGAATTTTCGTTTTCGCATAGTAAAGCGACTTGTTTGGGGGGAGCGAGACGGCTAACATCCGGCCGTGATACAATTGTCATAATCTGGCTGTAGGGCTCTTCGTCATCGTATACGAACGAGTCCGCACCAGTGAAACCAGCGCCCTTGAGTTCGGCATCCCAACGGTCAACCGTAACAAGGGGGTTAAACGGTCTGTTATCGGCTTCGCCTAGCCACCACCCGGAGAAATGTCCGAATGAATAATTTGCTGTGCGTAACGAAGGAAGGAGTTCTGTAAGTACCAACATCCCGTCGGACTTTAGCAGCGATTTTATGTTCTTAAGTGTCTCCCCAAGGAAAGGCGTCGCGTGAACGACATTAGCTGCTAGGATCAAATCGTACGACCCATTTTCGCCATCGAAGCCTTGTTCAGCTGGCGATCTACTAATATCGAGTACCTTATACTCCATATTTGGTGCGTATGAGAAACGCTCGCGCGCTTTGACCAAAAAGCCAGATGACACATCGGTAAATGTGTAAACGGAATAAGCCGGAATACCGCCCTCGTCGACGAGATCTCGCAAGATCAATTCCGTGGTACCTCCCGTACCAGCGCCGACCTCGAGGATACGCAAGTTCGGACGCGAATGTGATAGCAAGCGTACGAAGTCGCCATATCCGAAACTGGCCCGATTGTAAATCTCAGTTAACAAGTTACCTTGCAGTAGTACATCCAGCGTCTCGCGCTCGCCAGTGAAAAGCTCCTTCGCATGATCGCGCACACGCTTAACACCCAACGAAAGCGGGCGATGATGCGGGTTCTTCTCTAGTATAGCAAGATGGGCATTGATCGTCTGATCTTGCTCAGTGGCGCTCAACCCTACTAATCGAACTGGGTCATCGACCAACGGGAATGCACCCTTAACGCCGGTGGCTGCGGCCTCAATTTCCCCTCTCATCCAATCGCGCAGCTTGGCGAAATGTGGCTGGCACACCTCTACGTTTTCTACGGCTTGTAATTCCTGGAGCATGCATAGGAATGAGAGCTCTTGCTGCAGCTTTAGAAGCGCACGGTCTGGCTTCGGCGCCGCGAATAAGCCCCGATGGTCCGCGAAATCGAAATCTGGTAGCCAGTGGATATGTGCGGCGGCGTGCTTATCAATACCTTGTTGAGCTTGTGCATCTAGGTCATTGTCATTTTCTAGGGGTGCAAGTTGCAGGCCTTGGATCCGCAGCGCTAGACGGCCGTCGGCAATTAATTCGACTTCGCCTTGGCGTAAGTCGTTGTTCTTGACCTCGGCGCGAGCGTTCATTATGGATGCACCTTTTCCGATGATTAGCTCGTCGATTGATGTAGGAACGTATAGGCCGTTGAAGTTGCGGCAGAGACCCCGCGTGGTGGCGATCATGAGAAGTTGCAGACTGGCATCAATTGCGACGGGGTGTAGGGAGAAGAGCCCGGAGGTGTGCTTATGCTGATCGATTAATAGTGCTTCGGCAATTTGCTCCGTGGTGGAGCTGGTGATGTTGGAAAGAGCTTGGAACTCGGGGCCGTAGAAAAATCCATTACGCTCCATGGTCTCATAGAATGATGGGCTTGGTAGCCTGCGAGGGAGATCTTGGGGACTCCAGGATGCGGAATTGCCTGGTCCTTCGATGTGCTTCACTTCTCCCATGCAGTGTTTGATCCAGGCAGAACCACTGTATGATGTGATGTTAAATTCATACCATTGAGATTCATCCGAGTCGGTGAGGCGTTTGCGACGCAATGTGGTGATGATCTCTGTTGGTTTTGACTCGTTGAGAACAAGGGCCGTGCGAGCGACCACATGGCGGAGGTGGTAACCTGATCCTATGTCGGCACCAGCTACTTGGCGGATTGCTTCTCCGGCTATGGCGACGTAGCCAGCGAAAGGGAATACGACATCTTTGGAAACTTTGTGGTCGATGAGCCAAGGTGCGTCGTCGAGATGCAGGACATTTCTCCAAAGGGGCTCAGCATCTGTCGACTCGGTCGTCTTAACACCGAGAATACAGTGGTGGGGATATCTGCGATGGCGCCATGCCGAAGATAATCGACTCTCGTTCCAGAAAGACTGACCGGCACGGTCCCACGCGTAACCGGGAAGGCCAGAGAGGACGCGAGCGCCAGTGAACAGAGGGCCGAAGTCAACAGCGACATTCTCCTGGAAAAGCCGGCCAAGAGCAGCTAGTAGTGCCGCGGCACCGTTGCTACTACGGGTTTGCGACGCTACATAACTGCATTGCCAGGAACCAGCAGCGCATATCTGGCGTAGAGGTCCAGCAAGTGCACCATGGGGTCCAATTTCTAGCAGCACGTCCGAGTCCCCGCGAAGTGCGAGTAGGTTTTTGACTGCGCTATTGAAGCGAACTGTAGACACGAGATTCGCGGCCCAATAATCCGGACCTAGGTCTGCCGGGTTCTCGATCACCTTGGTAGTGACGCTTGACATGAATATCGATCGACGCAAGGGTAGAAATGTGGTGCCTACGCCGGAGTAGTTTTTCTCTTGTCGCAGGAGGTGAAGATATTCCCTTGATGGTAGGTCCATGTGGGCTGCGCGAGCCTTCTTCTTAGCGATTTGTGAAATCTAAGGTGGTATATGAAAAAGGTGCGAGTCAAAAGGCACTTACGAGAGTGGTATGCCATGTCAACTTTCAACAGACGCGCAAAAATATCCGGCTTCACTGTTTTTATCCTTGCCACTGCTTGCTCAACCAGTTCCCGATCTCCAGATATTGTCGTGCTTTGGGGGCTATTTTCGCATGCGACGACGACACCATGGGGTAACATTTCTGCCACCTCCCTAGCGCCGAGCCCAATTGCTGCCATCGCGCCATCCTTTGTACTGCTAGTCGAGGATACAAGACCACGGTAATACGCTGCTTGGATAGCGAATTCGAGAGAAATATAACCGGCAGCGTAGGCTGCTGCAATCTCACCACTGGAATGCCCGACGACTGCTGTAGGTATGACTCGGAGACGCTGGAACTGTCGGAAGATGGCAATTTGAAGTGCGGTACAAAGGGGCTGCGCTAACTCGGCTTTGTTCATGTCGCTGATTTCGCCAGGCTTGAGTATCTCGGCTGGGGAAAGAAGATATATCAATATCGTGATGTTTAATGTCTCCTAGGCTTTGGATAGACTCACCTTCAATTGTCCACCTCGGAGGCCTTGGAAGACGTCTTAAGATGTCATCCATAAAGTGGATATCCTCGCGGAAGTCTACATTAGCGACAAATAAATCTTTTCCCATCTCCGCCCACTGGCTTCCCTGGCCGGTGAAAATCATCGTCACCCTCCGGTGCGATGACTTGCCTGGCGCTTTCACTATGCTGGAAGTGTCTAACAACTTTTCGCCCGCCTTGATCATGAAAGCTCTATGCGCGAGACGCTCTCGATGAAGGGCTAATGTATATGCGGTATCGTAAAGAATTGGGGAATGGCGGGAAGTATACACTTCCATTTGACGTTTCAATGAATTTTGGGTATTTGCTGAAAATAGGAGGAGTTCCGGCCTCTTCGCTTTCCCTATGGTATTCCTAGCCCCTTTCGGAGCAGGATATGAATCGATAATAATCTTCAGCCTGTCAGTAACCCGGAACGACCAGAAACATGAGTATGCTTACATGTGCATTGGAACCGCCAATACCGAAAGAATTCACGCTGATTCTTTCGGCTTTGTTAGTAGGAAAGGGTATCGGTTTAATTGGTACGGTAAGTCCCTTTCCTCTAAATGGTACTGAGTTGAATTGTTAGCTCGAGCAAGCCTCACTTTTCACTGGCCGCTTTGGTGTCTCAGACTTACTCTTAGGATTAGGATTGTTGAATTTAATATTAGGGGGTATCGTTCTATTCTCTAAAGCTAACACGGCTTTGATAATACTCGCAAGACCGGCTGAGCCCTCGCAATGTCCTATATTAGGCTTAACGGAACCTATATAAACACCATCGCTCCCGAAAACCTCGCCAACTGCAGAAGTTTCGATCGGGTCGCCGACAAATGTTCCGGTACCGTGACACTATGTTCGAAGCATGTTTAGTATTGCGACGATTCAACAGAGACTAAGGAAAAGGGAAATGATACGTACCTCAACAAACGCAGTCTCAGACGGGTTTAATCCTGTTTCAGAATATACCTTTCTCATGAGCGACTCGAGAGCTTCCCCTCGTGGGACAAGCATTCCTTGACTTCGACCATCACTATTAGCTGCGGTACCCCGGATCACCGCTCTGATGGGGTTGCCGTCCGTGATAGCGTCTGTCAATCGCTTAACGTATATAGCGGTGATACCTTCAGCTCTGGCATAGCCATTTGCCGAGGCATCAAAACTCTTGCATGACCCATCTGGAGATAAGACACCTTCCGATGTCATATGAATACTAAGAGAGGGGCTGAGAATCAAATTGGTGCCGGCGACGACAGCAGAGGAGGCATCTCCGAACTGAATAGCTCTACAAGCTTCGTGTAGAGCAATCAACGACGCGGAGCAGGCTGTCCGTATTACCATACTATTGGGTGGCAAAACATGGTTAGCTGAATTTCAGGGGCTATTGAATGATTAGGGGCTGATCGGTGGCTTACCTTGGCCCGCAAAGATTATACTCATAAGAAACGCGATTGGCAAGCATCCAATCACCAGAGCCAGTGACCAGATGGTTGCCAATTTGCTGACTATCCTTATCCTGCATATGCAGCCATTCTTGCCCAAAAGTGCCAACATAACAACCTATTGGCTTACCGCGATAGCTGACTTCTCCCGCGTCTTCGAGACATTCGCGAGTAACCTCAAGTAACAGTCTCTGCTGAGGGTCACACCTCTCCAACTCCACTTGGGTCATAGAAAAAAGGGAAGGGTCAAAACGTGACAGGTCATCTTCTAGGAAGTAGCCGGATCTAGTCTCGATGCGTTCCTTGCCGTCTAAAGAATTGTCGAACCCCTGGACATTATAGCGGCTTTTCGGGACCGGCCCGCGAGCATCGCGGCCATTCACCAACAGATCCCAGTAGTCGTCAGTACTCCGGATGCCCCCAGATAGTCTGACACCAACCCCGCAGATCGCGATCGGAATCGATCCTGGGGCCACGGTCTCCTTGATTTCCTCGAAGCTAGAGGAGGCCGAAGAATAGGAACTAGAATGGTGGCCGTTGATCCCGTTCATGGTGATAGGTGAGACCGGAGACCGGAATTGGGCTCCCGCCATGAAACAAAATCAAGGATTAGAGAACACGAAGTAGAGGCACCCTTGACATGCCAGGATAAGGGGTCGAGAGGGAGGAATTAGGTGAATTAGGGATGAGGTGAGAATTGCTTTCCAACACACCAATCTAGTGGAAATCACGGGATGCGCCCGTTCTTATGAGAATTCCCACCCGGATCCGTCTGAATCTCTTGCAAGGCTCGGGAGTTCGGGCGTGAGTGATAATCGAGTCGAGGTCGCCTGACCGTGGCAACTTAATAGAGTATAGTCCGACTCGGTAGTGTCCCAAATACGGTAGATACCGGCCTATATAAGGTAACGATAAGTTGAACCAAACCCGTCACCGCATCGTTTCTGGAATCATGGACCAAGATGGCAAGATAAGCAAGCACCATAATAAGTACGCATAATGGGGGACACTATTTGCAATCAGCTCCGCTCTCGCCTCGACGCTATTCCGAGTCTACTGAGCCCTAGGCAATCGATTTAGCCTCTTGTTTTCAGCCTCGGGTCCAATAGAGCACTCGATTCTGCGCTGTCGGAGAGAGCTAACACCTAACACGATGGGAGGCTAGGCATGTATGTTGGTGGTGCTAACCTGGAATGTAATGTGAAAAACAGACACACACCATCACTTAAGCAAACCTTGGTGTCAGCTTTGATGGATCGCTCTAACGTATCGTATTAAAGCGATTGAAGCGTTTTCGACCAGGTGGGTTGGGTGTGGGTTGCCATGCAGCTGTGGTTAGTAACTAAAGGGCATGGTCTGCTGCAACGGAAACACAAAACGGAGTAGTAGGATGTAGTAACCCGGAGAACACGTTACGAATGAGGGATGAAGCCGAAAACCTGCCTGGGTCGTCTAGCTTACCTGCAAGGGGTGAGGTTACATCAACATCGCACGACTTATTTTTCATTGCATGAACCACTCCGCCGGAAACCTTTCTGACGTGTCACGGCCCCCCGATCATGTCGCTCTCACGGAAAGCAACCTGAATCTGCATAATGTAAAGCAATGTCGGTATTGTGCGCGGCTCGTGACTCGGATAGGTGATGATTGAGGAGAGCGTTACCTTGGCGGGCCGGATTTACTACCTAGACGCCACGTGCCTAATACAGGCCTGTTAATATTATCAAGTAGCTCAACATACTTAACATATATGAATGTCCGTAGATTAGGTAGGTGGGAATGGATATTGCCATCCCCACCCAATCTAAGACTATAGTTAGAGGTCCGACCTTGTTTTTTCCAAATGAAATTTCTCTCTTTTAATTCGGAGTTCCTCTCTGTCGGGACGGCTATTAGATGTAATAGAGCTACACTAGCCGACCAACCGAGGCCGTTCGCAGAAAATCAATTGTTCACCGCTAAGTTCGCATGTCCGGAGTCTAGACATCGTGAGATTGGAATCCGCTTACTTATTGAGACCGTTGATCTTGTTGGTTTTGGCATAAAAAATAAGAAAAGTTTTCCACGTGCGTTACTAGGAAAAGGCTTTGGCCGGTCCGGGATGATTTTGTGATGATCGATACACATCCGCTTCGCCCCGTCTATCCCCGAATCGATCCCCGTCGAATCCCTCGTCTCGAAGTTGCAGGGGTCTGGGCGAGCCAATAATGGCGTATACTTGGCACGTAATCTAGAGAGTGGCTGACGGAACAATTAGCGAACAGGTGGCATTTTTCTCCTGTCGGACGACTCGCATATTTCACATTAGGAGGGAAGTATTCCGAAGATTTTGATAACGAGTTTCTACCATACACCTACCTATAGGAAGACAAATAATTATTTGTCCCACCTGGTCCCGTAGATGTGCATACAACTTATATATTAGAGGTTACCAACTCGATGGTTTTGGTACGAACCTGCGGATCCAATTATGACAAGAGAACATCGTACCGTAACACTATCGTTTTCTTCTCTTCTCAATGTAGTTAGCTCCCCCCACGTAGCCACGATGACGACGATGAGTGGAGCGATATTATCGTACAGTCTATGCCCTTCCCCAGTTTGTCCACGCCCTAGCCTTGCAGGTCATTGTATAGTGTATGTACGTACCTTGTTAAGGACATGTACATTATGTATAACATTACTGCTGATGCTACTACTTACATACTACCCTGTCGGCTTTAGCTTATCACGTCCTGCCGTGCTCTATCCAACGCTATTGAACTTTTGCATACGAGGGATGACTTTAGCTTGCTCGGCGCAAGTGGGAGTTGGCCTATGAACGCGTAGGGCGCAACCAGCAGCCCACAATAAACGACCAGGGACTCTGTAGCAGTAGGATGCAGTAGGTGGTCAAAGGAATAACAAGTAGGGGTGGAATAGGCAGCTAAAAGTGAGAAAAAAGAAAAAGATCACTGCAATGTTCTGGAAATAATATTTTTCTCGTAGAGAGATTACCCGTATTCCGCCCTACGCGGAGTAGAAGTCCCCCTCCCACTCTTTTCCTTTCTCTCCCCTCCTTTCCCATGCGTAAGGTGAGATGCATTTTACATTACACGCATTGTAAGGTTACTTAATGTAGGTCGGTTCCATTTTCACTTCGTTTATTTATTTATTGATATACATGATTATACACGTAAATACCTCACACATATCATGATCAACGTGTTTTAACTGCTCGCCCGGAGCGATTTTGGTTACACTACCGAAATAACTAAGCACGGGAGCGGCCCGAGGCTAGCGTTGTGCTTCGCTCCGGAATCTCAGCTACTCACGGGCTTACTGGTTACCGTTTGCTAGTCATAACTGGCCGTTAGCCAGTCAGTACATACATACATCGGAAGTCGTACATACAGTACCTGGTTACTGGACCTTTGCAGTTCCGAACATCCCGATGGAGACCAGTACCACTGACTTTAAACATTCACCAAAAGATCGTGGTCGCCATAGATTATTGGCTGTGAGACCGTCAACTGTTCGAGCCAAGTCTGGATCAGCTCGCTCTCATCAACATCCAACCCCGCATGGTCCTCGTTCCCCGTTATTCACCGATACTTTCACCTCATCTCACCCCCCTACCACCACTGCTACCACAACAACCACAACCACTACTATTCATCATCTGTCGGCTGGCCCACCAACGCCGAGGTCAACGTCAACGGTCTCAGGTCGGCCACTATCGCCTCTACCACCGCCACCCGCGACCGATGCCGCGGGTCATTCTCAATATGCGCTAAGCTCAAGTGGCAGCCACTCTGCTGGCTTACATGTGCGTCGTGCGCTAGCGTTATTCTTTACCCCCTTTCAGATAATGACCTATCAAGCAAACACGCAACCCCTCCTTACTTAGTTTCCCGACGTAGTTCCTTACATATAGTCACTAACATATCATTATCAATAGTTTAATGCCATGTCTGAGCAAGGGTGGCCGCGGACTGACCCGGACGGTACCGGTGATAGCGTTGGCGAGGACGAGGACGAGGATCCTGATCATGTCCTTGCTCCCCACCAAGCTAGGAGAAGGTAAGTAATGAAATACGCCGTCTCCTTTTTCAGAATAGTCCACCGTTCGTCAACTAACCATGGATACGTACGCGCTCCCTAGAGATTCAACTAAGACCACCGCTGGTTCGAGCTCTTCGCGGTTCTTCCGCTCAATAGTTCACAAGTTTGGTCGCACGTTTAATAGAAGTACGTGTTGCCCCTCTGTAAAAAAGGCCCCTGTTTGATAAGTAGGCTATAATACTAACTCCTGGGCAATATGTCAGATTACTTTCTTCCTACCGATAAGGTATGAATGATAAACTAGATGCCTCTTCATATGGTGTCTTTGGCTAATGTGTATGAACATTTAGCTAGAACAAGAGCGGAATAGTAAGACAAACACCTTCGTTGCGACATCAACTAGACACAAGACACTGATAGACAAAAACAAACAGATCTCCAGCATGAAATTAGCGTCGAAGCACACGACGGAGAGCTGTATCTCTGTCCAGTAGTGAATCCCAGGAGAGTGCTTGACATCGGCACGGGCACCGGAATATGGGCGGTAGAGTTCGGCATGTTCCTATTCCAGGCCCCTTGCGTTGCACTTACACGCGATTGCTAATAATTGGCGGTATAGCCAGGAGAAATCCCGACAGTGACGTGTTAGGCATCGACCTAAATCCAACGCCGCAACCGCCCTATATCGTTCCGAATTGCCATTTCCAAATAGCGGACGTGTACGACGACTGGGGGTTCGGGCACCGGTTTGATTTCATCCACATACGAAGTCTAGGCGAGCCCGTCGACAAAACCCGATTGTTCAAACTTATCCACGATAATCTAGAGCCGGGTGGTTGGGTCGAATTCCAAGAGTGGATCCTTCATGTGCAATCCTCGGATCGGTCTCTTGACGGCACAGCCCTACAGAAGTGGAACAAGAACCTGACTGAAGGCATGTTTATCTTGGCATCGGGGTTTGCTCTGTAATTCATGGGGTTTGAAAAAGCTAACCTCCACTTCCAGGTATCAAAAACATGGGGAGATCCATCTTTTACGTCCTCGATTACAAACCGATGTTGGAGAAGACAGGATTCCAGAACATTGTAGAATTAAAATACGCGATACCGACTAATGCGTGGGCCCCTGGCAAACAGAGTCAGAAGATTGGTACCTTGCAGCGAACCAATGTACTGCAGGTACTTGACGTTTATTCGCTAGCAATATTTACGCAAGGGCTTGGGTGGAGCAAGGAGGCGATAGAGAAATTGTTGGCCGAAACGCGAAAGGACATTGAGAATACACGAATCCACTCGTATACTACACTGTGAGGCACAGAACGAATGCGAAAGTGGATAACGGCTAACGGATTTTAGAATGACGGTGTACTGCCAAAAACCCCAGTCATCTTCGGCGTCGTCGTTTGATACAGCGTACCAACCAACAAGAACCACAACTTGGCAACAGAGGCCATCTGTATCATGAACACCTATAAGCGAAGGGTGTACTTGTAGTTAAGGCTTTGGGTTTTGGGGGAGGGAAAGGTATAGGACAGGGTGGAGGGTTAATGGGATGTAGGGACAGAAAAAGGGATGGGTATATGTGTAAACTCAGTCAGGGTGATACGGCGTTGGGAATGGGCAATTAAGAGGCGGCTCATGGATAATGGAGCATATAAAGTGTGTTTGGTTGCAATCTGCAACAATATCACACGAATTGTTGCGAATGATTCATTTTGGGGTTTCATTCGACCTCCTAGACAAGAAAACGATGTCAATATTTCGGAAACAGCTTTATGAATACCACCCTACGTGTAATGCGCTTCTACTCATTCGGATGACTCGAACAGTGATCCCAGCGATAATATCGCAGACTTAACATAGCCTATCAGCCTATCCATTAATATATATTCAAGACTATCGCAAATCTATGTCATCGTTATAGGGACCCCTAGCCTTAATACTCCACTCCAGAAGACATCGTGGTGTAACAGTGGAGTTACGACACTCCCGAACCAAATCTGGTCCTGCTTTAGTTATCTTAACTAAATGGGATCCTTGCTATATTTGGAGTGCCGTTTTTCTCTTTTCGGGATAATGAAAATGGAGGTTCCCGATAACTATGCTTCAAAAAGTCGGCAACCATCTTATGCCGATGCCAGCGCGTTCTTTGAATACGACCGAATCTTGGCCCCGTATATTAGAAATATCACGGGTACGGGAGCCAATGCTACTGAAATGAAAGCCAGAAGGGTAGTAGCCCATGGTACACCAAGGTTGTGGTACATAGCTGGGGCAAACAGCGGGAATGCGGCGCCGAAGAAGCTTCGCGCAAAGGTATTTCCCGATATCGCGCTATTGGCCACATTCGCGTAGACGTCCACAATGTACTTGAACCCTTGTACGAATATGATGAAGACACCGCCTCCGACTAGGATATACGCCGCTACTTGAGCGGGCCATGGTATTGATGGCTGGCTGGTCCATGCCGCCCAGAACATTCCCGGTGGTAAGATCACGGCTCCGACTATCATGAGAGGTAGACGGCTCTCAGGGGCTATGGCGCTTGAAGTAGACTGGAGCTTCCGTGTGAAACCGGAAAGTGCGCAGTAGATAGTGAACCCCGTAGCTAGAATCTGGCCTATCATCAAACCTAGAAAAGGCAGCGATCCCATCTGAGGTTCCCATCCACGAATTTCGACGAAGGCAATGGGGAACCCTTCGAAGAAAAGAAAGACGAGTCCGTAAACGAAAGCCCTGATCATTATCAGCATAGAGTCTTCATATGCATATACCTAGGTAGATATGGTCCTACATATAAATTGTTACAACTAGATATATGGGCTCCGTGACTAGCAAAACTGGATGCAGGTTAGCACGAGGGGGAAGAAAATTAAGGAAAAGGAAAAGCATCGTACTCCAAGGTCGAAGGAGATATGCCTTTGCGAAAGACCCTAGGTCGGTATCGCTCTCCTCAAGCTTGCTATGCAGCGCCCAATTTCTAGTTCCCAAGCGCATCTTCTGTGCTTTTTGCGTCAGCAAGACTGGTCCGTACGTTTCCGGGACTACGAAGAAGTAGAGCAGTATCGAGCTGTAGCCGGTTATAGCAGATATCCACATTACCCATCTCCAGCCGAGGTAGCTCTGAGTGACGAAGCTGCCGACGATCGGCGCTAACATTGGGCCCACGTATCCTGTCGCGATGAAAATATCTAGACCAACGCCCCGCATAGTCGGGTCGGGCCACACGTCAACTACGGCACCTCCTATCACTGCTATTGAGGCAGACCCGAATAATCCGCTGAAGAATCTACATATAAGGATGGTATAGAAGTTCTGGGCTAAAGCGATTGGGAGGCAGAAGGTTGCATATGCGGTTACGCCGATGATTATAGGAACTTTGCGGCCAATTCGTTCGGATAATGGCCCAAAAATTAATGGACCGAAGGTGAAGCCCTGGGATACACATGAGTAATAGATCATTGGCGAGTCTCTGGCATTGGGGAACATACGAGTAGATACAGCGTGACGGTCAATATAGTCACCTCTGCTGAGACGTTGTACTCTTCTTCGAGAGCCTTAGTTGATCTACTCAAGATACTGGTGCCCATATTGACCACCAGCGGTATAAAGTTGAGGAGGATTGTCATAACCCATTTTCGTTTTACAGACCACGTATGGGGATTTTCCGTATCGTCTGATCCCCATGTTATAAGGTTGGTGTCTTCCAAGGCTGGAGATGTCTGCTTCTCTGAATCTTCCGCGGAAACATCAAATATCGGGGCGGCCATCTCATTCAATAGGAATAAAGCAAATGTATTAATTAAATGGGTTCAAAACTTTTAGAAAAGTCACTCCTTTTTCAATCGTGTCGAAGAAACCAATGGCGGGAAGAACTACCTTGCTCATGGAAAACAGATTAAAAGCATGAGGGTAATTAGCAATAAAAAATAACTGAGGTCCTTTAAGAGCTGCTGATACCTAGGGAGGTAATCGTATTCAATCATTTCATATATTGATCGTCCTCTTGATTTGGCTGTCGTTCGAGTTACGATGCTGCTATTGCGCACTTCGGCGCCCGAGCGCCGGATTGGTGGGACCCAGGTACGAAGCAGTCTTAGCACCATCGAATGAATCTGCGCTTTGAATATAATAATAAAACTAAGATTCATGCTAGCTAAGGCTACAATACCTGCGTAACCATGTCCCGGTATTGGTCGTGATGTATGTTAGCGAGCTGACTGCCCAGTTTCGGGCTTCGGGCGACGAAGACCGGAGCTAAATGGATTTCAAACCACAAAGCTATAGACTAGAAGTAATTGGATAGAATGTTATCTAGGTACTTACCTGTATAAAAACCTTAGAACATAGTAAACCCGTTCGTGAATGTAACCAACATACCGAGATTGCCGATACTAGTTTCTTTTGTGTTTATTCGAAATGGCGAGACTTATCCCGGTCACAATGATAGCGCCGGCCGTTGTGGTCGCGGCTTCATTCCTCTTTGCCCCCTTGTCGCAATTTCTTCTTCATCTGAAAGTCTTGGGATTCACTCGACTGTTTAGATCTATCGAGAATATACACGGCGAAAACCTGCGGATCATACCCGACACACAATTTACGGAGGATCTACATTACCATACTCCCTCGGGACTGCTCTTTGGTGCCTCGGAAAGCGACCACAAGACCCGAAATACGTGGTTTCCTCCGTATGTTCCATAAAGTAGCGTCCGATTGAGGTAGAACTAACCTCCTTGAAAGCTTGACAATATGGGAAGAACCTGACTTGATTGGACAAGGAGGTATCGTTGTCATCGACACGAAAGTAACTTCAAACGTTCGCCGATACTAAGATCTGTAGCTGATTTTCCTAGACCACAAGCTGTACGCGCCTAGCCTTGTACAACTTCGATGGTCCCTTCAACACCCACGGCATCGACATATACTTGCCTCCCGACGACCCAACGATCGTATACATAGTCGCGGTGAATCATCTTCCGAATCCGGAGTATTACGATCGGTCAACTTCTGCTAAGAATTTGACAATACCTAAAGCTCGCTCTCGCCTTGAGCTTTTCTACCATAAAATCGGTACATCCGAGGCGACGCACATCCGCTCTATCTGGCACCCCCTCATCCGAACACCCAACGATGTCCTGATAAAATCGATGAACGAGATATACGTAACGAACGACCATTACCATCGCGAGGGGTCTATGCGTCTCATCGAAGCCCTCGCGTGGGGTGACTTTGCTCCTTGGACTGACCTGATCCACCTATATATCGAGAACCCCCTTTCTGAAGTTGTCAACGATACCGCCGGTGTGACTGGCACAGCTGCTATCGAAGGGCTTCAGACCAACAATGGTCTCGGCTACGGGAGGAGCTTATCCGAAATCATGATCGTCCGTGCACATGCGGGGAAACTTTTGCTTGCTGCGGTAGATGAGGCAAACCCGCCGAAGCTGAGAATCGACGAGTCAATTCAGCTCCATAGTACATTAGATAACCCATCATATTTCTCGGATCCGTACGCCGCGAAGACGGGGAGAGATGCGAGCGGTTATGTCCTGGCTGGTATGGCGCGGGCTATTGCATTTCCGAACGGTTTAGACCCCGCGATGGTGTGGCTTGTGCAACCATCGTCTGCATCGGAGAAAGGCGGTCAGAAGCGGACGCGAAAGTTGATATTCCAAGACGACGGGCATGTGATGAGAACAGCTAGCACTGCCGTTCTTGTCGCTATCGATCCCGATACGAATGATGGGAAGAAGCAGGCGCATCTATATGTTACGGGGCCGCTAGCGCGAGGTATTGTTGTGAGCAAGATAGATCTCTGAGCGGGTTTTGCATAAACGTTAGACAGGCAGACAGGGGCCTATTATAGACGCTAGACTATTGGAAACAGGGGATAGTTATCGTATATCACATAGGATAAAATTCGGCATCAGATGAATAGACGAGCTATACGTTGGCAAAGTGATCTATCAGTCGGATTATGTATTATTGCCGTAGATTTGACCGGTCGCCAGCTTTATTTCGGCGTAAATAATCTTTCAAAGGAGTCTATGCTTGGATTGAAGTCTATGTGGTCAGTTATGGGGTAGAGTTCAAGACCCGGACGACCGTCTAGAAATGTTGGCGTGAAGCTGAAATCTGGGCACGACGTGATCGGTGGGGTCCAAGAAATATCGGGTTGTTGCTGGTGGATAATGCCAGTAATTGTATGTTGGCCTGGCGGTTTGATTTTGACAATCTCAAGAAGTCCCAGGGCCCAGGTTAAACCGATATCGAGGCGGCCGAAATAAACAGCTGGAAAGTCGGGATGTCCTAACGTCCGGAGGTAGTGAGAAGTGATCAAGAGCATGCTAAGATCGGATTCGAAGTTTTCATCTGAGGGTCCATTCTTTGACAAGATATTGAAATGGAAGGAAATCAGGTCAAGAAATGCGGTTATGGGATAGTTGCCGAGCATCCGAGCAAGCAGAGCTAGGCTTGTGGTAGTGGGTGGTGTTGATCCGGCCTCGGATATAAGCCTCAGGCATGTTCGTGAGTGATCGTGTAACTTTCGTTGAGCAAGTTCGTTCTGGTGGTCGTGAAGAAGTATGAGAACTTGGGTGACATGGTAGCAGTACTTCAATTCGAGTTGCATATAGCCCGATTCTACACCTAAGGAATGGGTGTTCATAAACTCGTGGTGTTGCTGGTGCCACTCTTCCAAAAGCTGACATAAACGATGTACTTGTTGGGAACGGTGTGCTTTGCCGCCGGCAATCGCCCTTGATGAATAAAGAGCGAGATACACTTCCTCCCAGATTTCCATCATACGATTGAAACCATCATTGAGCCGATGACTCGACGACCCATATTCGTCGTTTGGCTTTAGAATAAGATATGAATCGAAGAGGTGTAGATCACTTGGTTGGCCTGACATAAACACACGTTGCTTGTCTAGAGCATATAGGACTCTGAATAAACGCACACGCTCCGTTGAAATCTCTCCCGCACTACTTTCGCGAGCTACGGATCGATGCAGGCCAAGAATTCGTCCTACCTGGCAGGCTGTTTGACAGACTCTTTCGAAAATACTACTATTATAGAAATGGCGGGTTACAAGAGCCTTCGCAAGTAAATGTTAGAATAGTAATCATTATCAGGTGATTGGATATTGGACTGAGTATCTGGAACATACCAGGGTTAGGAGTGCCTGAACATTAGCCAGAGAGGGGCGAGTGAAAGACTCAAGATCAGCTAGAGCCCGGTTGCAATTTCGCACGAATGAAGGGATCATGTCGTAATTCATATTCATTGAATCCGAATGCCCCGCACGAGCTACTTGTGCCTCGAGACCTAAACCAAGCAGGACGATGTTATTGAATATGAGGGTCCAGGCGTTATTCTCGCTTAACGACCTGTCCGAATAATGGATCTCGGTGGCATGACGGAGGTCCGCTTCATCAAATATGGGAGTATAGCTGTTGAAGTCGCGCAGGAATCCATGTATGAATAGGTCGACTAGAAATCGCGGCGGGGTTGTAATGGGTCTATGGTCACTCGTCACGACAGGCTGAGAGCATTGTGAGTAGGGGAAGCTCTCAAGCTGTTGCCGCAGAGCAGCCCGCAGCGCCGGGTTCTTAACAATAATGTCCGCTTCGCCATCCTTTTCATTTTCACGCTCGACGAGAACTTGTGCTAGTTGCCTTGATAGAGACTTGATCAACGCTAGGGCCGCGGGGTAGGGATATATCCGTTCACCGCCGTGTTCGAGCTCAACGGTTTCATGAAGACATCCATCTTCAACTGCTATAGTAGACCGATCTTTCTGGAGGCTCGGTATAATGGAACTATAGTCGCTAAAGGCGGATGTCCGTGCCGATTCGGTAGAGCATGAGGTATGAGCGTTAGGTCTCGGAGTGGGGACATAGGTTCGTGCGGCGATCTGTTGGGTAAGCTGAGTTAACGCGCTTAGAGTCTGGTCGACACCATCGAGGCGCTCTAGAACGCTAGAAAAATCGTTTCGGCTAACATGGGCAAATAAACATATTAGCAAGATACACGAGCTTGATATAGACGCTTAAAACAGAAATACTTGCAGTTGTTTAGTCTGATTCACACGTTTAGGAGTGTTGAGCGAGGTGCAAGAGACGCCGGTTTTCCGACAATTGGAACATTCGGGTTGAACCCTATCACATTTGACCTTACGAGATCGGCACTGGTCACAAGCAGCGTGTGGTGTATCTTCATGTTGCGGTCGTGGACGTTTGCGCCTTTCGGACGTACGATTGTTATTGTTATTGACATCCATAAACTATTTTTTTGCTTGAGTAGAGTAGAGTAGACCCTTACTCTAACCCCAATACGTCATGAAGATCTTCAGCTTTGACCTTCTACATAAGTATCACGTAATACACTACCCTAACCCTAACCCAGACTCTGTAGCAACCCCAACTCCAACCCCCAACTCCAACCCAACCCTAACCCTGATATGGCTCTCTTACCCCAACTCACCGTTGTACTACATGGAGGGATTTCCATAAAAATGAATACCTCTTACTTTTTTTTCATTTTCCCTTTCTCGTTTCCTCCTTCCCCCTCTTTCTCTTCTTTTCGCCGAAACATTCAACACTATGACGACATTCTCAATCATAACTAAGTAGAGTTAGATCTAAGGCCTAGACTCTCATCAATATGAAGCTCGGAGATACTACGTGTAGCCCGGATCATCATATGGATATACGGTCCACTATATTTAATTACAAGTCCAGTATGCAAGACCCCTATCGTAGCATTGGAGTGGTTGTGGCCACATGGGAGTACGTAACCGTTTTCGGTGAATGGGGACCCCGTCGATGGGTCTAGATCTGTCAAGCTCATAGTAGTACAGGGATGCTACGAGGGTTCCCGGAAATAGGTCCAAATCCCACAAATTTAGGAGCCGTCTCACTTGATATCAAAGTTTCTATCTATTGGACAAGATCCGCTGTGTGGTATTCCGATTTCAGTCTCACTCTATCTCAGTAGACGGATACGGAATCCGGGTAAGACTCAGCCATTCGCTTGAGCGGTTAATTAGCTGGCCTCGTAACCCGTTTGATTAGGTAGCCTGATCAGATCCGGAGTGAAAGATAGGCAATCTTTCAAAGCTCGCATGTACGTAAAATTATGAATCTTTACCTTCTAATGGTTAGAAGCTGATAGACTCATCCGTGGGATGATGTTCGATTTATTGTGTCAAGTGTCGTCTTAAAAAGGGGCAGATAAATATGCCAATAGGGCTTCGAAATTCGTCTTGTCCCGCTTCTAGGATAGGACTAAGCCATAAGTTACGATGTGGTCTTTTAAGGTCCTAATATTATTTTCTGTATACGGCGTTAACGCCAAACAGAATTGCCCTTTATATGGCCTGGGATATCCTAAGCCTACAAACCTCCTTATACAACCAGGAATTCAGAAGGCGGCGGCAGCTTTGGATTCGGTCTTTTCACAGTATATCGACCATGCAAATAATACCGGATCCGAGAGATTTTCATATTCAGTTGAAGTATTTTCCACTGACGACGAAGTGCCTCTATGGTCACATTACTGGACTGCACCTAATTTGAAAACTCTCAACTCGACGGGCGTAGCTGAAGTTGACGGCGATACCGTATATAGACTTGGAAGTGTAACAAAAATATTCACCATATTGACATTTCTTGCAGAGGTTGGTGATACGATATGGAATGAACCTATCACCAACTATATTCCCGAGATTGAAGCGATGGTTGTCGGCGGCGTCGACACCTCACATTCGATTTCGACAGCCGATTGGGGTTCCATCACGATCGGTTCGCTGGCAAGCCAAATGTCTGGCCTTGTCAGGGATTGTAAGCAACCCAAATAGATATACGTGTCTGAATAGTTGCTGAGACAAGATATAGACGCTTTATTGGGCGAGCTCACCCAAGGATCAACTACAGCACGAGCTGCTAAAATCGGGTTTCCTATCATAGAAAGTGCAGATATACCCCCTTGCGGAAATAGACCGGTCTGTAATAGAACTCGTAGGTGCACTCCTGATAAAGTTGACGTGACCCCTATCCCAATCCACTAGGGCGCTGACCCCTATGCAGAATTCTTCACTGGCCTCAGCAAATTGCCACCGTCATTTTCGCCGTACGTCACGCCGGCTTACTCAGATATTGGTTATACTCTCCTTGGGTATGCCCTCGAGCAGATAACAGGGAAATCATTTCGCCAAATGGTCGAAGACAGGGTTATTAGGCCTCTTGGGCTTAATCACACATTTTATTCGACGCCACGAGACGCCCTGGGGATTATACCCGGTGGCCGCTACAAAACGAATTGGGCTTTCGACATGGGTAATGAATCGCCGTAAGTATTATGTTCTAGAACCTTCAGCCTTTACAGCTACTTCATAATTCAGTCGAACTGATCGATAAAAGAACCGGTAATATGTATACATCTACTTCGGATTTATCCCGAGTTGGTCGAGCGATCTTGAGGTCCACTCTTATACCTCCAGCGATGACTAGAAGATGGCTCAAGCCCGTGACCTTCAGCTCAGATCCGAAGTCAGGGGTTGGAATGCCGTGGGGAGTGCGTCAACTTCCGTTCGACGGAGGTACGTCAAATGGTACACAAAGTACCTAGGTACGCAGCAGGACTACCACTCACGTTACCATAGGTTCGCCCTACCAATTCGCAACCACTTTCAATAAAGCCGGGAGTTTAGGAAAGTATAATACATTGATGGCTATCATTCCCGACTTCGATATCGGCTTTTCTATTATGGCTGCCGGAGACGCCCCCTCTAGCTTAATGATGAGCGTAGCGGATACGTTGTCGAATACGTACCTTCCAACTATGATGAACACTGCGCGTATCCAAGCCAACCAGATCTACGGAGGCACATATAAAAACCCGAACTCTGCGGTGAACTCATCTTTAAGTATAATTGTGGACACCCAGGCTCCTGGTTTAGGCCTCAGTTCGTGGATAAGCAACGGCACGAATTTATTGTGGTATTCAGTTGCTCTCAGCCAAAATGTATCGAAGGATTACTGGGAGAAGATTCGACCAAGTGTACGGCTCTACCCTACTGGTTTATGGGATGCGACTTCCGATGGCGGGAAGAGAGTCGCATTCAAAGCTGTATTTGAGGATCTGAGCTTACCCAACAATTCAAAGCCGTTCACTACGGATTGCTCGACCTGGGTTAGTGTGGCAGGTATTATGTATGGCTCTAAGCCATTGGACCAGTTCATTTTCAACTTCAACGCCGCCGGAAATGTGACGAGTGTGGAGAATTCTGCATTGAGGAACAGACTAGAGAAGGAAATGTGATACCAAGATGTTTACTTGGGTACCTGGGTACCAAATACCTACACTAGTTAGGTTAGTCAGCAGAGCACCCCCCCCTTTAATTCTTTAACACTTGGTAAAGAACCAATCAGAATTCGAGCAGGGGTTAGCACATACCCTTTAAGGAAACTATTGATGGATTGTGGTACTAGAATATGTTTATACTATGTGAAATTTGTATACTCTTGAATCGTTTAATAAGGTAATATTTTCATTTCATCTTAATGTGTTAATAATTTGCAAGAAAAAATTAAGGTCCTTCCCCCCCTGCCTATGGGTCTCGGCTTCGCGATTCTATTGCTCCCGATTTCGCCTCAAATCGTCACATGGACCTCCGTGATATACCTCTTAGCCACACCATACGGCATTTGAATTATACTACCATAACGGGCACGGCTTTAGCCGAGACCGAGATCAGCAGCCGGGTTGTGAACCCCCAACCCCGATTTCCTATCTGATCCTTAGTATAATATGTACGGAGTAAATTGTCCTTGTGACGATTACTAACTACGACCTCATAGTTATGCCTTTTAGACGCGGTCAGCATAACTATTGAAGGATCCGATTGTATAGTAGTATACCGACCGCTCCCGGGAATAATTGTCAGTTTTGTGTTACCATTAGACCCGCGTACACTTGCAGGAATAATTTTGATTCCCTGCAAACCCGTAAGATATAATGAGTAAGCCAATGGCGAACGGTGAGCGACATTATATGCGTGTAAGTTATGATCCTTCGACAAAAGAACATCGTGTGATGATTTCTTTGCGCCACCATGATGCTAAGTCCCATTATCTAACCCTTACCAACAAGTTAGTAATTATCCTCATGATAGATCGATGATACGTACAATAATTTCCCCGATGTTACTCTGTATCTCTTCTAGTAGCCATGTATCGTTGTTATAAAAATGCCGACAGCTGCTCGGAGACCCGTCTCTTTCCTCTGGCTCTTCACGCTTTCTCCTATACAATTCTACCACACCAATACTCGAATTCTTTACTATTAATTATCCGTTCATAAACACTATGACGACCACAAAACCATTCAACATCGCTATTGTTGGGGGCGGGGTAAGCGGTGCTACGCTCGCGATCGGCCTTCTCCGGCAGAATGTTCCCGTTACGATATACGAGTCAGCCCCGAAATTCAAGGAGATCGGCGCCGGCTTGGCATTTGCGCCGAATTCTGTCCGTGCCATGGAACTTATTTCTCCGGATATCGTCGAGGGTTTCAAACGATGTGTTACTACTGGTTGGGAAAGTAAATTACAGAATTGGTTTACAGTTCGAGTCGGCGATTCCCGCAAGACCGGACTGGATGGTGTGATTAGGGGGAAGGAAAAGGAGGGGCTAAAAGTTGGGGACCCCGTCTTTGAAATTAAGTACACCAACGATCATCTTGCGGGGGGTGTACATCGAGCCCATTTTCTGGATGAGCTCGTCAAGTTGATTCCTGATACCATACCAAAATTCGGAAAAAGACTGGTCGATATCACCGAAGCCACCGACGGGTCTCAAGATGCTGTACTACACTTCGCTGATGGAACTACAGCGCAGCATACCGCCGTAATTGGCTGCGATGGAATCAAGTCTAAGACCAGAGAGATTTTACTTGGACCAGAAACAGGGAAAGCCGTATTCTCGGGAAAATACGCGTATAGGGGCTTGATACCTATGGAAAAGGCCGTTAAAATGCTTGGCGAAGAGATAGCTCAAAATTATCAGTTATATCTGGGTTATCATGGGCATCTCCTCACTCTTCCGATCGAAAAGGGGAAAACTATGAATGGTGAGCATCCTGGAAATATATTCGGTAATTTTCGGGTTAACTAACAGAGGAAAGTCGTGGCCTTCAGTTCTTGTGACACTTGGACTGATCCGCACTGGGTGGTTACAACCTCGAAAGAGAAGATGCTCTCCGACTTTGCTAACTGGGGTCCCACGGTAACGTCCATCGTCGATGCGATGGAGAAAAGAGACATTTGGGCTCTCTTCAATCATCCTCCTGCACCGATTTACTACGGCACAAATCCGCTGATATGCCTTCTCGGCGATGCCGCACACGCGACTACACCACATCAGGGTTCCGGCGCTGGCATGTGTATCGAAGACTGTGCCATTTTGAGTCGTTTACTCGGGGCAGCAGAAAATGTAGAAGACCTGACGAAAGCATTCCACGCATATGATGAGGTGAGACGACCGAGAACTCAGAAATTGGTAACCACAAGCAAAGAAGCAGGTATGCTGTACGAATTTGAACTCGAAGGTGATGACCTCGAGGCAATCCAAAGAAACTTTGAAGGACGAATGAGTTGGTATGCACACACGAGTTATTTCTATCTTCGTAGTCCATTCACTAACACTTCTTATTCTAGGATTTGGGATATAGATTTGCAGAAGGAATTGGACAGGGCTTTTTCCATTTTTAGGGGGTAGAAAGTTGTGATTGATTGAAGATCCCTATGGGCTGAAACTGATGATTTGCCTGTTCATATTATGTTTACTATTAATTTGACTTCTTTCTCTGTTGCTTTGCCCAGGTTCAGATAGCGAAGTGCTTCGACAAGGAGATAATACCGGTATAAACATTAACTAGTAGTATGAATTTCACTTGATCTATCTTAGGTAGTAGTAACGATTTGTATACCGGATAAGCCGTGCATAGGGAGTTCTAGGTACTCACGGATGTTCGTTTCGGGGAGGTTCATGCCCTCACCCCTATTCATATCTCTTCACAGATTAAAGCCCAACACGACACTAATGGTCCCATTGATCTGATTTCTTTCTCGATCTCCCCCAATAGAAGCACCAATTGCTGAAGTTGAGGATACCCGGCGTACATTTTGGCGTTGACGAGGCCCAGTTTGCCCGAGCCAACAGGTGGCAATCTCATACTCCTAATCTCTTCGCCAAGGTGGGCTCTGAGTATTTTGAGAAGTTCCTGGTTCAACAGCTTAGATTAGCCAGTGCGAAACCCACAATATGGCAGACTCGAGAAGGCCGCCGTGAGTGCTATAATAATATCTGGGCGTTTGTCGTGGTTAGGGCGAAACAGGCTAGCCAACTTTTTCGCTGTGGCGACTCTCTTCCCTGGATCTTCGTATATATCCCCATCGAAGTAACCATCAGTACCATAAGACCGTCCAGCGAGGCTATAGTAAGCTGTATTCTTTATATCCTCCATGTTAACGCAGTGAAATGCGGGACCGCTGATTGGACCGTATGCTAGATACTCCTGTGGGTATTCGTCTTTCGCAAGCTTGACCCGATATAAATCTAAGACGTGGTAAATTTTTACATGTGGTGCTAATAGAGTTACGTCGATGATTGCGACGTATGACGCAATATTGGCATATTTCACTACATTATAGTGTTAATTATTATACATAGAAAGCAGCTGCGAAGTTGAGCACGCTAGAATGCTTGAACTCCAACATGGATAAGGATTAGTGGGCGGTTTACGTACAAGCCATAGTAATGCAGCTCGCCCATGAGCTAAAGTCGGTGTTGATATCTACTCCGCCCAAATGTCTGTCGATTATGTACCAGAGATGACGATTCTCATACATGTTCGTCGGCGTTTTAGAGTCGAGAAATCCTCTTGGGATTATACCGGATCTAGTGTTCAGACGAGGGTCGCCCCCAGACTTGGAACCGAAGGCACGAAAGAGAAACCGTGGAAGATTCTTCTGAGACTCTACCGATAAATTAATATTCATAAGTATTCATAAATCCATACAAGGCCACCCCGAACCTTAGGGTATTGCTTACCTTCCAGCATCTTCCAATCCTCAATAGATATGCCAATGTCAAGTAGAGTTGTTGGCGGTCGGAGCTTATTTTCATTCAGCTTCGGTAATTAAGCCATTAGGGGGGTCTTCGGCAGTCAGATATTGAAGAAATGGGCTCCATAACGTATCGACCCCCGACCCTACAGGCTTAGGTTTTGGTTTGGTGTGTCCGTCAGTAGGATTGGACGGCAGAACCGATAGTGTTTTCGATTCTTCATGCTCCGGTTGGGAGGGGCTTTTCGCTGTTTTGGTGGTGGAAGTATGGTGTTCTTTCTTTTTCTTCTTCTCTGGCGCCTCTTGGTATGGATCTACACAAATTCTTTTGTGGCTCATGTTTGATTACCTCGGCTCTGCGTTGTCCCAAGATTGAGTACTTAGGTAGGCAGTGAGCTCGATTAAGACAATTTTTAGAAGCTTATAAGTCGACACCATTGAAAGAGAACGCTTTAACCATACCCTGAAGCCTGTCGCTCAAGGCTAGGCAGTGATTCTATTCTCGATGTTCCTGGATCCATTGTCTAGAAAACTCTTGTTTTAGCTCATGGAAGATTCAAGTAACATTTGATGTAACGATATCCTATCTGACCTTCCTGTCTTTTCCATGACACGTCTAGGAAAGACTTCGCGACTTCAAGTCACTAAATATCCAGGTAGTCAGACGATAATAACATTGTGAGAAGAGGAAACTTACCACTCACACTCTATTAGTATAATAAGTATCTGCACTTAGGGTCAATCAAGTCTGTCGCGGGGTTAACTATAAGGAGAGGGGTGAAGTGATAACAATATTATTGATATGCGACGAGCGCACAAGTACATATTACGGAGATCCAAGTATATATCCGGCAATAGCCTCTCTATTCCCATATCTCACACCAAGATTCCTAACACCTTTCATAATACGACTGCTTCCTTTTCCCATATTCCCAAGATATCCTGTGTACCCCAAGATGTCACGCGTACTTCAAGTGTCGTAGTTGGTAGTGTACCTTCCAAGGTTCACTCAGCAACCTTTTTATCACCTTTATTCGCTAATACGAACTGTTCTCGACTCCAATTGAACCATTTCCCCATTCTTCCCCCCATTGCCTGCAGTATCACTGAGTCTATCTTCGGAGCGGGGTGTGGCCTGTGGAAGACAACCTTGCCTCAATTGACGCTTTTGAAGAGAACAGCCGAACCCCCTCCGTTGCCTACTGCCTCGAAGCCCACTTCGCCAAGAGCGTGCACGAATTCATTCCAATGCACGGTCTGTTTCAAATCTTCCGCTATTTTGGGGAACATATAGCTGAATACCGTTAGCGAACGCTGGGTCACGGCTATTGTGTCCTCGGCCCTCGAGTCAGACTCGACGCTCGCGGCGGGGTCGGTGGGGTTGAGGGCGTCAGGGGCATCAGGTGCGGCAGATGGTTGATCAGTAGGCTGATCGGTAGTTGTTTCTGGGCGACTTTTGATCTTTTCGCGTGGAGTTTTTGTTTCTGTTTTAGTCTTAGATGATGTCGAATCACCTTGAGTTAATTTTTGAAGCATCGGTTGTTTGGTGGTCTTCTTAATATTCTCCAGGATTATGTCCTCTTCGTCGATTACGGAGTCGATATATTCAGGACTCTCGCTTGCGGATATGGCTTGAAGGAGGCCGTCGATGTCCTCCTCTGTAACATCATATTCTATGAAATACCCCTTCACAATATTCCTCATCAAATTCCAAAATGTTTCCAGAGCTTCACGATTAGCTTTGGACCTTCGTAACCATTCCATATTCTTCGGACCGCTTGGAGGTTTCTTAAAGAAGTCTTCCGTTAATAACCTCCCAGCATTTTCTAAGCCTCTTGGTAGCGGGCCCGATGCTTCTTTGCCATGGCAGATCTTCTTCTAGGCTGGTCGTTCTCGATCTGCCTCCGATGTAGCTACTTCGTCGATAGTTCTCGGTTTGTTCTGAGGTCTACTTAAACGTAACGCGACTAACATCTCGTAGCAGGTCGAGAGGTCTGAAAGGCTTTTAAATAGACTCTCATCTATCCGTTCCCTTTCTTTTGGGCCGCACTGGGAAATATGATCCTGTAAGAAGGCAAAGAGCATCGCATGATCAAACCCAGTCTGCCGGTCTGGCTCCCCTATCAACTGCATAAGACACCAATCAAGGGGGTCTCCTTCGAAGTCTTCGTGTTATTTGTTCCCTTTCTTTCTAACTTGGCGTAACCACTGTGCGCATCGGTATTGCGGCTTACTGTCCAATGTTGAGAAAATCCTGGGCAACAACGTATGATCTGATAGAGCATATTCGCTCGGTAGATCACTTGATTGCTAATAAAGAGCTCCAGAGCGCCCAGACCCCTTTCATAGAGAGGAGGCAGAGGCTGTCCTTGGTAGATGCTATCTCTAAACCGCCGGTGTAAATCTGCGACATTCTTACACTCCGTCTCAATCCAATGCCACCAATAATGGCCAAGCACTTCCACATATATATCGTAGGCGAGATGTATTGCAGCCTCATCTTGATCGGCTATCTTTAAAAGCGATTTTCGAGACTGCATCTTCATGTGCCGGCGCATGTATGCTGGGTCGCATTGGAGATGCCGGAGATGGTCGTCGGTTGCATCTAATCGAGTCTTGGCTAAAGAGAGTAAATACTCTATATCCAAGATAGGAGGGGCAGAGAAGGCTTGGTTCGTATATGGTGACCAAGCCTCTACCTCCCCAGTACGCCTAAACGCGGCGTTACCTGTCAGCTCCCGCAATTTCTCTGTCCGAGCGGGAGTAGAGTCGTCGACGCCGTCCAAAATCTTGTCGACAACCGCACGAAGGGTACTCATGATAAACGCTTGGGCTTCGAGAACAAGCCGAGCACGAGGGTATCCAAGAATATCCGATCGATGAGCTGCGGCCTCTTCCCAGTCCACAAGTTCACCAAATCGGTGTTCGTACATAATGATTATAGAAGTCGACATCGAACCACCCGCACGCCCAACCCGATGTAAGCTGTCTACAGTCAAAGGCAGCCCAATCTTGCGGTAGGTAAGCTACTCTGTAGTGCAAGAGGGCGTATAGGACGTGAGGGTTGGTTTTCAATACCTCCACATTAAACCATGGAGTCAACAAATGGCATCTCCTTCTTGGGCTTCGACAGTGGATGAGCTCTCTTTCACTCATATAAGAATATCTGATGTCGATCCATGGCTCCAGCTCAAGGCTCGGGGCTACTTCCGTTAACAGCGTTCGTTGTTTTTCCTGGCTTCTTTTTTTCCATCGGCTCATGACCAGGTCCGCATGAGATTCTAGACGACCCGCCAGGTATTGTCGGTCTTCGTGGATTCCTTTCGTGTATGAGTCGATGATTCGCCTTGCCTCGACGTCCGGGAGGGTGAGTTTATAAGAAAATTGTGGTTGCCATTATTCCTCAGCTGTATAGAAGCCAGTCTGGCAGTCGGTACATTCACATGGCGGGATGCGTAACGATTCTTCGACGGCAACTCTGTTCGTTGCGTACTTTCCGGGCAGCTCCGGGATTGGGAAAAATGGTGACATTGTGAAATATCCAATAGAAAAGCGAGATCAAAAGTCGGGATGGATTCTGCATTGTAGGTGCGAGTCCAGCGAAGAGGATGAATTAGGTAGGCAAAGCAAAAAAAAAACTGAAAGTACGGTAGAACGAGATGTACTGGTTTTTCATCTCATAAGGTATTCCAAACCCCATTCGAAAAATTTTGTTTCTTAGTCATTGAATAGGACGGTGGTAGAAGGAAAGAAGGACGCGTGATTGTTGCCAATCCATGAGTCGGTACTGATGTGTAAGCGATTGCATGTTGGAGCTTACACTGTTATTAGACACGACTCTAACTTGTCTTATCTCACGATCTGTTTGCTATATAGGTATTTGCGTCAAACTTCATTTGAGTAAGGTGAGCTGGGGTGTGAAGGGTTCCCCTCGTAGACGCCACCCAGCCACCAAAGACCAGTGCATTATGTAATCACGGTACGATAGAAAGAATCGTCGGATTACGTAGTAGGAATTACCTAATATTAGGTTACTAATACGCCGACCTTCCCAACCCTACCCCTAACCCCTACTCTCAACCCCAAGGAGGGCGTGGTGCAGCCACTTACATCATTGCTTACTCAGGCGCCTGAGTAAGCAATGATTATGAGAAAAATGTACACAGAAATCGCTACCAGTCAGGTCACTGATCTATGAATACGTAGGAGATTATATACACTCAGTGCGGACGATGTACACCACTCTACAACACATCAGACCTCGTAGCGATCGGTATGATGCTGAACCGGACGGTACACGAAGTAGTCAAATGTCGCCGGTAACACAGTCCCATTTACATCCGAACAAGCCACACCGACAAACGCGCCCGTGAAGCTACCATGCGCTTGATGACCACCGCATTCATCAGATAAAATAGACGCGTCGTATACCGGTCCGATCTTCTTCAGTTCCCCGCCATCGAGCGCGTAAAAGAACTGCAATTCTGGACCACGAATCGTAAGCGCTAGTCGGACTTTGCCCTCATTAGGGATCTGCACAGGGTCCGCGAGGGGCATGTTGAGTCTACCATCGGGCCAAGATGCCTCTGAGGTCATGATGAGCAGCTCTCGCTGGCCATCTGAGTGAGCTGTTACGGTCAGGTAGAAGAAGTTATAACGACAGTAATACGCAGTAAGACCCGCGAATTGCCTCTCATCAGTTGGGGAGAAGTCGATCACTGTTTCAGCGTCGTAAGAGAAATGAGTTTGTCTCCTCGCGACCAGGGCTTGCTCGAACCACGAACCGATAGCCTCCCGACCGAATAATTTGAGCTTCCCTCCTTGGGTAGCGAAGATACGTTCCGTCTCGGGTGTTCTCAACCATTGGAAGTCCTTGTGTAGCCCATTTTCGAAGGTATATCGTTGCTCTGCCCAATATTTGCTATCGTCGCGTACTCCAGGGACATCGACGTAGAGAGATGGAACAGGGCCGTTCTTCACGAAGAGCCAATCATCTTTCCAGAATGCCTCTTGAATTGCAGTTTCGCGGCCAAGAACACAGCGACGTTCCTGGGTCGTTGGGCGGCCTGTCAGGTGGACCAGATATGTCTTCCCCTCAGGCGTCTCCACAATATCACCATGGCCAGCTCTCTGCAGAGCAACGAAAGGATTATCCTTAGAAGTGAGGATGTGCTTTTGAGGGTGAACTTCATACGGCCCCCAGATATCACGAGAGCGAGCTAGCGTGCAAGCATGGTTGTACGCAGTGCCGCCCTCAGCCGTAAGAAGATAGTACCATCCATTCCTCTTGTATAAGTGCGGTCCCTCAACAAGGTCCAATTCCGTCCCAAGGAAGATATTTTTCTTCGGCCCGACAAGTTTTCCCAGCGAGGGGTCAAATTCTTGAAGAACAATACCGGCAAAAGAACGTGGTCGACGGCGGTGATCTTGCAGCATGTTCACGAACCATTTCTTTCCGTCGTCATCGTGAAAAAGTGAGGGGTCAAAGCCCGAAGAATTGATGTAAAAGGGGTCTGACCACGGACCTTCTATCGATGGGGCGCTAACAATATAATTATGGGTGTCCTTGAAGGAGCCGTCTTTTCGCTTAACATCCGTGTACACCAGCCAGAATTTATCGCCGTCGTGTGTGAGACAAGGAGCCCAGACGCCGCAGCTATCGGGATCCCCTCGCATATCAAGTTGGGATTTGCGATTCAAAGGACGTGTGACCAACTCCCAGTTCGCCAGGTCCCGGGAGTGGTGTATTTGAACACCAGGATACCATTCAAAGGTGGACGTGGCGATATAATAGTCGTCGCCCACCCGAAGAATTGACGGGTCAGCATTGAACCCGGGTAGGATCGGGTTTCGAACTGGCGGCATAATGTTGGTAGAGCGAACCTTTGATGTCGTACAAAAGACGAATTGAAAGGAATACGCCAATACTTGACGGTTCTCTTTTGAGCGGGACTAGGTCGTAGTCTTGGATGGTGGAGTGCTGTCGGCATTGGCTATACGGCGGCCGGTTAAATTGCTCCTCGGGATATCATTACCAAGTGCTGCCGAAGGTGAGCACCACTCGCCCCCAACATCGCCATTTAACATACTAGTCACACTAAGTAAGAGGGGGATGAGAGGATCGCCTAACTTTAGAAAGCAGCGATAGAAGATGTTGATTTTTTCTAAGTGTAATAGGTTGTAGACAGCAAAGCGCAGGTTTAAATACTTAGTACAGTGTCCCGATAACGGTGAAATGTGCGAAAAGAGTAAGTGGAAGTCACCTAACAAGCCTAATATGACTCTAGAGTTATGCTAAGCTTGCTGGCAACTATTTGCTCTATGATATTTTGTACCTCCTTTGGTATTAATACACTTCTTCTTTTTCCTCTTCTTCCTCTTTTTTAAGCGATACAAAACGATGTTATGCACCTAGGTACCTAGAGGTTATTAGCAACCCTGACAAACGCTCTGATTCTGTAAATAAGCTATTAATTGCCAACCGAGTGTCGTATATTTGAAGTACTAGTAATATTATGATAGCTAGAATCGTAATTGCGAGTTCTTTTGACGTGTGTAGCTTTGCGACTTGAAAGTCAGCATCCGCTTAACACAAATCTTAGACCACTAAAGAAACTTATCAAATATCCTGTTAGAGATCTTCCACGATACTCTTCGGCTAGGCGCTCCTCATCCAATCTCTCCGAATTTAAAACCGTATCTGCCCTTGGCCATGGCCACCACCCTTCCATAGGCATTTCATCGTATATAGTGTTATACGCTATTTTCGGCTGGCTCCACCGGTAATGGTAAATGCATCCCCCATGCTCAGCCCCATGAGCTATCGCGATGTACACATGCTCGACAGAGATGTCCTCAAAGCGAACACTAGCCAAAACTTCTTCCGCCGCGGCGAAAAGTTGGAGGTGGGCAACCCATCGCGGTGGTGTCTGCTGTAGGTCCTGGAAGAAGTAATGCCGTACTAGATCAAGCCCAACGTCTGCGAAATATTCGTAGTTAATAGAAAAAGTTTTCGTCGATAATCGTTGAAGTATCAGAAACGAATCCATGCCCGCGTATTATATTGTCGCTCGTCCAGTGAAGACCTTCGCGCATCAGTTGGGGCACGTCATCGCACTTTATATCGATCTGACCAGCCCATCGTTGTAATATATCTGTTTTTGTCTTGTCTTCGCATATGATTAACTCTATATGCGATTTCTTTTCGCATTTAAGATACGGGTTCTCCACTGGTGTAGGTGTCGATGTTGATGAGCTCCAACCTAGGGCTTCTGCCCCGTATATAGAATCATAGGCTGGGGGCCTTGTGCTGACTTGGTCCTGTGTCATAGTGTTGATGTCGCGGTGTGGTTTCACACCTTTCTATATCAGAGAAGGGCGTAAATAGACGATATATAGGTCTGATCGGAATTGAATCGTAACTTCTTTATTTATAACAACCCGGTATCCAGCGTGGGGTGTCCAGTTGAACACGTTGTAATACAGGTATACGTGGATGTGTTGTAAGGTGCATTGGAAGTAACGAACAATGTTATAGGACCAATATCATCGAGCTAAACTTGCTCTTTTATATGTTTCTCAGGTGGCTCATACTAGTTTGATAATTTCAGTTTGGTGAGTGGGTTAAACTATTTGGTATAGTCCAAACTTTAGGACTGGGAATAATGGAAGCTTTAGCACCATTTAAACCTAGACCCATCGCTTTGATCTTACACAGTTCGGCCTAGGTTTAATAGGGGTTTTGAGGCAGTTGCGAGAAGTGCCTGTCTCGTGAAGGAGAAGTAGTAGCATACAGTGACTTAGAGTCTATAAATACTAGGCAATATGCTTTTGGATTCAACCCCATTTCCACTACAAACAAAATCATTCGTTCTATATTCTCATTAAAAAACGTCGGGTGCAGTACGGCACGTATAGCGACGGCAAGAGTAGCGACCACTACGTCGACGGCGATATACACCCTTTCAGGAGGCCAGCTCCGGTGTTAAACACACACAAACAATCGTTCCATATGATTCAATCGCTTTATTATACAAACCGTCGTTCTTTAGAACAATATTCGCTCGTTGCAGACATGGACGACAATATTAATATAAACATCACCCTTGGAAGTATATGGTTGGCTACTTTGGTGGTGCTTTTTGTAGTGGTTATTCATACAGTGTTATCACTGACCGAGTATGCTATCCTCGACTTCCATTTCTATCAACTAATACTAGGTACCTAGGTAACTAACGTGAAATATATAGCCCGGCGAATATGTTACCACTCCTTCATCTACCCCCGACGCCGCCACGACCACCCCCAACATCAAAGCTACTATCGCCACCACTATCGCGACCGCTAGGGCAACCGCGGCTGGAAAAGCCGCAGGTGGCGCCTGTGACCGAGCACCTGGGTTGGTGGAGCTGTTGTCGCCGTGGGCGTGGGCGCATCCTGCTGGCTAATACCACCACTGCCTTTGGGTGAGTAGCTCTCACGCAGTTTAGTTGTTATTAATACTAAACGTTTTACATTAGTCCTTTCCTCGCTGCGGCCCCGGATAGCCGGGCGGAAGTCATTCGCCAATCTCTGGAGATGAGGTGGCTGAAGCTGTGGGTGTTAATGTTCTTGGCCGTTGTCTTGGTTTTGGCGATGGCTGTGGGCCCCGTTCTGATGATCATGTTATCCAGAGGTTAAGAAGGAAGGCGCCGGCGATGTGGGTAGGGGGGTAGTGGTGTTTTGGAGATAATAGCGTTCGGAATTGTAAATATCGTACCCAGCATGCTTCACTAGTTTGTCTACTCAATTCATTTCCTTATATAATCAATGAAGATATTGAAGAAGAAGGTGAAAAGGAAGACGAAGAGGAAGAGAAAAAAAAGGAAAAGGAAAAAGAAGACGAATGGTAGATATCTATCGGTACTAAAACAAAAAGTTATAGTGAGTTACTGTTATAAATATAACACGCTTTGGTTACCTAGGTACCTAGACAGCCCTGGTAATTAGGTGCCTAGGGTGCTAGATTAGTGGTGGAATAGGGCTTCTAGATGTCGCTAGCGCTCCCTAACCGTGGGCGGGTTAGCAGGTTGCAAGAATCAAATGCTAGATGCGCTAAATTTAATGACGTTTCCCTAGAATATCCACTATGGTGCACGCTATACAGGTACCACTAGACGACTCTCCCTCCCCCGATTCACAGGTTTCAACCGCTATAGTTACAGTGTTTTAGCGCGTAGCCTTATTTTTTACACAACGCAAAGCACCCTAGGTAGGTCAATTAAATTATCCTATATCTTTCTTCACTTGATTTGATTTGGTTTACATCTTTATATGCCCTCAGCAGCTAGTGTCCAATTATGAACACTTCCTCGTGGTTCAAATTGATTCAAAGGTTTCCCGTTCGCCAGGATTCCATTGGACACGAGTCCATTTGTCCCATTCAGCTCCATCGCTCCCCATCCGCCGCCACCGGGACTATAGATGATGCCGTCAGTTTCATTTGAAGAGGGGTGGATCAGTGTTAATACTTACGTGTGAATAATAACTCTCTCGCCGGGAACCACGCTTAATTCCATCTTACCTCCGATATTAATCATTCGCTCTATACCGCCCTCTTCCTTTTTGATATACAGATTCTTCCCCGCTGCCCCAGCCTCGCCTCCTTCCAAACCGTACGGTCGCATAACACGTCGTTCGCTAAGAACAGAGACTGAGAGTGGGATTCGAAACTCGACGTCACGAATGCAACCATCCCCTCCATGGTATTTACCCGCTCCACCGGATCCTTTCCGAAGAGTCCACCTACGAAGGATGACAGGGTATCGTAATTCATATACCTCAGGGTCCGCACATCGCGTATTCGACATATTTGTGTGAACTCCCGAAGCGCCATGCCAACCCGGACCGGCACCCGAACCGCCAGCGATCGTCTCGATGTAACCGAAGCCGGGTACCTCATGCCCCGTATCATCCGTCCCACCCATACCGAATCCGAATACATTTACACATCCTTGGGATGCGGATACGGCGTGGAACGCACCAAGAATTGCGTCAGTGACTCTTTGGGATGTAATACTATTCCCAGCGCAGACGGCAGCCCAGGGTGAGGGATTAAGAATCGTGCCTTCGGGTAGGATGATGTTGATCGGTGCTATACAGCCCTGGTTCAGTGGTATATCTTGGTTAATGAGGCATCGGAGCGAATAGATAACGGATGAGTGCGTAATTGCCTTCGGGGCGTTGAGGCAGTTAAGCGTTTCTTCCGATGTACCCGTGAAGTCGAATACTGCGCTTCCTGTCTCCCCATCGATACGAATATTCAGCGATATCATGGAACCATCGTCCATATAATCCTGGAAGGAAAGGTGTTTGCCGTTCAGCTTTGCCGCTGTTGAGCGCAGGAAAGCTCGGACTGCGGTTTCGGCGTTCTCTGCTATTGCGTTCATGTACCCGTGGACTACGGGTAATGTGAACTCGTTTACGAGCGCTTCGATCAAGTTGGCGCCCTTTCTGTTCGCGGCTATTGCGGCGCGCATATCTGAGAGGTTATCCTTGTAGTTGCGAGATCCACTACATCCGGCGTATTGAGCGGGCTCGTCGTATAAGAATCGGCGCGTCTCTTTCTCGTTAAAGATACCACCACTGACGATCTTGTAACTCACAGTGGCAGCCCCCTCTTCGTACAAGAACTTACTGTTCGAGGGCATAGATCCGGGACTTATTCCGCCGACGTCAGGATGGTGACCTCGGCTTGCAACCCAGAAGATTATGTCTTTCCCTTCGGAATCCCATATTGGAGTCATAATTGTTATATCCGGAAGATGCACACCTCCAGCGATTGGATGATTGCTACAGAGAATATCCCCGGGCTTCAGGGTATCGCGGTATCTCTCGTTCTGAAATCTGACGGCGTATTCCATCGAGCCTAAATGGACGGGAACGTGAGGCGCGTTGGCGACAAGACGGCCATCAGGGGAGAAGAGCGCACAAGAGAAGTCGAGGCGTTCCTTAATATTGGTGGACACTGATGTCTTTTGGAAAGTTCTTCCCATTTGTTCGGCGATCGACATAAACCTGTGTCCGAATATCGAAAGTCGAATCGGGTCGATCACGGTCGCACTTAATGTCTGTGTCCTCTTAGAAGGGAGATCGAGGATAACGTGGCGACTCAGAATCGTTGCCTTAACTAGGGGTTCCACGATTATAGTCTGGGTGTTGTCGATAATGGTAGCAGGACCTTGTATGACACAACCAGGCTTCAGGTTCTGGAGTAGGTAGATTGGCGTATCCGTCCATCCGAACCCAGCGAAGTAGACAGAGGACCTGCCATCCTCGCCAGCCTTGGCCATGTTGAATTTTTCCACGGAAGCAAGCTCCCGGTTCGGGGATTCATTTGAACTGTCCATAGATTGTCCAATTCCACGGACGCGGATGTCCTCTAGTAAGACATTCTTATCTGGAAATGTGAAAGAATACTCCCGCTGGTGTTGGCGGGTGAATTCTGCAAGATAGTCACCATCTGCCGGCTCTAAGATCATGAGGTTATTGTCGGTTCCTTGGTATCTCAGGTTGAGGTAGACCTCGTAATTTATGCGGTCCTTCGAAATACCGTCGAGCTCTAGCTCTTTCGTCACTTCGGCTTTCAACTCTCCGATTGTTGGTAAGACAGATTCGGCAGTGGTAAAAACTCCGGAGCATGGCTTCTGGGCTTCATGAACAAGCTCAGCAAGCGCCATACCGTATGCTGATAGAATGGAGGAGTAGCGATGGATTATGACTCTGGTGATCGATAATGATGCCGCAATGGCGCAAGCATGCTGTCCTCCAGCGCCACCGAAGCAGGCGAGGTGATGAGCTGACTATTTTGAAGCACTTTTATTAGTAACCCGATCCTTCGCATTCCCGTAGGGGAAATAAAGGTGAGAAATAGGGGGCGCTAAGAATTAAACACGACATTACTACACTTACCGTGTCAAATCCACGGGCTTCAGTTAACGCGCGAATTGGCTTCGCCATCGTCTCATTGGCGACTTCGATGAATCCCATCGCGACCTCCTCCGGGGTCTTGTTTTGGCCCGTTTCCGAATTGATTTGAGCAGCAAGCTCAGCGAATTTGACTCGGGTAATTTCAACATCCAAAGGCTCGCTTTCGCTTTTTCCAAAGATCTTGGGGAAGTAATCCGGCAGGAGGCGACCGGTAAGGGCATTCGCATCGCTAATAGCTAGCGGACCTCCCTTGCGATAACATGCTGGACCGGGATGCGCACCGGCGGAATCGGGGCCTACGGCAAAAAGGCCATGTCTCCAATGTAGAATACTACCACCACCAGCCGCAACTGTGTTGATGTCCAATTGCGGGGCCATTATGGTTATGCCGGCCGTGATGTTTTCGAAAGTGTGCTCGAAGATACCATCGAAGCGAGAGACATCGGTGCTTGTACCACCCATATCAAATCCAATGATGGGGATTTTATCCTCGGGGTCGTAACTAGTGCCAGCATGGCCAACGACACCTCCAGCAGGGCCGGACAAAATGGCGCGAAGACCGCTAAACCTTGAATATTGTCAGCATTGAGTCTCCATTTGAGCTGGGTGAGACTTACTTTCTCACGTCGACTAACCCTCCATCACTTTGCATGAAAGCGCAACGTGTATTGGCCGACTGGAGCCTATCTGTGAAACCGGATTGAAATCCGGAGATGTATTGTTGGATAACGGGTGTGAGGTAAGCGTCCGCGGTTGCCGACATGCCTCTCGAAATCATTTTGATCATCGGCAGGGTGAGACAGGACAGTGTTACTTGAGTAAACCCGACCTCCGATGCTATTTCTCGAACCGCTCGTTCATGATCTAGTATATATGTCAACTCCCTGCAAAGTTGTGAAAATATCAACTGGGCTCTCACGCACCTTGAAACGTGTATGAATGGGCGAGGCAGACACATATGCTGCGGAATCCCTCATTGTAGAGGCCTTCCAGATCTGCTCTAACCCGTTCCTTATCCAAAGGCTTCAGAATTCGTATATATTGACCGTTAATACCTTGAACCAGGCTTGAATCGGCCTCGGCCGCTTTAGCGATAGCTAAAGACTCTTCTTCGTAGAAGGGATTTTGTTGGTAGCCTTCTATAGTAACCCTTTCAGCTACCTCAACGACTTTTTTGTACAGGACATCCGGCCGAACAATATGCAGATCAAACAATTTCGGTCGCGACTGTAGACCAATTTCTAAACTATCCAAGAACCCCTCGGTAATTAGAAGAGCGACCTTCTCGCCTTTGCGTTCCAGCAATGCATTTGTTGCGACGGTCGTACCCATACGGATACTAAGATCCTCGAATAGAGAAGTGTCAATTGGTACATTGCGAGGGAAAGATTTTCCAGTCGCCTTCTCGAGAATACGTCTGATTCCTTCAATAGGCGCATCTTCATAGTTCGAAGGATCCTGAGACAGAATTTTAACAAGAATGTCCTCTTCTCGTCCTTCGATGATACCGAGACAGTCGGTGAAAGTACCACCCCTATCTGTCTCGTGTTAGCATTACGGCCCGCAGCGCAAGTATATAACTTACCAATGGCAATCTTTATTTTAAGCTTGGGGCCTGACCCCTGAGCGACGTTGGGATCCATTTAGAAAGTAATAACGAAATTGCAGAACTTGGATTCAACCGAATATCATGCCAAATAGATGTGTTGTCGTAATCAAGACATACCGGGGTAAAGCGGACAGGGGCCGTATCTCTTATATATAAAAACGCACTGACATCGGACATGCAAGATTGTTTGAAGTCGGATAAGAGCCGTGAATCATCGGAAGGTCGAAACGATCAGAGGCTGACTCCGATGATACCGGTCGGGTCAGCTTAGTTGAGCTGGTTGGTTTGACGTATCTACCCCATCTCACCGTCGTCTCCATTACCACCAACACTTCCCCTCCCTTCTCCGATGCGGTGGTACACACCGGGCGCTGATAGGAAGGTCGAGGCGACAGTGCCAAGGGAACTACACACTAAATATCCGACCCTAGGCGAAGGGTGTGAAGGCCTGATAGAACCCCGCCCCCCATAAATGGGCCCTATATCATAACCTCGAACCTACTAGATATAGTGCTACGTTAGGCACTTAAGTTGTCTCCATAATGTTCACCATCGTCTATTCAAGTCTAGTCCACCATTTTCGCCTGCACCTTCACCATATACCATACCCCCTTCGAAGTCTAGATAGAGAACATCTCCCGAGTTCTCCACGTGCCCACAATGATAGAGCTTCAGAATATCCGTTTGTCACATCAAAACGCGTGTCTATGGTCTCATTTGTGTCGATCGGACCCTTCCGATTTTCTTCGACAACGGCGGCAAATATCCCACCTAAAGTACCGATACAAAAGGGCATACACGTAACATAGTGATATCGCTTGAGATTCTAGCTAGCATAGATCTCTTGGGTAGAAAATCACCATAGTAAATTCCTTTATCAGTTTTCGCAATGCCTGGACAAGATCCCACCAAATCAACTATCTTGATCATCGGCGCGGGGTGTTTCGGCCTAGCTACAGCGCATAGGCTAGCCTTGGCCGGGTATTACAATGTCACAATGCTGGAAAAAGACGACGTAGTCCCAAGTCGCTTCTCTGCTGCCAATGACCTTAACAAAGTTATCCGCGCCGAATATGCGGATTCTTTCTATACAGATCTCAGCGTAGTAAGTAAATCGATAGGCCCCTTTGCTTTTAATTGTTCTTATTTATTTCTTTTTTCTCTCTCGTTTTATCTAACTCGCGTCGCAGAAAGCCATTCAAAAATGGCGGAGTGACCCGCTATACAGGCCTCATTATCATGAGACTGGTTTTCTGAATGTTACGTCAGATAAGGCCGCGCAAGTAACTAAGGACGTGGTTACGAACTATCTTACCTCAATCAAGGGGCATCCGGCATTTAAAGGGCAATTCTCGACTATTAATGGCGCAGCAGATGTGAAGAAGGTTGCTCCAGCGTTTAGTGGCCCAACAGCAGGATGGACGGGATATTTCAATAAAATGGCTGGATACGGCCATTCAGCAGACGCTTCGAAAGCTGTCTATGAAGACTGCGTTAAGTTAGGTGTGAAATTTGTCCTCGGAAGTGATGGAGATGTTACAGGACTGGTGTATGCCTCCAGACCAGCTGGAAAGGTGTGTGTAGGAGCCAAAACGCGCCAAAAGACATACCGCGCAGACAAGATTATACTGGCAATGGGAGCTGATGTGTCGAGACTGGTGCCTCAGATTGGACCTCAAGTCACGGGTCGCTGTTGGGGCGTCGTGCATATCCAGTTAACACCTTCTGAGGCGGAAGCTCTAAGAGGGATACCTGTCACTAATGTTCGAGACCTTGCGTTCTTTTTCGAACCAGATAGGGCTACCAATAAGCTCAAGTTCTGCCATATGGGTGGCGGATTCACAAACTTTGCTTCGTCCAAAAATGGGCTATCTCTTCCGTTCGCGAAACTCGAAGACTCGCAGTTCATCCCACTAGACGACGAGGCTTACATTCGAACGTTGCTTCGGGAAGTCCTTCCTCAATTCGCAGATCGCCCATTAATTGATGCACATCTTTGTTGGTTCGCAGACACAATCGACTCGGATTACATCATTGACTACGTTCCAGGCACCAACGCTTCGCTTATCGTGCTTTCCGGGGACTCGGGCCACGGGTTCAAAATGCTCCCGATTTTCGGGGACTTTGTCAAAGATATCTTGGAGAATGGCTCGCAAAATATTGCGAAGTGGCGATGGAAAGATAGTTCGCGAATTAAGGAGGGCAGCACTTGGCGTGGTGATACAGCGACACAAGAGCTTGTTGGTTTACCCCGTGCGCGACTGTAATCTCGAATTATTATGACAAATATCCCCTCAATACACGCGCCTAGACAAGCCAGTAGCATATTTATTAGGTAGACGTTTCTTCTACCTAGTCATCTCAAAAGATGCTGGAGAAAAATAAATGCCGAAAATGCTGGCGTTCATAAGTCTACGGCTACCGAGTAGAGCATCAAGGTGCCCATTTACTAAATATGATTTACGAATTTCCTATCAACGACATTTTAATGTAAAAATGTTTTTCAACCTGTCGGCTACAAAAATGACAGCTCATATTCTCACTCAACGGTCAAACGCTGGAAAGGAGTTTCCCCACCACATCAGCGTATAGCCCCCTTTTCAATGTAACCATAATTACACAAGACAAGAACCAACGGCATAATAACACTATACGTAATTGGGCGCTTAGAATAATTCGAGCATTAAAGCTAGGAATCCTTGGAAATACCTTGATATCTTATTATAAACTCCAACTTTCTGAATGGGGTCTTCCCCAAGTCCCGCGGCGATCCATTGGTAAGCTAGTGAGAAACCAGTATAGTATGGTCCCAAAGACGGGGTTCTCGTTATCAGACCCCCCAGAACGTCGCATGCCCAAATCTGGGTAATGTTGCGCGTCTGTTCGCCTGGAGCTTCCGTCCAACCCATCTAACTATCTCGGCGAGAATCTAGAAGCTCATTCAGCTGGCTTATCGTCGGACTACACGGATATCATGGTCGATGTAATAGATCAGCAGGCCTTGGTATTTCTTGAGATCTTGGTCCGGGAAAGATATGCCATAGGTGTGAGATAATGCTTATGATAGACGAAGTACAAATCAACAACACGGCGTCGCTTTTGTTCACCACTTGTGCTTGTTGATCACCTCGACATTTGGCAGAACTCGAAACTACACTGTTCAAAACTTTTGAATGTGACATCATGTCTCACTCAGACGAGAATCAATTAGATCAGAAACAAGAGGCACTTCACGATGCCGAAACTGCAAGTCATCGCGTCGGCGACCTGTCACGCTTGGAGCGCGACACTGACGTCGCGGCTCGATTCCTCGCCTCACTCGACCCATCCATCATCAACGAGCCTATCACCAAGGAAGAGTCCCGCCGGCTACTATGGAAGATCGACCTTATCATAGTCCCTCTTCTCGCATTTTCCGTTATTATCGCAGCAGTTGACAAGGTCATCATATCCAACGCCGCCATCTACGGTATGCGCAAAGATACCAATCTAGTTGGAAATCAGTTTTCTTGGGTCGGATCTATCTTCTACTTTGGTTTCTTGGCCGCTGAATGGCCTAGTAATGTTCTAATTCAGAAGCTTCCACTTCGGACATTCTATGCTGCAACAGTTCTCGCTTGGGCGGCTCTTTCGTTCGGTACTGGAGGGGCAACTAGCTTTGCAAGCCTAGCATCTGTTCGATTTCTCAGTAAGTCTTCTTAAGTTTTCAATGTCTTGAGTAAAAGGAATTCCGAAGTTAACAATGGCATTAGTGGGTATTTTCGAAGCTGTGGTTTTCCCCATCTGCACCTTGGTATCGACTATGTGGTGGACTATCGATGAACAACCGATTAGAGTCGCGATCTGGTTCAATACACTATCTTCCATCATAACAGGGTTGTTCTCATACGGCGTTGGTCACAGCAACTCCAATGTTGCGCCATGGAGATTGCTATTCTTTATTCTCGGAGCGATTACTACTCTCTGGGCAGCAATTCTCTACATCTTTTTGCCGAGTTCTCCAGTTGAAGCTTGGTGGTTAACCGACCGCCAGAAGTATGTGTGCTTAGAACGGGTGCGGAAAAGTAACACCGGTATCGAGGATAAGAAAATGAAATGGTACCAGGTTAAGGAATGTCTTATGGACCCTAGATCTTGGTTGATCTCCATTTTCGCCTGCGCCATCAATATTCCGAATGGTAAGTTACAGGCCGACTCCTATATATCAAAAAATAAAAATATGCTGATATCAATTATATTATAGGTGGTCTAGTCACATTTGCAGCCATTATCGTCAACGGCATGGGATTTAGCACATTAGACACAACCCTCCTAGGCGTTCCTACCGGCGTCGTCGGCACCCTTTGGTCTCTGATCCTAAATATTACCGCAAGTCGCCTGCCAGGTTGGCGGTGTGTACTCATCGTCATCGCGATTATGTTCCCCATGGCATCAGCTATCCTTATGTGGAAACTACCTTCAGATAACAAGCTCAGCTTATTGGGAGCATACTACGCATTTTATTCCTACTGGGCGCCTTACACTATGTGTACATCCCTTCCCATGGCGAACACATCAGGGCACACTAAAAAGGTCACGTTGAACGCTATGTTCTTTATAGGTTATTGCGTTGGAAATATCTTGGGGCCGCAGGTTTTCCGTGACGATGACGCTCCAGAATATCATCGAGGTTATATTGGGCTTCTGGCATCGTTGATTGTTGGCGCCGTATCTATCACAATATATGGTTTGCTTTGCTATTGGGACAACGCCAGGCGCAATAAGTTACAGGGAGGAGGACCCGCACCCCAAACAGAGGAAGAGAAGATACGAGAGGCATTTTCGGATAAGACCGATAAAGAGAAGCCCAACTTCAGATATACATATTAGTCTATAATCTGATACGGCAGCTGGGAGATTCATACAGGAACAAACAAGTAACTTAAATATATCATATTAAGTTACCAAACGTCCCTCCATTATTCTTCCAACCTCCGTATCCCGTTCTCTGTGTGACTCATAGAAGATTAGGTAATCGACCCTTTCATATTACTCCGTCAAAAGCTTCACTTGGGTATTCACGACAACTCTAGCTTCTATAAAAGTTTTATGTGTATGATATAACAGCAATTCCCTTTATCTCCACCAACGTTCTTGCATCGGGAGGCATGCCGCTGACCTGCACACAAGTTCTGGCCGGCAGCGGAAGCCCCTTTTCATGAAAAAGTTTCCCAATAACTCTATTATAAACATTGTTCACAGCGCCATAGTGTTTCTCTAAATTCGTGACGAAAATCGTCATCTCCACAAGAGACTCTAGGCCCGCAGCTCCACCAGATGAGTTGTCAATAGCTGAAGCGATCTTAGAGAATATAGTTTCCGTCTGTGTCGCCGCTGCAACATCTTGTGCTACAGAGTCGTCGAGCTGATAGCCATACGGAGGGATCTGCCCGTCGGAAAGCCGTGCTGTGGTTCCGGATATGTATAAGAATTGCTGATGAGGCGGATCAAAAGGAACCTTGCGTATCAATGAGTAGGACGCCAGGGGTTTGGCTGGTTGTTCGGTGGACTTCGGTGTTGCTCCTGACATGACGTTCTGGGGGGGGGTGAAGGATGGTCTCGAATAATTCTCTGATCCCGAATACCCGTTCATTGACCGCGTGAAGGATTGGTGGTGAAGGTCATTAGGATTTAGATCGAGTTTCTTGGATGGAGCAATACCCGATAATAGTATTGAGGATACCCAAGCGCCCCTCAACTACTATCACCTAAGACAAGGGTCGCAGATATCTCATAGATTCTCAACAATTACCAATTGCCTTGAATGGAAATAATGGATGTTTTGATTCGTTGCTTGAGTCTGGTCTATTTTAGCGGCGCCGTAGGCCCCACGCCTTTCGCTTCGACCTTCACTTGCAACACGATATCTCCAACTAAACCGCTGGAAAGATTAGCTCAAAATGCCTTCTGATTTCATAGTGAGGAGAAGTATAAGCATTCCGGTGCCCAGCCGTATCGTAAAGTTAGGTAATAGTTACCATAATTATCAAATGACAAGTATTATTTCATCCTTGGTGACACATTCGCCTTTTATCGCACCCTGCCGATCCAGGATAGACAATTCGGCTTTTCGAGATTGGAAACACTGATACCACCACGATCTTGCTACCCTTTCTCCTCTTTCTGTCTTCTTCTCTTCTCTTCCCTCTTAACTTTTTCTTCTTTTCTTATTCCTTTTCTCCACTTCTCCCCTGCCCCTATCACCATGGCAGACATAAACACCTGCCCACCTCTAACAAGAGCATCCGTCCAAGACGCCGCTCATCGCATCAGCGGACACGTCCACCGCACACCAGTACTATCCAGTAAATACATCGACAGCGTCGCAAGCACGCCTCAAAGCCCCGAGTCCCTTAAAGGAACAGAATGGGAGGGCCAAGAGCCAGCCAAACCGCGATTGTGTTTACTCTTCAAATGCGAAAACTTCCAAAGAATCGGCGCCTTCAAGCCACGAGGTGCATTCAACGCACTCCTTCGATTCACCGAAGAGCAAGCGCGTAAAAACACAGCGTCAGAACTTCCAGTTAGGATAATAAGCCATTCATCCGGAAACCACGCACAAGCCGTAGCCTTAGCAGCTGGTGAACTTGGACTCCCAGCACACATTGTGATGCCGTCTATTTCAACACCTGCCAAAATCGCAGCAACACGATCTTATGGCGCAGAAGTGCATTTCAGTGGTCCGACACCTCAAGAACGGTTAAAAGTAGTTGATGCATTGATGTCCGATACCAACTTCCACAACGTATTCGTCCCGCCGTACGATCACCCAGACACTATCCTCGGACAGGGAACGTTAGGCCTAGAATTACAGAACCAGGCCGCTGAAATACTGCCTGAGGGGGAGGCATTACATGCTATAATGACGCCATGCGGGGGCGGGGGAATGCTTAGCGGGGTAGCCCTAAGCTGTCAGGGCACGGGCGTTAAAGTATTTGGGTCAGAACCGTCGCAAGATGGCGCTGATGATTGTCGCCGGGGCTTGTTAGAGGGGAAACGGATTGAAAAGGTATCTAGTTTGACTATCGCGGACGGGTTGCGTACTCCAGTTGGTGCCATACCGTGGTCTGTCATAAGCGATCCGAAACATGTTGCTGGTGTATTCGCTGTGACGGATGACCAGATTCGCCGTGCGCTCGGGTTAGTGTTGCAACGTATGAAGATCTTAATTGAGCCGAGTTCTGCGGTGCCTCTTGCAGTGGCTCTATACAATGAAGACTTCAGAGGCATGATAGAAAGGGAACAAGGAATTGATACAACTTTTAACTTGGGATTGGTAGTTAGTGGTGGTAATATAGACCTAAAAAGGATTCCTGAGTTGATAGAATTATGAATAGATATCTGAGCCACCTTAACCAGAACTAGAATCCACCCAACTATTTAATACAATCAGATGCCATCCAAGCAAAGCCGTTTGATAAGATTTTAAAGTCGTATATGCAATCGTACGGTTACTGGTTGGCTAAAAGGATTAACAATAAAACAATATTAATTTATTTAAAGAACGACTTACCATAGGTTTTGTCGCTCTCGTTAAAATAGAATTGCCAGAAATCGGGAACCATTCTGTGATTCGTAGGACGATGCAGAGTTATATAAGCTAGAAGCCAGAAGTGGGAGAAATACAGGGTCTTGTCGCTGATATGTTGAGTAGATGTGGTATGGACTCAATGTTGATGTTGTGTGGTTACGGGTTGAGAATGAGGTGCTAGGTTCTGTTGACTCTTTTATATCATTTCTGTATGAGTCACAAGTAAATCGTATCGTGACATAAGATATAGAGCTTTATTCTATCAACCTAAACTTGCCTCGACTGATAGTTTAATTGCTCATGTCTTATGCGTCTCTTAGTGTTATGGGCCTGAGACGATATTTAGTTTAATTATAGGCGCAGGTAATGCATGTGGTGATGGCATCAAATTTTATTCCTATTATTATTTACGTGAGACTAAGTAATGACGACCCTCCTAGCATGGAAATTGCACGTTCCCAAGAGTATCGCGCCCCCTTGTCCTTCTTACCATTCCCTGTGCCGGTAGAATCCGAGACCGATATAGGAGAAGACACCTTCCGAGGGTTCTCATCACAGCCTAGATCCCGCTGGTTCCAGACCATCCGAATGACTGCTAACGCTGGCGGAAGACTCTGAAATAATTATGTTAGTTATATTTATTACGAACTATCATTAGTTTACTCACACCAAATTTCTTCTGACGCTGAAATTTATCAAATATCTCTAATACTTGTAAGCGGATATCATCGCTAGAAGCCATACAGCCAGCCACAAACACGGGCCAGATAGGAAGGGCTGCCGTTATTGGTCCAGTGTCGCAGATATCTTGGATCAGCGACAGGACTTTCTGAATGAAATCAGGCCGGCTTTTTCTGCAACGGGGTATTATATGGGGAAAATGTGTGCCACAGGTTTCGTCCAGGAAAAGAAGCGCAGCCAGTCTGTTTGTTTCTGCTGTCATTGTGATCAATTCCAACCTGCGCTTATGAAACTCGTTGAGTAGAGGTTGTGTTTGGTAATCTTCTCTGCGATCCCTTGAGGATTGCAAGACGCTTTTCGGTGGCACCTGTGTTAGGCATTCGAGTTGAGATTGAATCTGTATTACTCTGCGTTCTAATGCCGATGTATCCGCATTGGCATCGCCGGCCTTACCAGAACATTCGGAATCGCGTAGGTCGCATATGTCATTAATTAATAAAAGCAGGCGATTAGAAAATCCTTGATGAGTATCAATCTCGTCCAACTCATTATCCAAGAAGAAACTTGCGAGACAGGGCTCTATTCGTTCTTCAGGCTCCTCATTTACGGACGTAGAGTTACGAGGCGCTCGCTCATGCACGCCATCTCGATCGTCACGATTCCTCGTCGGAGATGAGGAGACGCCTATCAGTCTTGATAGGATGGATTTGGAATTCGGTATTACGCCATCAACATGCAATGTACTTTTGGCCATAACCAAATGATACATCAGGTATTGCTGGCTAAATTGTAGTAGTGTTTCGTGGCCAGGGGAACGGCTAGCTTGTCCCTGGCAAGCATCAAGAAGTCCGGAGATCCCCACAATGTGGCTTGTCCAAGTTGCCCTGCATTGGTCGCTAATCTGGAAATCAGAGTCAATCAGCCGGGTACGAACAGAATAGCGGTAAGGCAACTTACATCATACCAACAAAGCATGACGGCCGAGACAAGTGCTTCTAGACATTTGGAAGTATCGGATAGGGAGCCTTGTATAAACTTGTTGAGGTCTGTCAATACTCGTTGACGATGTACTAGCGCCCTATGAAGGTATCTTGGGTCGTTATAAGCCATTTTCACCGCGCCCACAGCGAGCAAGGCAGCGAAGACAGTATTAGAATGCGCAGCCATCGGAAGGATAAGATATCGAAGTGGGTTATGACGTTGATCGTCAACAAGAGAAGCGCTGGCGCAGACGACCGCATTATAATATTTGAGTATATAATCATCGAGTTGGGTCATTCGACAAGAAAATCCAATGGAACTCCCAACTGGAGATGTTGGTTTCCACCTGGGCGAGCCAAACTTGTCGTAACATCGAGACGAGTTTAATCCGAAGTGTTCTTTTACGTGCGCACGAGCAACTAATTGCTGTTCTATCCAATCATCCTCATCGTCGTTTTCGGCTTCCTTGTAGATGGTTATATCATCAAGGATTTCTTTACACGCCTGCGAATGCCAGTAGAGTTCAATATCCCTTGAAAAAGTATTCAAGAAATAGGCGACACCTTTTAACCTAGCGCGATACCTCGTCGAGCCGGGCGATTCTTCGAAACGCACCTCAGGAGGTACATCTTTATGTTTTGGACGCCATGCCCCCTCGCGACCATGGCGAATTCCACGAGCAACCGAATCCTCTAACCATTGGAGGCGAATGCCATACTGGCACGTTAGATTTGCCTTATGGCATTTGCCGCAACGCGGTCTAGCTTCTATATTTCCGCTATATCTTAGCCCATTGTAAGACCAGATAGGAATGGTGTCTTTTCTTCAGGATTATAGCGTACCATCACATTTGACACTTCGATCCCGGCAGGTCCAGCACCCAGTACGCGTTCGCGGAACTCGTGTTGTGGAGGATGACGATTTCGATGTACGGGAGCTACACATTGCGGGTCTTTCGTGGTGTCTATATATAGATTCATCTACCCGCGTTTCTTGGAAAGCTCAACTACCGGCGGATCGACAAACAGAACTCAAAGACGCGAAGGACGTTTTGGTTTCTTAGAAGGTAAGTCGGCATATCTCCATTATCATAGTGCATATTACCGACCATTCTCCAGTCCTTATCTTGTCGCAGAGGCTTGGACGAATAGGGAGGGGGAAAACAGACCCATTGCCTAGGTAAAAGATAAGGTCCCCGTCTCCTTTATACTAGGATCCACGAAGCTAAGCCAGCTTCTCCGCATGGACCTTTTCCAATTTCGATGTTAGGCGATGTTCTCCGCTTTTCGATCTCCAAATGTCCCGTCGTCCCCTGTCTTCATGCATAAGGACCCTGTACCGGGGTGTCGGTATATCCTCCGTGGCAAGGATCGGTGAATCTGAGAATTGGTTCACGATCTTTCTACAGCCTCACTGTTATACCCCCCAAAAACAACTCAACAACGATATCATAATGCGCGATATCTACGTATAATCGCGGCGCAGGCCATCTTTGATGTGTGATTAACTACCTATTACGCGTATACCCTCCTTCGTCCTCTTCGGGTAGAACAGTCGACTATATCGATTCGCTCTCTCGTAAAGTAAAAAGTCCTCAAAGGTCAAAGCGAAGCCTTGTTGCTTAACGTACCGATGCACCGTTCTGTCCAATAAATAATGACGGGGATGGTTCCGTCCCCTGTCTCCATAATCTCGATTCTACTCACTTCATCGAGTTAGCGGTGTGCCTACAGCTGGTTATGCTGACAGCCAACTTCGTTTGCATCAGTCATTTTAACGCAATGAGAATCACCCCATGACATTCACGGCGAGCAAATCTCAGCGCACTCCCCCTCTTCCCCCTATTTCGTCGTTTCATAAGTCTTCCTGTTAGGCCGAGCAATAGTAGGATCCCACACAATGATTTTCAATCACTCGTAGATCTCCCATGCTCAGCCTAGAAGAGGCAGGCGCGGCTGAAGACCTCCGGATTATAGCGATTCCAGCTTCCATTGAAACCCATATTGAAACAATAGGTGCAGAGCGGAACTCGATGCTCGACAATATAACTGATGCCATCCAATCGATGCGGCTAAAATTGGTAACACTAGTCAAGCAACAAGCAAAATCTGGTCCTCAATGATCAATTATCCACCATTCAAAAGACATTAATCTCAAGTAAAAATATGAGCTCTAGATATAACTCTCAACCACCTCACCCTTCCTGCCCTTTCGTCCTATGCACGCATTTCGCGCGGCAGAAAGGTTCGAAAAACTAGAATATTATAGTTGTGACACCTTTCATCGTCATCTGTAACTTACTAATCACCATCGCGGTAAGCCAAATCCGGGAAGTGCAGGTAAGAAGGTTAGAAAGGGAGCAAATGCAACATAACCCACCTTTCGGCATCCTCCCGAAATGGTTTCGGTAATCATGGACGGTTTACAACGTCTTCACTTCATCGAATCGTGTATAACTAAGCATAATTCCAAAACCGAATTGTCTTTATCGTAGACGTAGGGCATAAAGTATTAGCTATGGCGGGCCACGTGTATGTCGTCCAATTCCAACCCGTCATTTAGATCCACGCTTACAGTTTAAAGGAATATGATGGACGACTGTCTGATATTAAATTGTTTGTCGTCGATATGACCTTGCAATGTACGGTATCATGTCGGTGTTCTATATTCTAACAAGAAAGGGATGTAGTACCACCGGCTACTCTAAGATCAGCTCTTCGCCTCCTCGTCTCCCAGGGCTCCGTTACTCAGCAACCTTTCGTCAAACATGTCCGTGCCAAGTTCTTCGAGAACCCGCCGTCATTTACTACTCCGGAAGAGTTGTTCCCCGGGCATGATATTGTTGCTCCCGCATGCTTGGAATACCTTGCTCAGACGAGATGCATATTCTCGTGCAAATTAGCCAAGGAATCACTCCCTTAGTGAGATATATCATACCCCTAGTGATGTCGATATGAAGATACTATATCTAATTGCTATAGCCTAGAGCACTTCATACAAGCTATCCCGCAGGCGAACGCCAGGGTTGGTTTACTCGATTCTTATATCGATACCCTCTTTATAGCGATGATAGCTCATCTCATATACTCTAGTGGACCGAAAATAGCAAATTAACAGCGGTGCTGGCGAAATTCGACGGGGACGTCATTCAAGCGGTACAAGCGCTCAAAGAATCGCGACCGGAACCGAGCCCGAAACTGTTAAGTTCCCTAAACAGTCTCCTCGGCATCTTTAAGGTCTGTGAGTGGTACTGCGAATCCGCCCAACCTCCTTTAACATTCCCCTTCACGCGCTCTAGACGGCAGGTTTGCGATGTAATGGATATCCTATTCGCGCGTGATGCCTCGGCATTTAACAACGCTAAACAAGCTACCATCGCTATACCTACACGAGCTGCCGGAGGGCATGTAGTGGGGACTTTCTCTCTCGGACCCTTTGAAATGCCCAGATTGTTCAATGGCTTATGGCAGGTGTCTTCACCATCGTGGGGTTCCGGGGGCGCTCGAGAGCAAGAGACAGCATTGGCCCAAGCGGTATCTTTTGGCATGACAGCGGCCGATATGGCGGATCACTATGTAAGCAATTAGAGAACTCCCATATATTTTTTATCTCTAATGGATTCACTGCTTAGGGTGACGCGGAACTTATCTACGGCGATTTTAGGAATAGGCTTACCCCTGAAATTCGGGATAAGGTGTATGCTGCAACTAAATGGGTATGTTTACTCGTTTACTCTGAATATGAGATCGTGAAATGGACCACGTAGAAGACAGCTGTTAACTGCGGTTACTTCAGTGCATATTCTCACCCGTCCCAACCCCAATACCACCATCCTTTGTTCTCGACGCAGTCCGCGAGCGATGCCGCCGACTAGGCGGTCGAGTCGAGCTATTACAATTCCACTGGCAGAACGTATGTAACCCCCCTCCTCTTCCCCCTTTCCACCCCCTTAATAAATCTCACGAAAAACCAGTACGAAGACAAAGAATACCTCCCCATCCTCACTGAGCTCCTCCGCATCAGCAAATCACATCCGGAGTTAGTATCCTCAATCGGCCTGTGCAACTTCGACGCCGAGCACGTGGCGGAGTCGTGCGAGTACCTCATCGCCAAGACGGGCGCGGTCGGCATCGTGTCGAATCAGGTGCAGGTATGTACATGTATGTTGCGTCGTATATGCACGTATAAGGGGGATCCCTACCTACCTACATACCGTGTCTCGCTTAGCTAAGCTCGCAACCAATCTATCCAGTTTTCTCTCGTCGATGCGCGGCCGCTGCGGAAGATGGTTAGTGTGTGTGAGAAGTACGGGTTGAAGTTACTAACTTATGGCTCGTTTGTAAGAAATCCTGTTACTTGTTTGTGGTCTGTTCTGTAGGTAGGTTGGTGTGTTAACATCTTGCGTGCTGCCACAGTGCGGAGGATTCTTGTCCGAGCGATGGCTTCACCAGCCCGCCCCTGCTGTGTACCTCGAATCGCACCAATTGACGCCCTCGCAGCGTAAGGTGAGAAAGCCACTTACCCCTCTCATTTTCCTCGTTCTCTAATCTTCCTAGTACTTCGACATGATCCAAACTTGGGGGACCTGGACCACCTTCCAATCCCTCCTCTCCTGCCTCTTTCCCATCGCCGACAAACACAAAGTCAGCATCTCGAACATAGCCACGCGCTGGGTTCTCCAACAACCCACCGTCGGCGCCGTGATTGTAGGAACTCGACTCGGCGTTTCAGATCATATCGAGGATAATCTGCGAGTGTTCGGTTTCTCGCTCGACAACGATGATATGCAAAATATCAACGCGGTAGCACTTGGGCCGGGCGGGGAGAAAGTCAGTGCGCTTTTTGATAAGCTTGGAGATTGCGGGAATGAGTATCGCAAGATACATTGATATCTCGGTCTGGATTGGAGGTAGGTATAGTCTACTGTACGTTGATCGAAGGCATGTAGTATATAGCGAACATTCCAAATATCCCGTTGAATCCTGTGAATATCAGTAGTATATGAATCCGAAGAGCCTATTTCACCCAATCTACACCACGAATCACAAGCAAATCCACTACATATTAGCACAAAAAGCTGCACGTCAAACCATATCTATTAACACGTAAAAGCGGAATATAAAGCAATCTCATATGCTCACTATACCACCATGCGTAAGTATCCGAGGTAGGTAGATAAATAATGCCAGAAGCTTAGGATAGGTATGGTAGGTAGATATAAATTCTGTTTCCGAAAAGCGATTCCTGCCCTAGAAGGCAAGCAAGATCTTTATATCATCGCGCGCGAGTTACCTTATATAGTATTTCTGTTTCTTTCTTTTTGAACGCCTGAACCGAACTATGAGTTTCTATCCATCCATATACATCGGCTCGCTGCCGCTAACGCCTTGAACAATTCCGAAATCACCATTATTCATCATAGCATGACCGTGTTGATTGTGCATACGTCCCTGTACAGCAGTATTGACGTTCATGTTCTGCATCGTTTGCCGCACATCAATACCCCGAGTAGCCATCGCGCCGTTAACAGCAAACCGCGAGTCGTTGGTGTTCTGTGCTCGCTGATCGCGATTTCTAGTCCGCATTATCTCCAGCTGTTGTTGATGCGGTTGCGTCGTTGGCGGCTTGGGGATAGCAGGCGTAATAGGCGTGAAATTATCGTCATCTTCCATTTCAGCATCGGCGTCTTGGTCACTATTATCATCATTGGCGCCGGATGCACTAGATGCGGTTGTCGTAGTTGTCGCTGTTGTTGGTTGGGGTTCGATTACTTGCGCGGTAGGCGCTACAGGAATGGGTCTTTGCTGCGGCTGTTGGGGCTGTTGACGGGCTTGTGATGGAGTTGTAAGTACAGTACCGGGCGGTGTGGTAGTCGAGGTTGGCGTTGCTTGGTCTAGGGGTCTTTGCCCGGCCATACCAGGACCCTTTGCCGATACGATGACTGTCTTCCACCGATCGATAGAACGGGAGACTATAGCATCAAGGTCCACATGGCGATCCTCAATATTGAATCCAATTCCAGTGTTTTTGCCGGAAGCCATATCTAAGAAATACGAGACCACCGACTGCTCGATGGGGATCGTCGCTGGTGGGACTATCCTAAATTCTCTCGGCTGCTGTAGACGATTGAGTTGATCGATCTGAGTCTTGAGGTTCGCGTTCTCCTGCTTGAGTGAAAATTGTGCCTCCTTCAACTTGTGTACTTCTTTCTGTCTTCGTCCCACACTTCTCGCTAGCTCCAAACCCCAGAGTTCAGTTTTTCTTTGCGGAGGAAGTAGTTCCCATACGTGATACGCGGATTGTAGATGTTCGTTGACCTGTGATTCCAACGCCACTGCCGTTTCTTCCGCCCTTTTGACGTCTTCACGCACATCACGTGGTTGGAATACGCCCGACGGTGGAAATGTGAGGTCTTCGTGGGACGCAGTAGTCGTCAAGGCACAAGCCTGCCTCCATTTTCGGAACTCTTCTTGGAAGTAGACTTTAAGTGCCTCGAACTGCTTCTGGGCAGGCGGTTGTAGAGACCAAGAGGTTGATGTCGGATGCGGCGTGGAAGAGAATAACGTAGGAGGTGCTTGAAGACACTGAAGCGTGAGGGCCGGGAAGTCGAGAGAGAGGGGGTCGAAGTCGAATGGTAGAGAGTCCATGTTTATTTGCTGTCTAAGTAACGCAAGCAGTTAGCAAATGGAACATAAGCGGTCTGGTCGGAAGATTATCCTTACTTGGCTGCTCGCCATGAACTGAGCAGTTCTCTTAGCGCCAATTCAGCGGCTCGAGCCGTGTCCATAGCATCGGAGAGCTTCTGCCTTGCATCCAACTGAGACTTTTGTGCGGTTCTACTCGGTGCACGTTGCATAGGAAGTCGTCTCGAGTCCTGGCCATTACCATCGTCTGGGTTACTTCTCGTATCTCCGTTCGGTTCTGGAATATCATTGATCACGCCGGTAGCCTGCCAACTAAATTGGAATGGGTACTTTGGTATCTGATTATCCACGACGTATTGACCTTCCTTTGGTATGGAAGGTTGTTTCACACCAGAGTCAAGAGCAGGACTTCTTCTTGATGTTGTCGGAGTACCGGGAGTAGAAGCGTCTCGCCGAGCAAGGGAACCTCTTGGCTGCCTACGGGTGATGCTCCCCCGCATCTTCCGAATAGCATCGACATCGTGAACGCCATCTGGAGCCTTGGGGTTCTTCTCCTTAATATACAAATCTAAATGTCTCCCCAATGACGAAGATGTAAATGCTTGACCGCAATAAGGACAACTCCTATCCTTTGCTGCACTCCCCTTAGTACCACCAGGGGAGTCGGCGGCGGCGGCAGCGGAGGTGCTGGCTCCTTCGGACATGGCTAGGTGAGTTCGGGTTGGATTCGGACCGAGAGGAAAATCAACGAAAGAATTGGTATTATTTGTTTTGGTTGAATTAACGAATGAATGATGCGAGGATCGATTTGAGTATGGGTGTGGTTTTAGGAAGTAGAATAGAACGAAGGCTTTCGGGAGAAAATAAAAAAGAGAGATACTGTATATAACATCAGCAGTTGCCCCGAAGGAGCATCCCCCATTCGGATCTCATCCAGGAAGGAAGCTCCTGAGAGTCCTGAGAAAAAGAGAATGTCCTAATGTGTCAGCTAAAGATCCTGTAATATCTCCGGCATTTATTATGTTAGGTGGAGGGTTGGTTGATGCGATGGGAGAGAATTGACATAATATTTTTATTTCTCTCCTATGTTGGAGCTTGAACGTACGTTGTATGTTATATGTAAGTAGTAAGGTATTGGTAGTGGTAGTAGTAGTGTATTTGTTTCTTGGAGAAAAGTGAACGAATGTTTTGAACCTTTTTTTCTGGGGGGGATTTTCCGTTCAGGGGGGTCAGGGGCTAACTTAGAATCTACTTTTCGCGCTAGTTATGTACTGTACAAGACTACAAGTACACAAACTCCAATCGTTTCTGCCGTATTATCCATGCATAGTACATGTAAGTACGTAGTGTCTACCTACGCTAGCGTCCACCGGTCTAACTAAGCTAAACTATTTCTGTACATAGGGCGGCTTGGGGCTGAATTTCCAAGATGCAGGACTGGCTATTTCATCACAGACGATATGAAACATTATTTTATTCGTTTGTTATGTTAAGTTTGTTGAATGTTTCATCACTTTCTTCAATGTTCCTTCACTTCTTCTCTTTTCAGTGTATTTAAAGTATTTACGAGTAAAGTCCGATGGTATTGCGCCATAAATACTGTAGAATCCATACTGTATAATATTAGAAGGAAGGAATACTTTCCGAGGTAGATGATAGGTACATGCAAGAATGAAGATATGAAGCTTCTTTTTTTTTGACCGGGATCTTTCGTACGGGGAGAAAAGGAATAGACCAGACCGGGGTTAGCGGGTCAGGGGCAGATCAATCAAATTGTGGCTTCCTAGAGGACGGTGCTACCTCCCTATACGTACATGTGCGTACCTAGGTATACTCCGTAAACTAAAAGCAAAACTCGTCAGCTGCGAACAGCTGTTAGGACAAGAGCGACTGATTGATCCAAGCCTCGGAAGCTTAGACCAAAAAGTAGCTCCTTCTCCGCGACTGATTACCTTATACTAGAACTTCGCTAGTCTAATCTGATTTGTCGCAAGAATCATTCGCGATTCTTCTACTGCGAAATTCATCATCCAAACTACTTTATTTTCTCCAATTTTCAGCAATTTCAATATTGCATCAATTCAAACTGAACGATTCAATTGCGCTAGCAAGGGATTCAATCTTCAGTTATTCTCGAAATGCCCCCTGGTACGTCTTCCATTATTATCACCCATTTTTTCGCAAAAGTAGATTTCATTGCGCGCGCGACCTCACATCCACCTTTCCGTGTTTCGCCCCGCAAAACCCCTCTACATTCATAAAAAGCGCTTTCATACTATCATATAGGAGTTGAGACTAATTGTTTTGCCGATAGCTATCAGCGACGATGAAGCGTCTGACGTCGGCGACGTCACCGTCCCTTTACCTACGACGCGTGTCAAGAGATCCTCAACCGCCCCGAAAGTTGACAATGCCAACGACGTAAAAGATACTGCCGAAGAAGATGTTGAGAATGGCGACGGCGTAAATGGAGAAGACGAAGACGAAGACCAAGCAGAAGATTTGGAGGAGGATGAGTGCGTACCTCGTCCATGTAAATGGACGGAATACGAACATCACCAAGGGATTAGTACTAACTAGCATATAGGTTTATCGTCGAGAAGATCATCTCCCATTCCGTCGATTCCAACGTAAGTAACGCCCAGATATTCCTTCGTAACGGCTTACCGACCAGTAATATAGGGGCAATTGAAGTTCAAGGTAAAATGGGAAGGTTACGACAAGAAGTCAGACCAAACGTGGGAAGAAGATGAGAATCTCAAGTAGGTGCGATAATCTTACAATCCGTGTTTTCTTGTCACCTAATAACAATTCTCTACAGGGAAAACGCTAGTGACGTCCTTGAAGAGTATCTTGCGAGTGTGGGTGGACGCGAAAAGATATTGGGAGACTCAAAATCAGCCTTGAAGACGAAGAAGCGCGGTCGGCCTGCCGCAAGCACACCGACGAATGGTGCGAAGAGGCGCCGCAACGGCAGTCATCCCGATTCAGCGACACCCCCGACTACTGGACGAGGCTGGAAGCCTCCGGTTGGTTCTTGGGAGGATGAGGTGGACTCTATCGACGCTTGTCACGACGAGACCTCGGGCAGGCTAATCGTATACCTCACGTGGAAGAATGGACAAAAAACCCAACATGACACCAAGGTTGTCTACCAAAGATGTCCACAAAAGGTCCGTCGACAGTTTTGGGTTGTTCATTTTATGTTTCAGCTAACACGTTATTCTAGATGCTTCAATTTTATGAGCGACACGTTAAGATCGTCATGGCGTCAACCGATAGTGGCGCGAAGGAGGAATAGTTTGGAAGTATCCACATGATAAACACGGGAGTTGACAAATCCTAGCAGATGAAGCAAGCAGGAAAGCAGATAAATGAGCTTTTTGCTGGGCCACATGAATAATTGAGGTTACTACGCGCAAAGGTTTGGGGTTTGTGTCGATTAGGATTATTTGTTTCTCTGGCGGGAGTTGTGGCCAGAATTAAGGACAATGAGCACAAAAGAAAAAGGGGATGAGACGGATATAACCGTTGCATAAGGCACCTTCTCAGCAGAGGATCTGAGAATGGATAACTTCGGTCATATGCTGAGGGCCTCGATGGAATTTGATTTTTAGCAGCAATGATTTTTCACAAAATTGTACCAATGGATAATATGTCTATATACTAACGATGCTAACAGTGAGTCCTAATGTGGTTGTCCTTTTACCTACTTTTTCGACATGTCGGATTTTGACATTAGAAGAGAAAAAAAAAAACCCCCCAAAAAACCCTTACCTTATAAATTAACAGGACCATAGTCAACCTCGAATTACGTCTTTCCACGTTACAAAGATCGCACACAAATCTTGGTATGAGCGCGTACGAACACGCGATTAACATGGAAAATTATAGGCGCAGATAGTGCAGATAGTGCCTATTTTCCGGAGAGGGGGTTGGGGATTGCGCTAACAGTTAGAAGCTTGGACCGCGTAGCCCATTAAGACCCCTGTAAAACAACTCCTGCCAACCACCTAGTAGGGGTACCTACCCTGCTTTTAGCTACCCCTGTCAGGGCCAGTTAGCACCCGCCTTGCGCATTTTTAGACCAGCCTCGCTATTTACACGACCAAAATGGCGGGGCAACCAGTACTATTTGTACCTTTTCCTTCCTCGACAGCTCATTCCAATTCGGTCATGTCTCTCTTCTGATCTCTTGCTAGAGTTACTTCCTACTTGACATTGTGATTTGGATTTCTAATACTTTCAAATCTCATTTTGAATAATACCAGTACAACCCACCCACGCATGACCAGTTGGATTCGAAATTCTTCCAACAGTCCAAGAACCGGAGTACAACCGATTATCATCGTCGCAGCTGTTCTTTAACAGCGCATTATTAAAACTTGATTCCTATTGCAAAAACGAGGATTGGAATTCCAACTGTCAGTTTGTCTCATCGAACCCTCACTTGTCTCTGTCGGAAACTAACCAAGACCCTACAGAATTCCACTCACATTCCTCGCATACCACCATCTACTCAATTACTCCGAAACTCTACATAAACCGCAAAAATGGTCAAAGAAAACGACGTTATCGCGATCATCATCATCGTCCTATTCATCGTCCTAGCTCTTATCGCCTTCGGTATCTACCGGCTAGTCCACTTAGCCCGATCGCAAGGCACCGTCTCCGAAGAAAGTGGGACCGGATCCAGTTTAGCAGACGATGAATAAGACTAAAGAGCGCCCGACGCCGGGGAGATAACCACTTGTTCTTTCCCCCTAAAAAATCGGGTTTCTTATTCTTCGGGAAAGCTCTCGTCGGTAGCTACTATACCCATTTAATAGCGCGCAAGTATGTCGCGCAGAACGCTTTTCGTTTTGCCTGCCATTGGGCATACAGGCATATCCGGGAAAAGCGGGGTTGCCGACCCCTACTACCATTTTAAAAACCTCCAATTGTCGAGGGGTCTGATGTGATGGCCAATTTACAGCTTTGGCTTCCACGATATTATTAACATTTATCTTGCACATATTACGGCATATTTTTCACGATCGACATGTATAACATAGAAAGAAACGGCATTTTGGGGATCAAACAGGCGCAAGCATTCATGTAATGAGGTTCATACCGGAAAGAGGGCACGAAATGTTTTCACATCTCCACAACACATATATGTTTTGGGTTACTTTAAAATCCTCTTGGAAGGATACAAGGGATTATGGGGATCAAATATGAGGAGGAAGACAGATGAGACGCATGTGATGAAGTCAAATGGGTATGACGTAAATAGCTAGAAGGGATTGATTCATAGATAGATGAAGGAGCACTCCAAAAAGGTAGTCATGAGAATAATGGAACAAATGAATCAACTTTGTCCAATAGACGATTTGTTAGTGAACGTATCATGGTTAAAATCTTCGTTATGTCTAGATTTTAATGTCGTCTTTGTAGGGTATAAGGATTTATAGGGGTATCCAATCCGGAGAGCGCCAACACCCTTGAAGGGATATTCTTTCATTCGTATACAATGCTAGCCACGCCTTCAAGACCAATGCCTCCCGATCCCACGTATATATACCCAGGTGACGTACCCAATGTGTGTATAAACCCTATCTCCAGAACTCCATGCAATGCGTTTACTTTTCATGGTGTACCCCCTTATCCTTTTCCCCTGCGCCTGAGAAGCCGAAAGAAACCCGCTCTCCCGGAACTCTCCTATAGCAACGCGAATGTAAAAGACAACTCAAAATAACCAGATAAACCTGTCCAGGGCCCCTTGAAACGAATAGTCTTGCTTAAAAACCAGGCCACCTTGTGCTAGAACCCAAACGTTCGTTTCGTCATTCGTAGCATGCATTATATAGGTAATATCCAACGTAACGAGAGCTTCAAAATACGGTCCAATCGTTCCATGTATAACTCTTACACGTCCGTCTCTTTAATTTGATGTAGGCATTCGACAATGCGAATATTCGTTATCCAATTCTATACTCATTTCCCCTAAGGTTGCGGGGAGAAATATGATGATGGCTCTTTCCGGCATACTGCCATCACGTCCGTATAGCTTCTGGGCGTGACGTCTTCCTAGGACGAACCCCCTTTATGTTCAGACTCGAGGGCGAACCATCCACCTCGTTCCCATTTTCCCAGAACATAAAGGCATTCAGTTCGAATATCTTTATTGGTAATTCCATCGAGCAAAACGTTAAGTCGTTTGAAATCAATCGGCTTCAAGATCCAGCCATCAAACCCAGCCTCGACATAGATCGGTCTCTCTCGTTCCACAAGAGAAGCCGACACTGCGAATATCGGAGTCCTCCTATAAGCCGCCGCTAGAGTAGAAAGCTCCGGGCATTTATCTGATTTTTCAAACTCTCGTATCATCTTAGTGCTAGCAAGACCATCGACGATAGGCATCTAGTATTCAGAGTCAGTCATATCCTCCAGGCACATATTAGATAATAACTCACCTGCATATCCATGAGGACCACATCAAAATCAGCTGGCCGTTCCCTATATACAGAAGCGCAATGGTCCCCATTGACGGCATGATAAACTTCGTGTCCTGCTTTTTCGAGACGCTTTTTTAATATCTTCATGTTGATTGGGTCATCCTCGGCTACGAGCACGCGTAGCTTATCGGGTTTTTGTTGGTCTGTTTGCCCCTCGTTAGATTTATCCTCTCCGTTGATTTCGAATAACACCCTGGATCCTTGACCATTTGGTGGCGCTACTGGTCGATCGAAATATTCGTCAGGTACCTTGACTGGTTTAATAGATGTTTTCGAATCCATAATGTGATATTGGCCAGGAAGTTTAGTCGGACTGACGGTTGTTCGGTGAAAAGTAGACGTTGGTTCGTCAATTATTGGCGAACGGATCGAACCAGAGCCCGTTAAGGAGGTGGTACTACCATGGAAATTTTCTGGTCGTTCCCGAGAATTCAGACGCTTTGCGCTAGCAATCTTCTCATCGGGCCCACCTATAGACAAGGGCGTCTGTATTGCGTCAATCAGGCGATCCGCGTCGCTCTTGTTGCTCTGCCCACTGTTGCTGGCTGCACTTTTCATGCTGTTGATACTGGTAGCCTCATCGAAGCTCCGTCTTTCGATATTCGCCCGCTTTGGTGGACTGATCGTGTTTGAGTGACCCCGATCGACAAGCATAACCTCGCTTGCGTCCGTCGACGGAAGAGATTTAGTAACGGAAGCGATACTCGAAATTGCCCTGGAATTACCGAAAACACTGCCGCTGCCGCCGACCTTCTCAAGAGAATCGTTTGACGGCAATTCGAATGGGATTTGGATGACGAATCTAGATCCTTTCCCTTCTTCAGATTTTAGTCGCAATTGACCATTCATGTTTCGCACAATCCTTGCCACGACGGCAAGACCCAGCCCTAACGTCGATCCCTTGTCGGGTTTTTCTATGTCCTCGATAGCCGTGGAATCATCATCTACGCTCACTTGTTCCAGGTCTCGAAAGAGGTTATCCAGCTTTTCGTTACTCATACCACAACCCGTATCTTGAACGACGATTTCAACCTTGACACGGTTTTCCAAAACTTCTGTGACAAACGATTCAACCTTTATCGAGCCTTGATTGGTATGTTGTATCGCATTTGCCGTCATATTCGCAACCGCCTGTCGAACCCTGCGGAAATCGCCGTGCACGAAACGAGGAAGACCAGGATGCTCGATTACTTCGTACGACAAAGACTTTCGTTTAGCATCTACCTTGAAAGGTTCAGTTGCTTCCTGGATACAAGCCGGCAAGTCCAGAATCTCATCTTTGATAAGTTCTTGGCCCTCTTCCATATTCGTAAGATCAAGGAGGTCATTGATAACATAAATAAGGGACTTCGACGCAGAGTGAGACCTTGCTAGGTTCTCTCGAGTTTCTTGGTCAAGCGGGCCTTCCATGGCAATCTCCAGGCAATTGATAATGGCATTCAGTGGTGTGCGGACTTCGTGGGCCGAATTCGCTAACAATAGTCGAGTAAGTCGACTGCTTTGCAATGCAGCCTCCTTCTGCCTCCAGACCTCGATAAATTTACCTGTAGTAGTTAGTGTGAATTTGAACGTCTTGAATAAATAAGGGAAAGGAAAAGAGTGAAACGGTCTAAATACGCACCATAGACTAGGCATAATACCGCAGCAGTCTCTACCTGCTCTTCTGACCATTCTCTGCATTTTCCTATGACGACTTCATGCCATGCCTTGAAGCTCGATCGCGGCTCTAGGAAACTTGCAGTGCCTTCCTTAACAACTTTCTCATAAGGATTACCGGCCCATTTTACCTCGCGAATCTGGCCCCTTCTGAAAAAGACAATGAAGTCGTGGCCACCTACACTTAGCGGAACGTATAACAAGCCGGCGATAATAGAAAAACCTGGGGGATACCGGAGTTCCGGAAAATCCTCCCGGATATCTTGCGAGGTTAAAACAGAAGTAAAATTTCTCAAGCGCAAAAACTCTAGCATAGCTAGAGCTTCTTGGGTTTGCCCGATCTTCCCTAGTATTTTGGTCTCGCCCCGGATACACAGCATACCACAATCCGCGTCAAATAGTTTGATGAGGTCATCAGATGAGGCCGTTATATAACCTGAAGGGTTCTGGTCAGTCGGCATGGTGTTGATGAGTTTTCTTGCTTGTAGTCGCGACGCATACGAGAGTCGCTCGATATTGCGCGATGCTGTATCTCCCACCAGTCGACATAACTTCCGAATCGGAAATGGGACTCGCATTCCCTGGCCGCCATAGCTATGGCACGCAATAAGTCCCCATAGCTCATTGAAGGCGTTAATTGATATGGACATAGAGGACCTCACTGCCATATTGGCGAGGTACTTAAGGTGGATGGGAGACATAGCACGAAGATAGGCATGGCTGAGATCGAGTGGCAATTCCAAATCTTCGGCCGACCGACAAACGAGCCTCGCAGATTCTAGTTCTCGATCATAAAGCAGCCGGACCTTATTGAGCTTGTACAAGTCGCGTGCTTGTTTTGGGATATCGGAGGCCGGGAAGTGCAGGCCGTAATAAAGGTCGCGGGTCTTTGCAGGGTCAACTAGCTCTGTCACGACCTTTCCATTGAAAGCTGCATCAAATTGGTAGATCATAACCCGATGGAATCCGGTGAGTTCCTTGACGATACCCACCAATATTTTGAGAAACTTCTCTAGGTTCGGCGCGGATGCTAATTGGTCTTGAACTTGAGACATTATGTCAAAAACTTGCATAGCACCGGCCTCACCGCGCCTTTGGCGCGCACTTCTCAGAATCCTGAGGGGCCTGCTGCTAATTTCAGTGCTTTCATGTAGTTCTTCCGTTGTTGGATTTTGGCACAGTGTATCTTCTGGCTCGTCCGGAGTCAGCTCGCCAGGTGGACGAAGAGGATTCTCCTGATCGTCCTCTAATTCAAACTCGCAAATAATCAAATCGGTGTGGCTATTGTTAATATGAATGGCGCACCAAAGCTTGATGGACTTCTTTTGGTGTGGCCGCACAGATATACTGAATACGTCGGGGCCATTCGAAGCGGGATCGGCCTCCTCATCCCGAATGAAATCTATGTGGTCAAGGAGATTGTCTGCCTGCTCTTCAGAGAAAATCTCGGTGAAGCTTTCAAGTCGAAATAATTCTTGGGGTGAGAAGCCAATAATTTTCTTCGAATTTTCACTAGCAATTCGGACAGATAGTCGGCCATCAGTTTCCTCCTTCAAAGCGATAAGGAGGCCAAACCCCTGTACAGCACCGGGCGCATGGATCGGCTCATCCTCGCATCGCTGCAGGTTTCCGTCTCGGCCCGTAATGACGGCATACCCCTCATCAGTCACCACGTGACGAAAGCGAACTGTCATCAACGTATCACTAAGTTCACCAGGTGATTCGTGCCCAGAAGAATCTTCAAGGTGGCTGCTCTCTCCTGTACGCATTGACGTGCTTTCCTTTGTCTTATCAGAAGCATCCGAAGCCGCGGAATTGAAGAGAGATAGGGGTCCACCGGAAGTAACCCGTTCTAACTTGGATGGCGGGCTTCCTTTGTAACTCGAAAGTGTCTCTTTTCTCTTTGGTCTACTCGTCGCGTCTCTTTCCTTCGGTGATTCCAGAGATGACGTGGTAGGTTCATGAGAGGATTCGGTTCGTTGAAGTCCGATGGTTGCTTCGGTAGAAGTACGAGGAATGCTCGGGCGTCGCCGGCCATCCCAAGTTGTCTCTTGGCGAGTTATATAACCTTGTTCTCCTGGATTTCGTGCTAATATTGCTGAAGTTGGTTGTGAGTCGTCTACAGAGATGACGGACCGGATAGGGAAGACTCTGTCTGACGGGTCTGCAACACTACTAGCACTCGCGCCACGATCACGCTGAATATCCGGTCCCGCACTGTAGGATAGAGGATTATTCGAGGGCCGGACGGACGGGACATCGGTGTTTATAGCCATAGGGTGTCCCTTAGCAGGAGTTGGTACGAATTCGGATTTCACCGCGGGGGTATCGCCGATAGGGGTAGGCTCATCTTGCTGATCCGAATGACTATCGGGTTCGTACGACGGCTGGGAGGCCTCTGTGTGACTACCAAGCTGAGTTCCATCGCGAGAAGGGATTTTAACAGTATGGTCAGCAGTGGGTGGGTTTTGGCTCGACCCCATACTATCGCAAGGTCACCAGGGACGACCTAAAAGTCGAGCGCGGTTGATTGCGACCTTGACCTTCTCGGGGTATATCACTTAAACTGAAAACGCTAGAGTTCCCATGTGTGATTCCTATCCAACTAGAACAAAAACCTCCCAATATTGATGAGTAACAGTGCTTTGTTAAGTATAGTCAGGGTAAAGCAAAAGAGATAAGGCACATAAAGATAGGAAAGACAGAAGAGTCAGTCAAGATGAGGAAAAGGAGAGCTCAACGCAGGTAAAACCTGCTATCGTGGCCGACAGCACAAAACAGATAGCGAGCAAATAGGAGGTATAGGTGATAGAAATCGAGTATATAGAGAATGGGAAAGTGAAGTATCGAGGATTGGAAAATCGGGAAATCAAAGAATGCCAGTCCAACCTATAGTGGGGTTTGGGGGGTTTAGGAGACTGGGAGATAGCTAAACCAACACGCTAGGACGAGGAGAAAAGCCCTATACTGGTCGCCACTTGCCTTAGAAAGGTACAACCTTAGTTTAAAGAGGAGTAGAAGGTGGAAAGTACCGGATGGAGATCGCTTGATCGACCTATGTGGGTCATCTGAAGATGTACATATGTAGGTACATCCATGCATGCCTGAGATATAATGGATGGGCATATGTACATGCATACAACAGAACCGGAGATCATCTGCATAGGACAAATCGATTCAGGCACCCATCGGTGTGATGATTGACAATACAATGCCTTTATTTAGCATACCTAGCATGTGGCGGCAAGGAAGTAGGAAAGGAGAAGTATCATCAGATCGTCAGTCAGATCTAGGTGTGCTGGTGTGTGTCGCATCACACAATTCAAATGGTACCGACTTCATGGTAAGGTTTGGATCATGGTTACAAATTTAAAGTGAGCCAAGAAAACGATTCAGATTTCTCGCTTATAAACTTTCGATGCTAGCGTGCGGCAGAGGGAGCGTTCGCTCCTAAACTACGGATATCATTGACATCATTCCTCAAAAAATAGCACGCTAATCAACTAGGCAGATAGCTGCCTATTTGGGTAATTACCGTAAGTATACTGGCTTGGCCCAATTGGGTTAGACGCTCGCTATGATGAATTTGGTGTAGATGTATATACTTGGGTATAGAAACCAGACAGAATCAATTTCTCCATCCATACGTGCGCATGTTGCCTGTCTCACTTTGCTTTTAATCCACGAGGAGACAGACACATATCCCTTTCGTAACTAGGCCAACAGGACCAACCAATATCTAAGACAGATTGCGAGGTGGCTTGATTCTCCTCTTTTTAGATTAATCATCGTGTTCTCTATTGATGTATATAAATAAAGTTCCTAATGATCCTGAATATTGTTTATTTCTACCATTTCACTTCAGTAGTAATAAGTGCATTCTTAATAACTTGGTCGAGGGTAGTAGCCCTATTGTACCGGTATACCATTCGTTAATCCAGACATTTGGCCGACGTTACACTCATTCTCGCAGGTACCGCAAGTAGCGATAACTTTATGCAGTGCAATGCGGGAACTTCTGCTTTCTTTTTTCTTCATCGAAACCTCTCGCGATTCCACGTTTGGTGGTAAATTGGCTCCGACTTGTTCCATTGTTTACGAAAGGTTAACTCCAACTCAATAACATTATAGTCATCGACTTTTCTCTTGATCTAACTAATAGAACTGTTGGCGCTAGAGGTAGTACTCAGATATGTTCGGCGCCGAAATCAAAAGCATAGTAGTGTTGGTGTAACAAATACATACAAGCACCTTACGCATAAAATCATGCCTGTCTATTCTAACCAAGGAGAATGTTAGGAACCCTTATAAAAAAACCATATGACTAGACTATGACTTACGTATGCATTTGCCGTTATACGTACCGATTGTAGACGCAGGCATTCGGCATATGTGGAGGCGAGTGGAACCGGTTCGGCCCGTTACCGGATCGAAATTAGAAAATTCGAATTGGAAACAACGACCCCTCTGCCCACTGCGTAGCTCCGATTCCACCACTTGATTCAATCCGAGTCCGCTCTCTCAAAGGCTTATTACTTTAGTAGCCGCCATTGCGTCTTAATCCAAAATGGGGAAAGAAGCAACACCGAGGAATTGGCCGATAACGATTCCCTACCTCTCCCAACCTTCTTACACACCTCACGTTGCGAAATCACAACATGAAGTTGTTAGTACTCGGCCCGCTGCTCCTATCGCAGAGATACCCCGTGACTTTCCGCGAGGACCTTCGGCTCTGGTGAGAATCGTACCTATAAACGATCCATCACATCCTGCAAACGGGCAGTCCGGTCTATTCGCCGCAAGACAATTACCGCCGGGTTCCTTCATCTTGCCATACTATGGCATGGTGCACTCCTCTTTACCGCCACACAGTCTAGTCCATGAGAAGTCAGACTATGACCTCTGGTTGGACCGTGACGGGGCATTGGCGGTCGATGCCGAAAAGATGGGCAACGAAGCTCGGTTTGTGAATGACTATAGGGGCGTCAAGGGCCGCCCAAATAGTGAATTCAGAGAATGCTGGGATCTAAGACGCGGTGAGAGATGTATGGGTGTGTTTGTCCTACCTGCTGGCAAAAACGCTGGGAAGAAGGCTGCCGTAGGAATCGGAAAGGGTGAGGAGATACTTGTGAGTTACGGGAAGGGATTTTGGAGCAAGAGGCTAGACGAACGTCAAGATGACGACGTGCTCGACGGTAATAACCCCTGATTGATAATCCGTCCCCCTGGCGGCCTCAATCTAGCGTTTCATGATTATTGACTCCATCGTCACAATGGTGACGAGCGTTGCGTGGCTCAGCGGTCTTGGTTCTCCTCCATCGACCAAAAGAGAAGTCAAGATATCTCTTATCTCGATGTAATAGGAACATGGTGCCATCCATCTGCATTTCCCCGCAAACAGGAACGCAGTTATGTACGGGTCCGAACAGATTTGTTGGGTTACCAAAGTGAAGGGAAGTCCGGTTTGAAGCTAAGGGTCGACGGCAGTGTCTAGACGAGCAGGGCTCATGATAACCTAGGAGGCGCAAGTAAGTTATTCCAGACTAAACCGTACGCACTTGCTGTTAATGGAAATGGTAGTCGTCATGGTGATACGCGTTTGAAGGCTATGATCTGACACTAGAGATCAAAACGGGAATAAGTAAGGCCATTTCGAGCTTCACTTCCTTGAATCGAACCGACTCCGTGGTCTTGGGGGAAGCGTATATACGACCGGAACGAAGTAGATCCGTGTGGCAGAGTCAGTTAAACCCGAGGATGGGCTCTATAGAAGTTGGATATATACCCAAAGGAGAAGCCTTGACGAGCGAAGAGGGAAGGTCGACCTATTAGAACGAGAATTCGGCCCCCAGGTAGAGAGAATAGGTGTATTGGTCGGCTTAATATTCATGTCCTTACTATACCTAAAAGATGAAGGGAAACCGAATTATTAATCCGAGAGTATGAGATGTCTGTCCGACTTGTATGGCACTTCCGTTGGGATGCGGGAACCGAGTCGATTCAACGATTGGGATTTTGGATACTCCGACCCGTTATCCTTACCTGACTGATTATGTGATCCGAAGGGGATCATGTTCAAAGTACATGGGTGTACATAATCAATCTGTCTAAGTTAACCTGCATATGGGTTAGTCAGATGTATGCACGTGTAGATTGGTTCGTAGAGGCGTGTCGTTCCCGATGGCTGACGTCGCAAGGCATTCTCACATGTAGGTACCCGCGCCCCAATCATTTTATAATAATTCATAAGTATTTTCACATGATGGCAATATATATAATATGACAAGTTATGCCAGACGATCTTTTAAGATTTATATGTAATCAAGGACGTTTGATATTTGCATTCGATTGTCATTTGGTTTTGATTTTCCTTTTCTTTCTGTAAGAGAAAAGCGAAAAGGTTATTGTTTTTTTTATTTTATTTTATCCGGATGTCGACATTATACCAAGTATTTACAGGCCGAGCTTATGCAGATACCAACTATCAATTACTAGGCGCAAACTTAGTCATTTCCTGTTCGTCGCACAAGTGGGGTTCTTACTTGGTTACCTAACACAAAGTAATGAAAATTATGTACCAAATGCATACAACCAATAGGTACATGGTACTTATCACCTGTTTCCCATGAGAAAATGAACTGAGGGAAAGAAACAACATTAAACTTTGCTGGCTTGGGAAGATACTTGGGTACTTACAAACGCAGAGCACAGACAGCAACAGCAAGAGAAATTTATCGGAGAGCCCGCTTTCTTTTGCTCTTGTTCCGCACTCCCCGCAAAATTCTTTTTCCAACTCCCTTCTTCCACACACGCCGCCACACCTGATTTGATCCTTTCAAACACGAAACTTTTTCCCGTCTCCGAGAATTTAGGATCGATCTGAATCGCGAAAAAAAAAAGGGACCAGGAAAATCCTGACCTGGGTTAAAAAAGAAGGCACATCGGCTGTTCAGGTTCTTCCTCCTCCGTTCCTGGGCAAATCCGGAACTCGTTCATCTATTTTCCATCCCCATATTATTGGGAAAATCGTCGCAAGGTACGTCTAGGCTCATCCAACATAATCGTTTTATTTTTTTTTTCCATTCACAACTTCCCGGTCGCATTGTTTGAGATGGAGTTACCTTGTTTGTCGCGCATTTGCGCGGCATCTATATGTCAATGGTTTACATACACTTCAATGGTTCTTCGTTGAACCTGTGAAGCGCAATAATTTTCACTTCTGTTTTTCTTGTTACTGTTGCCGCTGTCGCTATGTAATTCTAATAATTTTTTGTCTAATCACAGGTGACGAATCAATATATATCGCCGTCATTGCACCAGTCGCGAGTGCATCATAACAACCTTCCCCAAAAGAGAAAATTTGCAAAACTGCTATTGAAGCGCAGTCGCATTTATTCATTTCCCGACGCGATAATAATTTGGTTTTGTGAGGTGCCATATTGGTCCATTACAAGCTTGTCTATTTCGTAGCACTCGACGCGTCTCGAGGTAGAGCGACAAGCCATTATGGCGGAAATAGATCCCGCCCTCGAAAGCAGAAGGCCTGAAGAGCGGGATAACGCTATTAATACACAAGAACAACATCAGTCGGGCACTATAGATGGTCAAGATGGCAGCGCGCCCGTATATAACAACTCACCTCTAGACCAACCACAGGAACAGACACAGATGCAAGAACAGGAACATATCGAACACGCTGAACCGACCTCACCTCACCTACGAAATACTCACCCATCTATCACAAGCGCTGAAGAATTACAGCTTGCTGCTCAGCTGAGTCAAGACCTTAGTCAAGGCATGCCTAGCGCACCTATCGAGAGTGTCGAAGAATCTAACCTTCGAAATGCGATGGCCCAGTCCGAAGCCAACGAGTCTCAACTTCAACAAGTTCCCCAGTCGCCCCCGCCGCCACCACCGCATGAGCAGCAGCAACAGCACGAACAGCATGATCAGCTGCAACCGGGTCAAGCCTCGGAACCTAGCAACCATATTCACGAACAACACGAACAACAGCACCACTCCCATGAATTGTCTGAATTACCCTCCGAACTGCCCGAAGAACAGCACCATGCGCATGAACATTTGGCTCATAGTGACCACCCTGTTGACTCTCGTGAAATACCTATTGCTCATCATGAACAACCCCTTCATCACGACCAACAACCGCAGCACCACTACTTAGCAGAACAACATCAGCAAGACCATCCGTTACATCTAGCGCCTCAGCAATCTCACCCACAACAACAGCATCAACATCAACCCCATTTCCAATCACCAAGTGCGGTGGAACAATTGGCGCAACACTTCGCGGCTCAAGCTTCGGCTATGCCAGATAATATTCCTCCAAGAAAGCGATCTAAGGTGTCACGCGCATGTGATGAGTGTCGGAGGAAGAAAGTTAAGTGTGACGCAGTGTCCGAGAATGGCGATGAACCATGTTCCAATTGTCGCCGATCCTCAATCCGCTGTCTTTTTAGTAGGATCCCCCAGAAGCGCGGTCCAAGTAAGGGTTATATCAAAGAGCTAGCGGATAGAATCAACAGTATTGAAGGCAAGCTAGCGAGCGAAGGCGGTAATGTGGATTTGAATGAGCTCCTGAATGGCGCTAGGAGAGAATCCGCCGATATGTTTGGCTCACCCGGGCAACCAGAAGAAAATGGTAGGAAAAGACCTTACTCTAGCATATCTGGTGGGGAATTTACCACGCCGACAAGTTCGCGTCAGGCAACATGGAGTTCCGAACCGCGACCTATTCAACCCTACCAGACTCCCACTGGAACTGGAGCATATCGAGCGCCGTACCCTGTTAATGGATTGGCACCTCAGCCGCTGTCAAAGCCCGACGCAGTTTCGACACCCCAACCACCCGCTGCTGCGGAGCCTGAACCACTTGATCTCAATCAAAACGGGCAAATTCGCGAGTTGAATGATGATGCCTTCAGCGGCTATCTCAACGTTGTTCATACTTCCTTCCCCCTTCTGGCCGAAAGCAAGGCTCGTGTTGAAGGCCAACTATCGCAGTGTCCATCCCTTCTTCGAGACGCCTTCATCGAGGCGCTCTATGGCACCATGCAGTCCTTCGTATCAATCCCCGGCCTTTACACCAACGTGGACATTGGTTCGGCTACGCGAATGATAACGGAATGGGAATCTGATACAACCCCGCGTACGATGGTTATGAATCTTGTGCATCTCCAAACGTTAATCCTAACAGCCATCGGGACCGATAACTACGGCCCGGCATCGCTCAAGGGTGAACACGGTGGACCATCTAAAGCGTCCATGCTGGGACGCGCTGTAGGCCTAGCCTACTCGATGAGGCTTCACGTCTCAAGTGTAGAGATGGCCGTTGACGCACAACTAGAACCTGATTCGAATGAGAACATCGCAATCCGAGTCTGGTGGTCCTTAGTTATGTTGGATCGGTGGAACGCGATCTCGACGGCAAATCCATTATTCATCCCCAACGACAGCGTAGTCATTATGCCTAGCCTTAATCTAGTGTTAGGCGACAATGTCTACCACCTGGCTCGTAAGTAATGGTAACGAATCTGCATAGAATATGCTACTGACAGTATTACGTGTAGGGTTGTCAAACATCCTAGGCCACTTTGCACCGGTTTGCTTGATTTCCCCCAAGGTTCTCTCGCCAGATTCAGGGGCTGCACCTATCCTTAGCTCCCTCTTCAACCTTTCTATTGAGCTTTTCCGGGAAGTTCTCCCGCAGGGTATTAGCCCGGAATCTCATCCCATCCTGCATATGGTCTATTGGCATTGCAGAATGCTCGCATATCTTTTCCAAACTAACGCGAAATCTACCGACGTCTTATGGCCATGTAAGGAGATAGCGAATATTCTGTTCACCAAGACGCAGCTTCTCAGCCCCTTAAATCACCATTTTTTCTGCCTCACGACGCTCTCGCTAGTAGAACTAGCTAAGATCGAGAAGACGCGCGACGAGGCTACTAATTTGCTCAGACAACTTTTCGAATCGAACGTGGCGCCGTCAACGTGGGACTCCGTTATAAGGGACTGCATCTCAGAGCATATACGCCCATCTACTGCTCAAGCGGCTGCAAACCAGAGTCTGCAACATCTCGCTGACTTAGCTACGGCTACAGAGATCAACATTTCTAAGTCGGGGAGCTCAGACCCTGCAACGCTTAGAACAAGCGATAATTACAATGATCTCGGGTTTGATCCTCGAAGGCTGACTCGCGGTGGTTACCTGAATGTTTTGGCGGAGGTTCATGCATCGACAACGCGATAGTATGGCGTTCCGATATTGGATTGTAAGTCAGTTTGCCGATCGATCGTGTCAAGATTTTGTCATTCTAACCTTTGGTAGATAACTTGCCTCTCCACTCAGACCCCGCTAGCCCACACGCCTATCCGAATGATTGCATGCCACCGTCGGGAAATTTAGGAATGACCCTAGAGAACTATAGAGAGTTTCATCGGCTCTCACAACAACTCTATCAAGCGGTTAGTAGTTAACATTACAATTTTCGTTGCTATTGCTACGATCATTGGGTGCCACATCTACCATGTAGCTCTTTGCCTGGTGTGCCTTACGGATAAGCAATTCATAACTTATCCGCCGCGAAATCGATGGTTCGCTACTACACGCCGTAGTGCTCTCACCATCAACCATCGCCACCATGTGCCTCCTATGGGAGGTTAGGGTGAGTGAGGCGAGAAATGCACACTTGCTGTGAGCTCGTCATCTTTAATGGAGCCACTTTCCTATTCTGTTTGCACTGCATGGAGGACATCAACCCTCGCGGAAAATTGCATGAGAACCTAATTATGGATGGCTCTTTCGAGTCGCCTCTAAGGAATAGTGGCCCATAGAAAAATCAATAAAATCCTCTTGAAAGTAACCTTTGGTATATTGCTGTGACTCTAACCCGATATAAGCCCTTATTCTATAAAAAGGAAAAAGGAAAGGACGAGACAGGCATATTTGTTGCTATGCAGTAGTATCTTCTAACTGCTTCAATATTAATCCTCTTGAACAATAACTAACACGATCGATGCTCAACGTACAGCTCTCTTCATGTCACATATGTAAACTCTGAAGGTACGGGGAAAGTTACTTCGGTACCTAAATAGATGCCTGCATATTGACTCCACCAATCATATTTTACCAAATACCCAAAAGGGCAAGTAACGAGAACTCAAATTATGACCAGTACTTGAATAGCAGGATTATGGGATCAGATTGAGTTGTTCAGAAATTACCCGAATATGCTTGTTCTGTTGTTTGACGGATATAAGTCTTCGTAGGAAATAATACTTAGCTTATGCCGTGGTGGACTTAGTCTCAAAATTTAGGGGTCATTCAAGTTGCGACTCGGAAAACGCACTCTTGTTCGGAAATCCCCAGAGGAAAACCCGGAACTGTCCAAATTAACCCCCATCCCGTGAATTATACGGAAACGTGCGGGGAAGTTATTGAAGGATGCGACAAGTGTATGGATTTTTTTTTTCTGGTGGGAAACTTATGCAGCTATTTTGTAGGTTGAAATATTTGGCGTGAGAAATGATCCCGATCCTGCCGTGCCGAAGTGCCCGACAAGAGAGGGAGTGCTGGCAGCAATTCGTCCACATGCCATACTGTTGTGGAACGCGAGATCTACGGGTAGACGAAGCAAACTACATATATGACATAGGTATGTAATATACTTGGAATTAACTAGAGCAGCAGTGAGGTGGAGAGATTTTGCTATTAGCTTCTCAATGATTGGCGTAACAGAACCATACGGGGCTTTCTTATTAAAAAAAAAAAAAAAACCTCCGAATCGTCCACGGCAACAAACTAGGATATTAGCTACAGAATTTGGTGGTTCAAACGTGAGATTCGAACAAATAAAATGAATCGAAAGATATTACGAGCATAGCGAAAATATGTATAGTATCTAGTATTATGATGGAGAGAGTAGCACTCAGTTTTATAGTAGGTAGTGTCGGTTGTTTTCTAATAGTATCTGATGCTATTATGTAGGACCAGTAAATGGCTTATCCTTCTATTTGCCTAAAGATGGTTTCAGTGTCTGCCGATCTCTCTCCAACGGCAAACGGCAACGCGCTGAGTGAATTTGAGAGTGAATCAATGCCAAGCCAAGTCCCTCCCATCATTCGACTTTGCACGCATCAGGATGGTACCATCATGTCGTCACAATTGAGACTTTTCTGATCAGTCAGGAGTTGGAGATGATTTTAATATTTCTCTTTTTCTCTCTCCATTCATACGTACGTACATAAATATCTGTTATTCCTCCCCCCATCCTTCTCGGCGGGTTTTTCATAAATTTTTCTTGGTTCGTTCTTGGAAGCCGTCATATCCATCCCACTCTCCCGCCGGCCCCTATCCTACGTGTCTTTTCTCACCGACTCGGGGATAAAAATATGAATTCAAGGGGACGAGACGCCTTGAGGGGCAAAAGCCCCCGGCTGACTGGACCCCCAGTCAAGAGGGACCTACCATTTACAACCACCGATCGGGCGCCGGGTTTACATCATCATCTGTTTGGCGTGTGTCGCTCCCTCTCTCTATGTATCCTAGCGGCCGGCAACGTCGTTGTTGAGAGGATCCAACCTTTCTTTTATAGATAAATATGACCGCTGAAAATACGAAAATCCCGCCCTAATTCGGATGCGACCCGCTTCATTCGCGCCATCGGCATTCTCGCGACATCGGCTGCAGGAACGGAAATTTCTTTTTAGGTCCACGAGACGCGCGAGTGTGGACCATCAAATCTGTCTGCTTAAACTTACCGCGAGCTGCGCGTAGTACTGTTGCTGTTGCTGCCACTACTACTGCTACCACTACTGCAGACATGGATTTGTCACCACCCCTTGGCTTGGACTTGGGGGGAGGGGACCCGCCCCCTTGACTTGACAGTACACTGACCTTTGGGGGTAACCCCCAATTCTTATTATGTACGGAGCCTCTTCACCGCGGCGGCTAGCTTCAATTACTAGGGGGTGCTGGAATACATGCATATTATATGCATGTTCCCCGATTAAGTCGCAAGCTTGTCAGCTGATCGACGCATGGGAAAGTGTTCCGGCGATGGCATAGTAACAGTTTGTATGTTATAACAGCTGTAGGCTGGCTATATCTGGGAATAAATATACCGAAACAGGCAAGTATATACCGTACCAGGCAAGAAATCGAGAAAAAAAGAGAACGAAAAAAGAAGAAATCGTGAGATTATCCCGCAGCGAGCGACTCCGATTCGTCTGTTTTTCCCCCTTCCTCCTCTCCTCTCATTTCCCTAAATTTTTCTGCCTTGTCTAACCGATGGTACCAACGCCTTTCCAGGCTCTCTTTCTCTACTTCTAATCTATGTGCAGGAACAATGTATAGTTTTGTGCTGTTGCTTTTTCTGCGTGGGTTTTGATTTTGTGCTCTCTTGATGAAACAGACCGCTTCACTTTCTCACAGCCCGTTGAGGGTCTGAGGTCTAGAAGAATTTTGGGGTAAAGGGTAAACATATGCTGTTGGAGGTAATATGTACGACTGGTGGAAAAAAAGAGGTTTTCATAATATGCGAGCGCGCGAGCCGCTCGAGCCGCCCCCGTATGAGAAAAAAAAAAGCAGAAACCACAGAAATTCACACCGAGATCAAAATATCCCAGAGAAGAAAAAAAAAGAACGCCTTCCGAAGAACCGCGGTAGTGTCATAACTCTGCCACCCACCCAAGACAGAATGCCCAAGTCTTTCCCTCCTTCCCCCTTTAACAATGATGATTTTCGCAAATCCGCGCCTTTGTCCGTTTGATGATGATAAATGATATGAAGGCCATGATCAAATGAGAAAAAAAAAACATGAAAGCACAACTAAATCAGATGAACAGATATAAAAATCAGAGCAGAAAAAAAAACTAAATCTCCCTAAGGGGGTATACGATGGTTTTAACAGCAGATATAAATAATGTCATAAAGCGCGTGGTATCATGAATTTGATTTTAAGGATGATGCAGCGCAGCGCAAATAAAATGATGAAAAACAGAACGCTGGGATTTCGAATCGTTAAGGGAGGAAAGCTGCCATTGGTTTGGTTTGCTTGTACATTTACCTTCAGGCGCATTTCTTTCTCCCTACCTTCGTTCGCAAAGTGGTGCATAACAGCGTATTCAATCGTCTACGCGGTATCCCACAGGCCGGAAGCCACGGGATCCGGAGAGTGCGTGATGCCGTCGGTGAAATTGTTGATGCCCCAGTAAGAGTCGTCATCGACTAATGGGAATACCGGACTCTCATCGAATGACGACTGCGTCGATAACAGCTTGCTCGCAGCGGCTGTCGTTTTGAACTGGTCGAAGTCGAGCGCGCTTAGATCGGTGCTGTTATTTCCGTTGTGGGCTAATATGCTGCTTGACGATAGGCCCCCAAAGTACCCTCGAGGGAAATTGTCAAACTGCGAGTCGCCGAGCGCGGATGCGAGGTCCTCCGTCTCGGACACGTCGCCCGAGTTGGATGTTAACGTGGGTTCGGTGGAACCCCCGGAACCACCAATGTAATCGAGCCCCATATACGAGGATGATTGGGCCTGGTCAAAGCTGGATGGCGTCAGGTTGTCACCGCTCTTCAGGTCCAGCCCGTCGTATTGCGCCCAGTCCACCGAGGTCGCGCTGAGGCCCGCGCTGAACATGGGTGGCTCGTAGTCCGAAACGCCGGCGCTGAATAGGTCAAACGACGAGGAGTACTCGGGGTACTGGATGTTGGAGAGATCCAACGGGGGCAGCCGGCCGTTGAGCTGCTGAAACGTAGAGTTACTGTTACCGTCAATAGAAGGTGAAGCCTCGACGGACTTCGATAACATTCGGTCGGGAGACGAGGAGTCGGTCGTTCGGGAAGAGCGGTCGACGGATTTGGTACCTAAGCTACTCGCGCTACCGGTGCGATGCATGGCAGAGCCACGACTTATCGTATAGGGGCCACTCTTCTGGGAGGCCTTGGTGTGACGTTGAGTCGGTTTGTGGTGGCCGTTCTCGTCGAAGCTTAGGATGGGTTCGGAGTGGGCGGTGTTCGTGCGCCGTCGGCGGGTTACGGCCTTGGGCTTGGCCGCCTGTTGGCTACTGTTGTCCGCATCGGAATCCGACTCCGGAACCGTATCGAGCGAGGGCTCTTTTTTGTGCGAACATGTGCATCGCCCGCCGTGATTGCAACAACAACTGTCTGGACCGACGAACAAACTCAGGTCAGACTTATTTAGGTCCTTTCTTACAACGTAGAGTACGGGGGAGTGGGTGACAATCTTTCGAGCGTCTTTTGGTATTCTTGGAATTTGGGAATATGTGCCGCTCACCCTTATGGCCCTCAACCGTCTGCTTTAGATGGGCGCATTTGTGCGTCTTCTCGCCGCAGTCGCATTTGACATGGGACGACCGCGACTTGCGCATCGCGCGGCAATGCTGGCATTGCGACACAGGTCGTCCCTTTTTGTTGATATGCTGAAGTGGTCGATCTAGATGTAGTTTGCACAAATATGTGTAAGTGAAGATGTCCTCCAATAAGAATAAAATAATAATTGTCCAAAAGTAGATAATGTAGATGTAGATGTAGGTAGATTTGGAGTAAGTAGATCAAATAATAGAAATAATGATGCAAATCTCCAAAGCTGAACTTCATTCATTTTTCCCCTGAACACTTTTTTTTTCTTATCCGGTCTCCCCCGCGGTGGTAACGGGTTGGAGAGGGAGATATTGGTACCAATTGGAAAAAGTAACCACTAATAGAGAATAGTGTAGAATTGCGACAACGATGGTAACTTACCCGCATGTTGACAATTGCTAACTCGATGCCCTCTTACACAAGCTTCGCAGGCCCATTTCTCGCCGTCTATTAACATTGTGCGATTCTATTCAATAACGATCGAAAACGAAGGAGGTGAGAGAAAAGGTTCGGGAGCAAACGCAGAAAGCAAGTTCGAGCGAACGAACCGAGTGAGCGTGCGGCCAGATGAAGCGGTTGGTGTTCGGTGATCGAGGCTGCGCTGGAAACGTGGGCGTCAGGGGGCAAACAAAGGCCCGAGTATGTAACGAATTGGTAGCTAATAAGCTTAGTAGGTTGCGTTGCAGCGAACCAGGGAAGAATTGGCTGCGATGGGGAACTGGTAGGTAGGTAGGTAGTAGGTACGTAGCAAAATCCTTATGCACGCATCTCCAAGGGTATGATGTTATGTATATGTATGTACGTATGTAAATATGTAAGTGGGCTGGGACTTGGTAAAACGGCGAACAGGGCAACGTAAGTAGCTAGGTAGCTTTTTTTTTTTCGCTCAAATGACGGATGTCGCCAAACGTAGGAGTCGTGTAATAGACAGACAGGCAGGTAGGTAGACAGAAAGTCCGTAATAATGAACTAGGACCGAGACTGGACCGGAGAGTAGACCGCTTTCGCGATAGAAGAAAAAATAGATAAAAATAAGAAGAAAGAGAACGAACGACCTTGAGTCTATGAAAGAAGACAGAATGATCGAACTTGAGAGTGGAGATTTCGTTTCGCTTGGAAAATTCTTTTTTTAGTTGAGGCGATTGTGGTTTGAGAAGTCTCTTCTGCCCTCTTGGTTTTTTTTGTGCCCCGTCAAGGAGCCGCAAAAAAAATAGGTCAATTGAGTTTCAATAGGAATTGTGTGGTTTGCAGCCAGCGCGCGGTGATCATCCGTCGGCACCAGCACCAAGGGTTGGCTAAGTGGACTGCACAGTGCAGCGCAAGACTTTCTCGGCGGTGCTATGCGGCTAATAGAGTCTGACCGGGAAAAAACCCAGCCTTAGATGGGGACTATCGGAAATGGATAACTGAGTTTGGTGTAAGTCGTTTTTTGACAGAAACCGTCTTTGGCCCAAGGTACCTACTTGTCAGGAGTCAAGTTAAAACCGGACTGGTCAAAGTCAGGTCTTAGTCGAAGCTCGACACGAGAGCTAAGTTCTCCTAGGTATACTGTATACTTTGGTGGTGGGTGTAGTGCGTAGTATGTAGTAGTGGTGGTGTATAAAAAAGTGTGCGTGCGTGTGTACGTGCGTATATGTAAGTGCTAGACGCCGTGCGGCGGTTGAGTTTGGAGAATAGGTAAGAGTAGACGAGACTGACGGAATCAGTCGGCACGGGAAGGGGGAACGTGGGAGGTTTAAAGAGTTGAATCCGAGATGAGTTGGTAGAGAGAGGTAGGTAAGGTGGGCTGGCTTATCACTACCAGGTGGGAGTGTGAGAGACAGGAAACGAGAGAGAGCCTTTCTAAAGAGAGGATGAAAGTAGAAGCCCAAAGCGAAGAGGTACTTAGTCCTTCTACAGCAAACCTAGCCGGGAATATACTTGTTGATGGATGTCATCACGGGCTAATGGCGCTCCAGGCATGGCTAACAATGACGGAGCCAGTGGATTGGCTGGGGTGTTAGAAAAACTACCCGCCTGGTTTGGTTTGGCCTGGAAAGGCCTCTAGAATCCAGACGATGAAGCACGGTAATACTCAAGTAGGAAAAGGGCGAAGGAAAAAAAGGTGGGCACGCAAACGAAAGTCTTGATTACTGCGTAATGTAATGGATGTGTGCGTGTGTGTGCAAGTGTGTGTGAGTGCGTGCGCAGGAGAAAAGTGAACTTAAGCCTATGTACAACATATCCGCGGTTGCGGCTTGCGACTTGGATGTACTTACATTAGTATGTACATTTAGTAGATCTCTCCCACCCCAAGCAAGCCATACCAAGAACCATCTCTGGGCATTACATCGGTGTTGGGAGGAATATTCCAACCCACGCTCGGAACCAGCCAGTCGCGAGCTGCGCTTCTCAGCCTACATACCTTGTCTACCTCCCCTACTTTCTTAGCTTCGATTCATGAGGAGGGACAGGTAGGGAATAATAGACTGGGGGGGACAGCTAGCAGGAAAAGTCCGCCAAGGGCGGGATCACCTACAGGCTCAAATGACCGGGGTACCATGCCGCGATGGAAGAGAAAGCGTTCCGTTGCAGACGCACGGAGTGAGATGAGCTAACCTAGTCCATCGCAAATAATGTTTTGTGGTCCTATTATGCAAGTGAATTTCATTATTTTCACTAATAAGCTAAGGTAACAACTTGGAAGTTAGCCATGCAGCATCTAGTAGCCAGCCTCCTACGTTGCCTTTTCTTATTCCTATGTCGGCACGAAAGGGGTGGGCGTTACGGTGACTAGACGGTTTATTCTAAACCAGAACTGGATTAGAATACCCAAGGCCCGAGCTATTCCACAGACGTTTCTTGTTACGTCGCCGCGAGCTAAGCGCAGTAACAGTTGACTATGTTCTCTACCGAAGCTCGGTTTGTGTCTTTTTTTTTTCTTGCGACTAACTGTATATAGTTTGGAAGGGTATTCCCTACTGCTACGCAGCTTACCTATGCATATTATTTTAGGATCTGAATCACAGCTGCGCATCTCTTTTCTTGGCACATGAGCCTGTGTACATGCGGGTTGAACTGTGGTGTAAGTCGGTCATTGTATTCGGGAATCGCGGGACCTTCCGAAGCATCCTAACTTAGGGCATAAGGCATGTACCTTTAACATCGGGCGGTACCTAGAAAAATAATAATTGCATCTCGTCGGCGTTTTATGGGAGTTAACTACAGCCGCGAGGTGCTTACAACAAACACCTAGCCCTTGGCTTTCGTCCTTGGCTCTTGGCGACGCCGTATTGAAATTGTTTCTAAAAAGCCGATCAAATGTTTCTGTATACGTACGCGTTTACGAATGGCGCTTGGCGAAATGGCTATACATAGGCAGTAAATCCTCGATGCCGTAGATCATAGTCGCAAAATGGTTGAGATCATTGATATTGGGCAGGCAGGTAGTTGTGTTGAACCGGTGCGGGCGAAACTCGAGGAACGTCAGCCAAAACGACTTATACGATGGGAGAGATCCTGAAGGAATAGCAAATAAATCTATATATTGGCGGGGAGATCGATCGCCTCATACTAAGCCAATTTGCAAAGATTTCACGTCCTCATGAACTTTTCAATCCCTCGACCGCGTACTTTTCTTGAAAGGCTTGCAAGAGGAGTAATACATACCGATTTACAGATCATAAGTATCTATAAGCTTGGCTGCCAAGTGTTTTGGGTCAGTGAATATTGGATTTCCATCGAAGCACTTTGCAGACCCGGAAGCGCGGCGATGCGACAGTAGTTAAGCCCAATTTTGCTGACCAACGACGGGAGGCGCATAAGGAACTTATTCAGGGCGCTTTCAGACGGAGAATGGTAATAATAAGACTAATCATTTTGGTAACTCCAGCTACGATAAGCCCAGATTGCCATGGCTCTTGGGGTCATATACATGCAAGTCTCTCGGTCTTGGAACAAGATGATGATAGACGGGATAGCTTCCAGAAGGGCCGTCCCGTTCTTGGTTTACGCATGCCTCAGTAATAGCCTACCTAAAACTATGAGCTATTCTGCGTTGGCGTTCGTCAACAAGGGTAATTCAACGGGTGGGAGCATGATGATAATCGAGATAACTTCACCCCGCCATGTGAATGGTGGGATGGGTTATAGGGCCTCGTAAGACTCCGTTTCAGTTTAGGTATTATATCGTCGGCCTCACTGCTGGCTAACAGGTTGATAGCCTTGTATTCCCCGGGCGATCATCATCAGCGACAACTGAAAAGTCCGAATAACTATACGAATTATTGAAATTCATCTGACGTTATAGCTCATAGTGGGATGTGAAACCACCCAAGACGTTCGGTACCTACATACAGTGTGCACATAGATTTGTATGCAAGAGGACATTGGCGGATCGAGAAAAGGATTAGAGCCGATTGCCTACGAAGCAAAGGGGAAACTCATAAGTTAACAATTGACGAATCAACGGACGGCGTTTCAGAGCAACTGACTGACGAAGGATTTTAATTTATTACTGTAGCTACTTGTTACAGTAAACCCAGGCTCGAGTCTGACCCTCTTCTGGACCCTTACAGCCCTTACCGACCGAATCGAAGTTGAGAGCCCACCGTGTAATGTATTAAGCGGACACCCCCGTACTAATGGCTTTTAATATTACAGGTGCAATGTACGGAGCGTTTGCCGCACACACCGTAATACTGACATCAATAAATTTCTAGCCCGCCGCTGTAGGCGCCAACCATGTAACGAGAGCACCGGGAGTACAAGGTACCTAGTACTTAATACTTAATGAATGCAGACATGATGAGAATTACCTGAACACCTTATGTAAGGCAATTGCATATGGGTTGTCCCATGCGAATTTGTTCGGGCTCTGAGGCTGACCAAAATGTCGGTATGAATTCAGAGTGAGTAGTAGCTTACTACATAGAGGATGATGTTGTGATACTGCTGTGCAATATTTTAATATCCTAATACATAACATGATATTCCAACATACATATCCATATAGATATATCTATTAGGTACGGAAATATTACGATGTTGAATATCTGATTCTGCAACTATCCCACGATATACAATATACACCTACCTAACTTATCCACTTGCACAGTACACTGACCTCCACCATAGTAAATGCAAACATTTTTACATCCATTTAAAATACGTACCAAACATGCTTAGATCTATTGGATAATAAGGAACTACTTGCGCCCAGCCCTATTCTAATTTAAACAATAAAAAGAATAGAATATCGAGGCTGTTGGCCGGCCCGAAAAACGATTAAATGTCACTTAGACGCGAACGACTTACCCCGTCTAGCCCAAGCGTCCGACTCCTAGTTCCTTGGATTTTATTTCTATTTCTGTTTTAATTCCATTCAAATTTTTATCCAATTTATTTTATTTTTATTCTATTTTTTTTTAACCTTCCCTTTTCCTTTCTCTTTTCTTCCATTCTCCCACTTTCTCAAAATTCCGCCTGCATTTTCCTACTTCGCACCGAATCCACCCCCATCCAAGAAGATTTCACGTCACGATGCCGTGAAAATTTTCTCCTCTATTTGTCCTGTCCTCTCTTGTCTTGTCTCCTCCCTAGCCCGCCGAAGAATCTCCTTAAACTACCTCCCACCACACCTCCCTGGATTCCTATCTGCCCAATTCCATTACTAACCCTCCCTTCCGTGGGTGCCTTACCATCATCATAGAACGTCGTCAACCAACCCGACTTGCTCCGGCCCTTCCATCGAATATTCTTTTCGTTGTACCGTAGTAGCTGCGATAGCGACACCAGCTGTCGTGCTACTTTGCAACCGAAAACCTCATCCAACCTACCGGGTCCCCGTCAACTGTGTCATCTGCGACCTCTTCAATTCTACCTTGCAGCAACTTTCCGTCACTCGCATGGATTGTGTCGTAAGGAAAATACGACGTCGAACAATTCCTACTGCGCTCCCATCCATCATAACAATAGTTTCTTCAATTGCTCGTTTGACACGCCAGTAACTTTTTATTATTACTAAAATTTTTTATTATTTTCTATTCTCTCTGCTTTATTCTCAGCCTTGTCTACTGGATACGTAGTCTATCTGTCACACTGCAGTAGTTCGTCTGAAAACAAGATGTACCACTACCTAGGAGGTAGCCACTACGTTACCCGCGGAGTTGGCCTGTCCATCCAGTGACGGCTATAGCATGCACCGCCGTGGCAACCGGCTTACTGAGAAACACGAGACTTGCCGGCCGGGACACGGCTAACATCACAGGCAAAAGTTTTCCACCCGTGGCAAAACAAGCCCGGCGAACTCCTAGCTTGCTCTACTTCAGAATACCCATCCGGGTTTGTCTAACCGCCAATCAAGCCCAGTCCAAATTAGAGACCCCTACTTTTCCCTAAGGTTGGGCTTTGATTACCTTTTCCCTATGCCTACCTAGGTAATGTATCTGTCTGTCTGTCTAGTCATTCGGATATGTGACAGTTCGAGCATATTGCCATGTCAACATGCCATTCGGTTTTGGGCCGGTATGGCGGATTTCCCCAGAAATCCCAATGCGCCAACACAACTTCCTTCGGGGGCCGCCATAATTGCGGCATCACAAGACCGTCCATTTCGTCTTAGTGGCTACTACCTGCACCCGGACTTGGCAGTGAGCGACGTAACTGGGACCCCTGGATCTGACCTGGCCTTCCTACGAAACCTAGCTAGCCAGCCAACATTCGTGTCGAAATGGGGTTGTCACCCTCCTAAACGACCTGTTCCTAATGTCGAAAACCACATCAGCAAGCAAGCAACCTGGCCTGCCTACCTTACCTACCTACCTACATACGAACACGCAATGCGGTTTGTCAACGGTGTAGGCCCAGGAATAAACCCACCCCTTGAATGAACGTGTGTGGCACAAAAAAAAAGCAAAACACTTTCATCCTTCAACCCACCGTCCGTCATTAACCCGCTAGGTTGCGAGTGATACCTCATCGCTCATAAAATCCATAAGTAGTATATGGTGCGTTATCAAGGGGTCTTTTAGACCTCGGAAAGCTTGATTGAGCAACTTGAACCGCCAATGCGACAAGACAATTCCCCATTTTGTTGCCTCTGATGGACCCCACGTTAACCATCACACACTCCCACAATCCCTCACTCTTATTCATTTTCCATCCTAGCCCGTGATGGTGGGTAAAAGGGGGGATGACAGATGACACGAGTTGTCTCGCGCGTTCGCCAGAATTAGGAACGAAAGCAGATCTTCTCTGCGGCTAAAATGACAAATGCTCAGGCTGACCTTTCGGAATTTCAGCATCCAGCGTCGTGGTCCAATGGAGGGTGGCAAACCCGAGAGACCCCATGGGTTGGAAGTACCCGAGGCTTTGGGATTCACCTACTAGTTACCTTCCGTCCGGTGCTTCCATGGGTCTTCTAGAAGCTCGCCCTGTTTGATCTTTGATCTGTTGTGCTTGTACCTTGTACGAGGACAGTACTTGCGGTGTAAGCTGCATTTTTCTCCGCAGTGTTCCGCAGTAGCGAGAAGGAAAAAAAAGATTATTCCCCAGTCGTTCATGCACCCGTTGCGGTGGAAACGATAGCGCCAGCAGCGCTCATAATCCCAATTCTTACAGCTACTTTCATTACCACCACCACCACAACAACATTTTGTCTTCCCCATGGACACCCAACACAACCGACAATTCCATTTTCTCAGATATACCCTCCAAATTTGGAGCTAGTCCTCCTAGTCTAGTTGGCAGCATCATTCGCATCGCTGAGTCGCTATTGATACCTGGTATCTAATATGGCCAGCCTCGGCTAGCCGTCTCGACCGTTCGCCTGCACATGCCTGGAGCAGCAATTGCTTCTTTCTAGCGCCTTGCAGCGAATAGCAAATCTGATATGTGAGCGGACAAAAAGCCTTGCATATCTACAACAGCTTCTATGCAGACAATGTGCAGGGCCAGTTTACTTGGCCTTCCTTCAGCCGTGATTGGCGAAGGTGAAAGCCCATCAGGCCAGAAACCTGCGACATTCCCCATCCCACGCGTGAGCCCGTGTTTTCTGACTACGCACCCGGCACTGGCTGGCCTGCAACCCCCACACACCCTACAGCCCTTTTCCCCTACAGTATGTGTTCAAATCCCGTAAGAAAAGAGCAAAAAGGAAAGAAGACACATCAGCCCCAAACGTCTTCGTCCCAGCTCCCATTTCCTTGTCGGTCCTATTGGGCAGAAGCTTCACCACCTCCATTCCAAAATGCAACTCTCATCATAAAAGAATACCCCTTAAGTTACACTGTTATGACTTCCCCGCTTTCAATGGATGGGCTCGCAAAAAGCTTGATTCTTGCCGATGTGAGCCATCACTGCCCAGGAGACCGGTTCGCTCGACTTCATTCGTCGTTCCTGGGCTGGGCTCTCGGCTCCTACATAGCTTAGCTTCCTTCACTTCACCCCATGGGTGGTGTTGCTCGCGGAATTGCGCGGCACGCAACAATTTGGGATGATGAGAGGGCGACCCTGGTGCTGTTGCTTTTTGTTTGTTGCTTGCTTTGTTGTAACCTACTTACACCATAGGGCAGCAGCGGAGCTTCGGAGTTCAACAATCGAAAGCTCGAATGATCGATGTAGGTTCTTTCATCTCCTTCCATGTCGCTATCTTGTTGGCTATCCCCAGAATAGCCCCCTCGGCCCAAAGCAGTCCGGAGTGGTCACGCCTTACCAGTGCTGTCGCGCTATCATGCAACGACATGTAACTCATCTCCGATCTCGTCACAATTACCTTGCATAGAATGCTTCGAGAGAAACGTCTACATTGACACCAGGCGCATACACAACAATGCTCACGTTATTCATACAATAACACAATAATCATTGTGAGATGACGATAGTAAGTACTGATGTAAGTAACCCGCTGGGCTTTCCTTTCAAAAATCAAGTCAAATCCCAACAAAATCATGCCAGTCATACGTTTCATACGTATTATCGACATTCGCTGCCCAACCACATTGGCGCGAGTGTTTTCGCTCCTGGCAGAGAGCAGACTATGAACCCGTTGCTGGGCGCCTGGGCTCGAGAGGTCGTTTTGAACCTCCTTGAGAACCCGGGAATCAGTAGAGGTCACATTACATCACATTGTTCATTTATTTTATCTCTCCGTTTCAGTATTCATTCCGTTACTCTTCCGTTTTGTTGTTTAGTAACGAGGTTGGTGAGCTTTTTGCCGCGATCGATGTCAGATTGGGCTTTCATCGACGCGCCCACCAATGAATAAACCTCATCTATTAAGCTGACATATATGGGGGTATAAACCCCGGATATACACACCCGCTTTCGACAAGAGGTGCGTGCGCACGCCGCCGGCTAGGTAGTCATCGGGGGTGGGCCAGAACCTGGGGAAGAGAGCGCGCATTATTTACAATCAATATACACAATTCATTACCACAATAGACAATCCTTCGAGTTTGAGTATCATATTAGGTGTTATCACAACTAATTAACCCTGTCATTTACAAAAGAACCGTGTACGGGAATAAACCCGAGAAGCTGAAGAGGCAACGGTACTCTTCCCGACGCTACGGAGCGAATGTCACGGCCCTTCTCCTACACACCATCTTCATATGACCTTGTGACATGACAAATGCTAAACTAGCCAGTCGTCGACGCGTTTCGTCTCGTTCCGCTCTCGCTGCTGAGTCCTCCTGAAGAGCGCCCCCTAGATCCTCGGCGGAGATCTATTCTTGGCACGAACGGGATGTGATTCCATTTGTTGATGTTGATCGTAATAACTTAGTTTGTGCCTCTTCTTTTTTTTCAGCAGGTACAAGAAGGTATTAGAAGCGGATAAATCAAATGGTGACACGATGAATCACGGGGATTGCTTGGCGGCTAATACTTAGGTAGCTATCATCGGAGAATTAATTCTATGGTGGATACATACGCAGGTAACTCTATGATGTATGTCTGTATATTAATACCTACTTAGGATAACCGACAAGTAATCTAAGCCATTTTGAAAACGTGGCCTAGGAATGATATCAATAATATGTATGGGAATCGAAGGGTACGCGTCTATCTACCAATGCTATCAGCATCACTCCATACTCGCGAGAGCTGACGTTTCATATTTCGGAGGGGTTTGGTTCCTCAGAGGTCGTAGATAGAACCCAAGTACAACACAACACAACCTTGGAACCCACAGATCAAGATTGGGCAACCACCGATAAAAATCGTATCATGAACTACGAATCGCTACGCACGATAAAAATAAGCCCGCCTAGCTTATCTACGGACGCGGGCCTTATGTCCCGTAACCTTAGCTTCGTGATAAATGACCTCATGAGGTAGTATCAAGAAGCGAGATAGACGCGGAGGCTACGTTAAATTATCAGCTAGGTATTTAAGGCTCTTTTCGCTAAGCTACATAGATACCTAGGTTGGGAGGCTGGTAAGGAGGGAGCAATTTTTCGAGATACATTTTCAGAATTACGTACATGTATCTCTTACCAGTCAAGAATTACTTTTACTCTTAGGTACATGTGCAACTTTGATAGCTCCTGATCAACCCCGCGAGCCAGCCTTCCATCCATCAGCAACCTACCTTACATGGTCAAAGACTGGGGTAAGTTATAAGGGATAGGATAGGCTGAGCTATAATGCGATTATCTGCGGGGTTGTCGGTTTCGTGTAGGTGTGTGTATGCAGTTTTATCAATTTCGACCACTTAATCTTCATCCTCTCGCACCATTCGCTATCGTAAATGACGAAGCCGGTCGGCGCTGATGGATGAAGTTGTTTAGAGCCGGCTAGCAGAGGGTGATCAGCAACGCTAACATGCAGCAACCTAGTTATTGGCAGTCCGAGGGAATGGTCAAGGTGTGCCATCTCCGTCTCCATCTCCATGGCGTGGGGTTTCTTATGTGACTCAAACTCCATGAACAAGGGGCCCTGTTCTGACCCAAGTAACAAACCATGGCCTCTAAATGAGAAAAAAAGAGTGAAAATCAGGACTCAGAGATGTTAGGACTTCCAATTTGAGACAAGTACAACACATTTAGGGTTGATGCAGACCACCTTTTACGATAGTTGGATAGGTGAGACTAATGCGGCTGTCAAAGATGTGATCTAGCCAAGAGCTGCACGCGATATTGGTTGCCGTTCCAAAACATGGGCACCGGGGGTATGCCCTACGCAACGGAACCATGTCCGGCTCTTTAGAACCACACTTTGCCTAGGACTTCCTTGTCCATTAGTGTTTAGTGTTTATAATTACCCATTGCAAAAGGAATTAAAACCACTTGGAAAATAACCATATTAGGAATGAGTAACCCAAACCCTTCGCTTTTATCTCCGCTAGGGTACGGCACGGCGCGACGGCCTACCTAGTTCGTGTCCGTATAAGACCCCTTCTCAGTAACCCCCCGCGTCGCCGGCGGAGCCCAGACCCTTTCCCCCCATGATACGAGATTGCCACGGTGGAATGAGTTGTGCCTCGGACTCCAAGCCTGGACCGTCTGCGAACGCCCCTGAACGTGCTCGGAAGACACCTTGAGAGGCGAGTGTAACAATAATACCGGAAGTAACGGACCCTCCTGCAAGCCCCTCCCCTGCAACCAGTTCTGTTCTATCTTCCCCTCTCCCCTCTACTCTCCCCATCTTTGCCTCCCGAGCTGACGTGAGTTGTCGAGAAATCATTAGGACCGAAACAATGCTGTCATTCGCACTTCCTCACCATTAGCTAGATTCCTAGCTTATGGCTGTTGGGCGTACCGTCGTCAGACAAATTGGATGTTTGTGGGGGGGGGAGGGTTGAAGAGGCGGACGTGGCAATTATGCACCGGTCCGCAAGGAAACCGGCGTAAGCCATAATCTTCCATAACTCTACTCCATAAGATCGATCTGCAGAAAGATCGCGGTCGATAATTGTTGAAGGACGCGCCACAAATGGATATACGTCGCACGCCATCATCATCCTTCTCTCCCCATATCCGTAGTGATTACTCATCTACTGTGTTTCCAATATCCGGGATGTTGTCCCTTCCTCCTCTTTTCCGAGTTTCAACGGGCGACGGGTCAAGGCCGCCACGATTGTCTTTATGAGACTTGGCATGCGCCCATTTTTCTGTTCTAGGAGTTTGTGGCTTTCCGCATGTCTTGTTTCAAGTTCTTGGCACGTTTTTCCTCTAGACAACCATTACCTAGGAAGTTACACGTAGCTGGGTTTGACAAGATTAGCGCCGCATTATCTGGCGGTGGTTTATAGTACCGAGTGCTTGGCACCGTCGAGGCTGGGCGAAACGGATGAGCTGTTAACCGCCACGGGCGCCACGATCGGAAACGGGCCCCTAGGTCTAGATTGTTGGGTGTCTCGGATTCTCCTTAATATGTTTTCAACAGGACAGAACAGGCCTACGGATACGACGAGAGCGCATTGAAGGCTCTGCAGATACGTGCGAGCCACGTAGATCGATGCCGCATTATCCTGACCGACATCTGAATTTTGCTTTTTCTGATTTGGACGGATGTACGCGTACATATGCCTATGCATGTTTGCATACATTACATATTCTGTGTATGTAGAGATGCTTGTCCGGCATATCCTTTAAGCGAAAAAGCGACAATAGAAAGGCGGGCCAGCCCGAGACGCTGGGGATTTGGTTCCGAGAGATAGCAGCAACATCAGCGCATAATCATCGTTAGGGTGTAGAGGAATCCTTCCAGTAAGCCTCCTACATAAACGAATGCTTGATAACGGTCCCGAATCTCGCGTGCGAAGGCGATTAGCGGTGTGTTTTGTGTAAACTTACAAAGAAAGGTTACCTAGGTAGTTTCACCAACACACCTAGTTTTATCCTCTTTCTATTAAATTTGTATAACGCTTCATGTTTGTATTTTCTTTTGTGTCCCTCATATCATACGTTCTCTCGACAAAGTTGAATAGTAGTACAAGCATAATGTGTCTTATTTTGACACCAGGGAAGTACCAAGTCACTTCTAAAGATTTATAAGGTTAACCTTATAATTATGCCTATAAGGCTCGTGGTGTAAGGTTGGCTTAAGTAATACACATGTTAGTATTTTATATGAGAAAATACTACATTTCCATAACAACCTCGGCAAATCAATTATGGATCCGAGCTGCTTAAGCGCAAACCTTACTTTACTCTTCAATTAACCGTTACGTCAGTAAAGAAACTCCCGACTCATCCCCGATTTGTACACATTTTCCACTATCTTAAGCCTCATGATCTTTTAGTGTACCCCATCATTCGATCCAACTGTTGAAGATCGAAAATTAGATACGAATCACTCGTAGTCTGAAGCCACAATCGAAATGGCGGACTCTAACACTCCGATAAAGTGCGCCACCGATGCATATATCTCCCCTCCGAAGCACAAATGACTTACACTCATTCTCTGATAGGCCAGTACACATCCTCTTTGTGGGCGCCGGAGCAGTGGGCTGCTTCTATGCGTCCCGACTCCATCATGTAAGGCCTTCATCGCGATCACGCTGCGCTATTCTGGATATAAACTAACCAGAGCGGCGACGAATGACGCGTCTTTGAAGCCTAAACAAAATATACATACTTCACTTATTGCGCGATCCAACTATGCAGCCATCGCCGCCTCCGGCGTCTCCTTAGAAACCCATTCCTTCGGAAATTACACCTTCGAACCCTATGCCGTGTTTCCATCCATATCAGCCGCCCTCCCAAATCCGACGTTATCTTCCACCTCGCCCCCTTCGCGGAGTCTACCCTCCGACGGGTGGGACTACATTATAGTCACAACCAAAGCCCTCCCCGATCGATCCGACGACGCAGCTACGGTCGCACCGCTAGTGTCTGCCAAGTCATGTATAGTATTAGTACAAAATGGGGTGGGTGTAGAGGAGCCTTACCGTAAGCGCTTTCCCAACAACCCTATAGTGAGCGGCGTCACCGTCGTTAGCGCCGAGCAGATTCGAAATGGAGTAATACGGCAGAACCGATGGACGAGAATTAGCTTGGGGCCGTATGGCAACGGGCTCGGCGCACCGTCTAATGCGACCGACGATAAGTCAGCCGATGTCGTACGACGAGGTCATGAATGCATGGAACGACTGGCACAGTGGTGGACGAAATATGGCGGTATTCGTGATGCCGAGACGCACACGGAATTGGAGTTACAGACAATACGGTGGCACAAGCTATGCATCAATGCGGCTTTCAACCCGACCGCCGTGTTGTCCGGTGGTCGTGGTAACGCCGACCAACTGACCGATCCCGAACTAAGGGAACATGTTCTGGGAGTTATGGACGAGATTTGGAAAGCAGCACCTAAGGTTTTAGGAAAGCCGTTTCCAAAAGACCTAGCGACGCCCGAAAGAATCATACGAAGTACAGAGAGGAATGCCGGGGCCAGACCAAGCATGCTTTTAGATTGGGAGGCCGGCCGCCCCATGGAGCTTGAAGTTATCTTAGGAAATCCAGTTCGGATAGCTAAAAGGGCCGGCGTGGACATGCCGAAGCTACAGACTTTACATGCGTTGCTGAAGAGCATGCAGAAAGTGAGAGAAGAGAGGAAGGCAAAGGAGAAGCTATAGAGTAGGTCAATTCACATTGTAAAAGGTGTATATGTTCAATAGTGACATATTTTCAGGTCTGTGTAATCTAAAATTAGAATTGGACAGTATTTGCTGTCAGCGATTCCTGAGGTTACAGATGGAGCGATACGTAAGCTGCCTCTTGACCTTCTGGAGCAAATGGCGAACCGCGCACTGCCCAGACCACATCTGGCACCGCTAGTCGTACTGGATTACTGTTGTTCATAGGGTAACCTCATCTACCCCTATTCTATACCTAGATTAGCGATGATTCTTAATATATTTATCCAACGCAACGTATGGGGCTTATCGTTTGTAGGCTTCCTATGTGGGTGATTCATACGAAATCGCATGAATGTGTCCCTAAATTATTTTTGTTGCATGGACTTTTCCCTCTCGCCGCGCCAACTTCGTGGCATGAACGCATTTAGGAATCGATGACGGTTAGGTCTAAATTACCCAATTGTTAGTAAACTTGCATTTTACATCATTATCTTGGCAAAATAGAAAATAGAAAGGGGGTTCTTTCCTTTAAAACATCTACTTACGCATTGGTACGGTTCTTGGCAATGTGATAAACCTCGAGCACATCCTTGGTCTTTTTATCGTGGACCTTGGTACTATGTTTGCGAAACTCTTTCGGCGTGGCAATAGCATGGATATGGAAATGGGGAACGCTATGATCGGGCGATAAGTGCAGACCAAACGTAAAGTCGTCGGCCCTGAGGGCTTGTGCCTTCTCTTTCATCTTCTCAAAATGCCCCATTGCAATATCAACATTCCGGTCCCGCTTCCTAATCATTTCCACCTGGTGATCTAAGACTGCCTGGCGAAAACTTGGGTCATTATCCCAACTCGTTTTGAATAGATCTATGCCCTGAGGAATGATATCCGCATTGGTTGAGTCTAGCGACACACCATTGAACAGATTCTCCTTGGATATAATTAGTACATGGATCAGCGACATACCCGCCTTGTGTTCCTCGCCCTTTGTATATTGCCGGATATCAGGAGACGCTTCATTTCTAATGATAATGACCTTGTCATTGTGGGCGAGAATTTTATCTTTCCAGTCAGTGAACGGCGTTTTCTTCTCGATCCATCTTAAACCTTTATACCCAGGAGGCTTTGTGTATTGATGATTTTCCGCATTTTTATAGTATGCATCGACGTCTGAGCGGGCTGATGGGTACTTCCAGAATATTTCAATCTGTTTCTTGATTTCTCGACGTTTCCCGACGAAAATCTGGCTTGACTGCGAAGCTCCCATGGTTACGTACGACTCGGTTATTCGATAGTTCGTTCTCTGGCGATGGCTACACTTGCTGTTACTGTCACCGATACATCTACAATTTCCCACAGATCTATAACGACGAAGTCAACTCTTTTTACGTCATGTTCTTTTCTACTTCTCTTTGTCCTTGTGAGGGGCCCATAGAGGCGACGAGACAAAGAACTGAAGTCGTTTCGTCATTAATTGACCCCTGAGATACATTCATAAAGAAATACGATAATAGAAAGGACGCCACAATGATTAACCCCATTTGCATTCACTAAAAGAGGTCATATGCAAAGTAAATCATGGGGTTGTCTTTTTAGGGATTTAAAGGTAGTCAGATTCTCTCTATATATCTAGTAGTGTCTAAATACGTCTTCAAGTAGCTCTACAGTTAATAGACCATAGATTGACCAGTCCACTGATGATCCTACAACTCTATGGCACCTATCTACTGAGAACGTGGCCTACAACTTCTAATGCATCCTTAGTCTTCTCGTCGTGGGCGAGGGTACTATATCTACGGAAAATCTCTGGCGTGGCGATAATATGAAGGTGCAGATGGCCGATGCTGTTATCTGGCCATAAGTGTAGACCGAAAGCGAAGTCATCCTCCGTGATTAGATTGATCATGCTTTGTAGCTCACGCCAATGACTCGCCGCAACCTCGAGTCTCGCGTCATCCGGGGCGGCATTGTTCCGGCTCTCGATGGCACGTCTCTGGTGTTCTAAGACGGCTTGGCGGAACTGAGGTCGGCGCCATTCAACCTTGAATAGGCAGATCAATCTCCAAATGATACATACGTTGTCGAAACCCAGCGACACGCCGTTGAACAAGTTCTCCCTAGGAATACCTAGAATATGGATCATAGACATACCTGCTTGTGCCGGGTTTTCTGGGTACTGGACGACGTCGAATGATGAATGGTTACCAATTAAGAGGCAATGTCTATTGTAGGCCAAGGCCTTACCTTCGTTTACTGGGTTGAGTTGCCAATCAGTGAAAGGTGTCGTTGCTTTGATCCATTTGTCTAGTCCACCGTACTGGTGCCCTGTAATTCTTTTTTCGTACGCCTCGATGTCCGCGGCGGCGCAGGGGACGTTCCAGAAGTTTGTATACTGCCGCTCAATTTGATCAAGTTTCCCTGCGAAGATACGATTCTGAAGACCTTCTCGGTTGGCCAGATTTCCTCGAGAAGCCGCCATGGTTATATGTGCTTTAGTTTTTCTATTGTTATTACTGTGGATTGAACTATTTCTCCTTCACAGCTCCACGATGTCGGGGCTGACTTTATATACATGGTGCTCTTTTTTACTTCTCTTTGTTCATGCGAGGGGATTGTGGTATTACAAAACAAAGAAGTCCTAGTTGCTTCGCCATTTACAAATTAGAATCGTTGAAAACTACCTGTTATTCTTCTGGATGGACAAGACATGGAAGTAAGTCACTAAAGGGAAGCCAGCTTGGGAAGAAGCTTGTGAAAGTGACTCCGTCGATTTAAACAATTTTATCCATCATCAACCATATATACAAAGCGCGAGGGGAGTAATGGGTCTGTATACTATTTGGCACCTTCCTTTGAGCGGCTTTAGGAACCGAGATTTTGTTTCTGAGGCACTTGCCTTTCTTCCGCTGCTCCCTTCCAAGATATATATAGCACAATTAAAACAATGACTTTAATGCTTGAATAAAATATCTATGAAGGTGGATAAGGAAGACATCATATGGTTCCTAGGCCAAGCCCATCCTCATAACGCCATTCACATAGCCGTCAAACCTATTGCATTAAGTTACCTAGATACCTACGACTGGTATAACCCTATGAAATCAATGCGCCTCAGCTGAGTTTAGTTAGTAAACATAGTGTTGACATGAAATCCCATAAAGATTACCTCTACTCGGTAACTACCTAGGTAGGTACTTGATACGCACAGAACCCCTATTTTTGAAATCACCCACAGCCGAACCTCTTTACCAAAGTCCGCCTATATTTTTCGCCGGTAACGCGACTTTGTAAAAACCTCACAAATAAAAATATGCAATGCACCAATACCAAGAAGATACCTACATATAGAGCTATTTCAGTCGTTATGGGTGAGTTCTTAAGATATACATACCTGAGTACCTAAGTACCTTCCTCGCAGAGTTATATGGAGATTCGCCTAACACAAAAAATAGTTGTATTAAGGGGCCTGAAATAACTAGGGAATACCATATGTTACATAAGCCTTTGTCATTGTTAATCCAATTGGTGGTTATCTAGTGTCAAAGTTATGATATCTTTTGGAACAAATAAATTGCAAACTAGAAGATATCGTGATCTTCTACACTCGGTCGACTAATTTTGACTAGGTCTTCTACTCGTTAAACCCGCACAGATATTCGGTGGTAAGTTATAAACGGTAGATGGTGATATTCAGGGAACATATTCGTAGCTACCAATGGAGCCCTCTATCCACAACCAGCCAATCAGTACGAGAGGGGTACCCCAGATTACGCCCCTAGTCACCAAACTTGGGCAGGGAATTATCGCGGTATTCGTAATGGATCCTGACACCACAAATACTACAACTATGGCTATTTCCGCCTAGGGCCACTATCTTCTGATGTCAACGTTCTTACCTACTAACCATTACAATCCTTAGTATCTCCTTGGCACATAACGTACCTAGGCAGTGCGCCACCACAATATTCAACCGCTTAGTTCACGATTTCGCGGTTCTCCTCAAGAGTATTGTGTCTACTCCAAATTTTTAGGCCTTCACCGATTTTTCAGCGTTTATTTCCATCTTAGAAGTCATTTAGAGCGACTATTTACCTACGTACTCAACATGGATACAACCAAAGGTGAAGATCTAGAGCCTACGCAGAACAAACATGAAGGCACACTCGGTAGCTCCGACGAAAAAAGTCTAGGGCTTGAGAATGATGAATTTCATATTGACCCAGCCGTTGAGAAACGAGTTCGGAGAAAAATAGATCGTGTGTTGGTTCCTTTGGTTATGGGACTCTGTAAGCAATTTGCGCCTCCCACTTGAACAGGAACAGCCTCGTCACTCATCTTCGCCTATTAGACTTGGTCGCCTTCCTAGATCGTTCGAATATTGGAAATGCACAGACAGCTGGCATGTATGTTTGCTTTTTTATGAGTTATATTCGTCGCTCTTGTCCATATCGCTAGCCGACAGGAAACGTTCCGTCGGATGGACCCCCGCTATCAGACCGATTTCAAGCCACTCGGCACTATTTGTCCGAAAGAAACTCCAGATCAGCAGTACTGACTTGTGTTCTTCTCCGCGCAGGGGTAAGGACCTTGGATTTGACGATGCCCATTATCAAGTTCGTATTCAAACCCTATCTAGCATGAATCACATCATACTAATGCTACTGTGCTGTAGTGGCTTTTGACCATATTTTACATACCGTATAGTGGGTTTCCCTTCATCATGTTAAGCTCAGCCGGCTTAAGCCTACTTCATCGGTTATTAACGTACTGTCGTAGTCGTCTTTGAATGGGCTGCACTGATGTGGAAGGCCGTGCCACCGTGAGTTACCCACCTTGTGGCAAGTAATTACTTAGGTAACTTTGCAACTAACACGCGAAAATAGTCATAGTATGGCTAAAGAATCATTATACTTATCTAAATCTATGCGAAGTACTGATTCATATCATAGTTTGGGCTGGTAGTTGTGTGCTCGTATGGTAGGCCATCTCTTCTCACATATACCTAGGTACCTACATGTTACACGCGGATTGAGGACTAATTATTATGTAGGGGGCTGGCTTCAACACTGCAGGCTGCGGCCTTCAATTGGTCTGGCCTGATGGCGTGTCGTTTTTTCCTCGCAATGGCTGAGGCAGGCTACGGTCCCGGAGTTCCGTATCTACTTTCTTTCTTCTACAAACGACACGAATTGGGGTTTAGATGCGGTATCTTCCTCTCTGCTGCTCCTTTAGCCACAACTTTCGCGGGGGCGCTAGCGTATGGAATCACTTCAGGCCATCCGGCACATATAGCTAATTGGAGGCTCCTCTTCATCGTAGAAGGGATACCTTCGGTCTTACTAGCTGTTCTTGCCTTCTACCTTATGCCAGATTCGGCTGAGACAGCTAGTTTCTTAAATGAGGAAGAAAGGAAAGTTGCTAAGCTTAGGGCTATTCAGCAGACGGGAACTGAGGGAAGTTCACGTATAGGACATGTCAACTTCAAAGATGTGTTTATGTCGCTTAGGGATATTAAGACTTGGATACCACCTTTAAGTGAGTACAACTTATTAATAAATCTTTTTATTGTAATTAGAATTGCTAACCCCAATCTTTCATAGTGTATTTCAGTTGTAACGGTAAGCCTCGAGTCATTGCCCCTTTCCATCTCATTTAAACCAGCTACCTAACTAGGTACCTACCAGTTTCTTTTAGCAGTCTTCCCGTGTTTCTCCCCGCCATTCTGCAGAACATGGGTTTCACCGCAATCAACGCGCAGGGCCTCAGCGCGCCTCCCTACTTCCTATCCTTTCTCGTGTGTATCGGTACGACCTGGATCGCCGACCGCACGCGCCAGCGAGGCTACATGATCATCGGCCTCTCCCTCCTCGCTGGCATCGGGTACGTCCTCCTCGTATCATGCAAAGGCGTCGCAGTGCGATACGCAGGTGTATTCCTCGCAGCCGCCGGCGTATTTCCCGCGATTTCAAACATCCTACCCTGGACTGTGAATAATCAAGGTTCGGACTCGAAGCGCGGCGCCGGAATAGCGCTTTTAAATATCGTGGGACAGTGTGGCCCGCTTTTGGGAACTAGAGTGTTCCCCACACGTGATGCGCCGTATTATGTTACGGGTATGGCTGTCTGTGCGGGTTTTATGTTCTTTAATGCTTTTCTTGCGCTGGTCTTGCGCACGTATCTCGCTTGGGAGAATAAGAAGTTTGAGCGTGCTGATGAGGAGGCGCGACAAGCGGGTTTGGATCCTAGATCTGGTGCTGTTGGACTAGAGAATGAGGGTTATGGGTTTAGGAACTTCTTGTAAGGAGTCCTTTGCGGTGGCCAAATGACAAAAGCGGGAATGGAAAAGCGACGATGATTCATTAAATGATGAGTACCGTAAAGGAGTGAATTAGCATTCATTGATGGATGGGTTATGAGATACGTTCAATACAATTGTAAGAATTCCACCATCCCTTTTGGGTAGTTATCAGTGATATTTTCTCCTTGGTGGCCAGCTTAATAGCCACACAAGTCCCTCATCTACCTTACGCAACAGGAGCAACAGCCGCAGCCGCACCTCTAGTATCATCATTCCCCACCCTCCCATATGTCGTACCATATCGCTCCAACATATGTTCTTCAGCTGTCAAAGCCTTCTTCACTCCGTCTCCACCACCACTACCATCCAGCGGCGCCAACTCCACATCCGTATTCCCATCAAAGAAAAACGGCACCGAGTACCGATCTTTCCCACTGCGGTTCACGACGCGGTGTATAGTGCTCCGATATGCGCCACGCGTCCAGAATGATAGCATATCGCCGATGTTGACTACGTATGCGTCTGGGTTCGGCGTTACGCTGACCCAAGATTGTGTGTTTGGGTTTAGGACCTCGAGACCGCCTGCCGAGTCTTGGAGGAGGAGGGTGATAGCACCTAATATGCGAATTAGGGCGCCGACATCTAACATAGTAAGAAAAAAGAAGGGGGGTAAACCTACCAAAATCCGTATGCGCGCCGGCTCCTAATTGCCGCGAATCTGTCGAATCCTGTGGCGGGTAGTGCAACAAGCGAATAGCGCAGACGGGATCTCCCGAGATGAAGGGAACAAAGATATCATTGCCGTATGGTAGTCCTCGCGCCAAGATACCCATGATTCGGCACGATAAGTCAAATATGGTACTGTAGTACGTCTCCGTCGGGATCTTGAGTGCGGCGTCTGGGAGACTGTCCGGGAAGATGTTTGGCCCAATTAAATAGGGGTGGGCTTGTGATCGTGGATCCGAGGCTGGGATATGTTGGCCGACGAAGAAGCCCTGTTAGATGTCGGTATATAGTAGAGATGGTTGTGATATAGGGGTGGAGTAAAATTGGGATAACTGGATGCATACCTCCTTTAAATCGGGCAAAGAACCCTCTTGCAAAGCCTATATTAATCCAGGAGAAGGGCTTAGCGAAGTCTACCTTACTTGATAGTATTTAATATCCCTAACCTGAGATCCGATGAGTTCATAACCTCTATTCTTTAGAATAGGCGGTCGTAGTTTTTTCTTTTCTTCAAGCGGGAGCGCGAAGAATGTCTCGGCAGCCTTGAAGACAGCATCCTGCAATTCTTTCGGTACTCCATGGTTGACGATTTGAAAGACTAACAATTTTTAGCAACTATTCTAGTAAGTTATATCTATGAGATGCTAAATACGACTCTTCGTTCTTATGTTTCGTGATTAGGTATCCGAAAACTGGAAAGACTTACAACCACTCGTAACACAAGCTTGTCGTACCTCCTCAACTACCCGGGCAGATTCCGCCGAGGATGGGTCGTTAAGGAACGGAGATATGTCAATTGTCGGTATCACGAACTCCGCCTCTGCCATTGTAGTTACACATTCGAGACTGCTTCGCTAAAATTAAATCTGTTAGATTTTTAATAATGAAAGCCAATTAGTGATGATATCGGGATGATACTTCTATGATAATAGTCCAATATACTTCAGATAAGTAGGTAATGAAGGAAGCCACAATATTCGAGTAATCCACCCATTCTTGACATCTCCACGAAAGTGGGAGGGAAACTCGTACATGGGTGTTATCAGCGGGGATTGGTTACTGCAGAGCGCGCCGGCTACCGGCTCCGAATCGGTTTCATATCAAGTTTCCAGCAAGCTATTTCGAGCTCTCATGATGGACAATTGGCACGAAATACTAACTATACGTATCATGAAGGACCGGCTCACAGTATTCACCAATGGTTCATCGCTTGATATCATTATATTGTTACACACTTGGGGTTCCCAGCAACGATTCACTTAATCTTACAACGCCCGGCAGACATATTATGCGAATATCCCATAAGTTCCAGCCGCCTTGGGTCCTGAGACCATACGTGTATGCTTATACTCTAAGAGTAAACTGCCTCCTTGTTTGAGTACTCATGCATACAATCATACGAAGCTGCATACCCGAGTACTCGTGGTGTAACATCGGACTAATTCCGTTATATTCTGGTTATGCTGATATGACCAATACCTTTTACTTCCCCCCACTTCTGTTTTTGCGACGGTTCTTCTTTTTCTTTTTGTTACCTGTAGGTGTTGTTGAAGACGTACCGTCCGCGTCGGATGGTGCGCTAACAGTGGATTCTTCCTGCTCTTCTCTTTCACCCTCGGATACACTACTAGATGCTTCGAGGATGACTTTACGAATGCCGCCGGATTCGACAATATTTTCAGTGATACTACCGCTGCGTACGTGACCTCTTCGTCGCCCAATAGCATCATGAATGCTCTCTACACTCCCTGTCGCAGAATCTTGCGTCGGGGATGTGTCATCTTCAACCACGGCGCTAAGCTTGGTCTGCGTACCTTTAGTCGCTTGATCTGAAGTCTCGCCTTCAAAGCTAGTTACGATATCGGAAGGACCATTGGAAGAAGGCTCCGTGTAACTTTGTTGAAGGGCTTGGATGCCGTCTTTGGCGTTGAGTTGAGGCCCGAGGAGACTTGTACGTTCATCGACAATTGCTATAAGATCGTCCCCATTCTCGCCTGTCGTAACTGAATTAGATCGTTGCCGAGTGCTCGAAGCTGAAGTCGCTGCAGGTTTAATTTTAACCGCGGCGACTCGTGTGCTTTTCGGATTAGAAGCGGGATTAGACGGGCCAAGGTGTTTGAAGTGATCCCTCATTTCTTCCAAGTTGGCCTTAATTGGTATCGTGGTCTGTACCAATTGACCATCTTGGCCTGCCGAGCGTCTTCGCATCAATAATGTCGTGACTTTTGGGCTAGAACCTAAACCAGATGCGTCTGTCCTACTACCGACGGATCTGTCTCTTTTAGATTGAGATAGATGACCATTTTCTTCGTCTATGTCGATCAATGCCGCATTCTTGGCTTCCAGGTCCCTAGCCATGAGCTCTTTTCGTAAAGCGCGCGCCTTAGGCGCTGGATGAGATCTACGAATGGCTTTGTGAACATCAACATAGACATCGGACTCGTCGATAATCTCTCTATTTCCTGGTTAGTAACGATGGATGGTATGATACTTATGAAGGGAACTACTAACTCTCCGATGAGTTCCTCGATCACATCTTCGAGGGTAACGACACCTAAAGCGCCATGATCGTCGCCAGGGGATTCTGAAATGAGTACCATGTGAGATTTTCCTTCCTGGAAGAAGTTGATTATGTCGAGACAGCTGGTTTCCGGTCGGGTCTCCGGAAGGGCGGCGAGGGCAAAGTCTCTAACTCTTTTACCATCTTCGGGATCGTACGTGATGAGAATCTTGACCAAAAGCATACCAACAAAGTTTGTCGGGTTTCCGGTTTGATGGATCGGAATGCGAGAATAACCGGCATCGAGGATTCGATCGATAGTCTCCTCATCTAGTACGGTATCCTCCGCCATGACAAAGACATCCTCCATGGGGGTCATGACCGCCTCAACCGCCTTGCGTTTCAAATCCAGAACAGCGCTGATGATTGTTACCTCATCCTGGTTTAGACGTTCATCAACCTCACCTAGCGATTTGTGGAGTGTGACTAGAGTCTTCAACCCGCTCTTCTTGTATACAGTTCCGTGATCCTCGCCTAGTAACCAATCGAGAAGCTTCGCGGTGGGCCATGCGACGGGTGCGAGTAGGTACATCATAAGTAGAACAGGCTTGGACATATATCCACCGATTTGGAGGCCATAACGAACGCATACGGATTGCGGCAATATCTCACCAAAGATGACTATAGAATGAAGTGCGCGTTAGCTAACGCGTAATAACGGTCTCGGGGTATGAGGTTTTCCTACCAATAAGAACGGTACTTCCGACCACGGCAGCAATGCCACCGCCAAAACATCTGTCTAGCACTACAGGAAGGGTTTCGTTGACGATAACGTTGGACAATAGCAATGTTACCAACACCCAATGTTTACCCTTCTTAAGGAGATCGTAGACACGCTTAGCGTTCTTTCTTTGCGGTTCTTCGATGTCGAGGGATATGACTTGTAGATATATTTCGTCTTGGCCCATAAGAGCTATTGTCAAACCGGCGAAGGCACCTCCTAGGAGTACGAGGACAATGGATACCACGTAGAGTACCCAGAGGGCACTTCCTTCAGCTTCTTCGGGAGCATTGTCGCGAGTTGTGTAAACGCCTGTGGGAGCAGCGAATGCTGCGCCGAGGGAAAGGAATATGGCCCTAGATAGACCAAGAACAGCCGTGCGAACGCGAAGAATACCGTCGTTCCTCATGGTCGTCCTAGATCTTGATAGGGAAACGGATGGATAGAAAGAGGCTACTATGCGATATGTTTTGAAGGTTATTCGGACGTACACAATCGATAGGTAAAGACAGTTTCAGAGTTTCTATTAAGGATGAAGATAGGTACTTGTGTAGATGGTAATTATTTCCGCGATACCTCGGCCGAGCAATCAAAAAAAAAATGTCGTACTACCACCAAATTCGTTCGCTTAATAAGTAGCCATGAATACCGTTCAAAAGACCATACTATCCATTTAGAAGCTTAATAGGAATGAAAAGTCGGTACGATAAGAAGGAAGCTAACTGATTGCTTTCGCAACGAGTTGCTGTGGTGTCGTCGGACCTCCTGTTGAAGTGAGGGAGCGGGATGAATTGAACGGTGCCGATGACGAAGGGAAACCTTTGGAAGGTTTGCTCAATTGAGAAAATGAATTTAATTCCTCGGGGGCAGGAAGGTGAGCTCTTGTGGGGCACCCTCGGAAATCGGCTCACAATTATTACTGGATACTTTACTAACGTACCTACGTATATATGTACAAGGATGGTTGGTGGGGGGAGTGGGCTGCAGCTACCCTTGAGCATATGAATGACGATAGTGGCTGGTATTCCCTCCAAACATGTGGCTAGATTTTAGTTTAGCTGAAATTATCAAGTCGTACAAGTCGTAGTACGCGCATGTGGTGTAATCAAATAGGATCGTCACTTAAGAAACCTAAATTTTCTTTTCTTTTTCTTTTTCTCATTGGGGGCCAATAAGCTACATGTATTCCTCATATTCACTCAATTCTTCTTCTAGTCATACCATATCGCATTCATACCAAATCCTGGCTCAGGAATCCTACATCTTGCAACACGACCTAAGAACTCGTCTTTCCACCGATATATTTCAATCCAACCATCCTGATCATCTGTAATCGCTATCCACTCTTCGCTCCAGTCGCACGGCGCCACTGCATTGCTATGTCCACCACTCGTTGGAGTAGGATTCAGACAAATTTGCTTCTCGATCGATCCACAATCCCTGAGCCGAAACGCCGCTATGTAGCCCTGCAGGTCGAAGCTATTGGCTCGACTCGTCGCAAACAGATACTTGCCCGACCTTGTAAGAGAGCATACGTCGCTGCGATACATCGAGTCGTGCTTCGGAATTCCCGGTGGAATCAGAGGATATGAGTGGTGTGTGTAAACGGGCATGTGTGTTGCCGGGTCGATAACATATTCGCAAAGTCGATTACCGGCCTCCATGAGAGCGTATAAGTAATTCCCCGTCGGGTGCATGGCCACCCACCGCGGGTGATCCTTGGGATCGGGCGCATCTACACTTCCTACCAGCTCCACCTCCCCCGATGGTGCCTTCTTGTGTACCCATAGCTTGTTGGCTTTTAAGTCGGCAGAGTAGAGGTAGGTTTCTGTCGGATCAAATACCATACCGTGGATGCCTGTTTTCGGTTGATATGGATAATGTTGTATATCCTTTTCGAGAGCACCGGTGGACGACACGGAGAATACCGATCCATGTCCGGCATGAGTATAGAACGGGTTGCAGTATACGGCGTACGGAGGCTGTTTCGCGGCGAGTAAAAATATGGCCCGGGTGTTGGTCGTGGCCAAGCTTGCTTGAGCTATGTGCCGAACATCAGGGGTCAATTGCCGGGCAGGTTGGTTGGCTGGCCTATGCGAAACTTACGATCATGGTTCATGGGATGCGACGCTTCGTGAACGATTTCGGTCGGACTCTTGACAGCGAAACTGGACCATTTCTTCATGGCTGCGCCGTATATGTTCTTCTTGGCATGCTAAGATGACATAAACGTGAGTATACGTGGAATTGATATGAACCCGGACCTGAATTTGGCTTACATCAAAAGTCATCCACGAGATGGGCTCATTGTGAGGGATTTCAGTTCTCTTCACCAATTCCAATGTTAATTTCTCATCGTCGAATGCGACAGTGAAGATGGCTCCCGGTGGAGTCCATGTTCCTATCATCAAGTGATGAATCGGCATTTTCAACACTTCTCGTGATACAAGTTGGAGGTTTGTCTGATTCACAAATTATGACCGATGATTATTATCGACTCGAAACTATTGGCCGTAATCATAACATGGCATTCTTCAACGAAGACACAAATTAGCTTCAAGCTCAAAGCTGCACATCATATTTTCCCCAATGAATACCTTCATTAAAAAACGGCTAGTAAGCTAGGGGTTTCTACCAAGATCCCCCGCACCCACTTGACGATATCGTTGCCCCTCTCTTTTCTACCTTTCCCCTGTCTTGTATGGCTCGGATGGACGCTTACAGCATAAGCTATAACTTCGATGTGGGGAAATTCCGATGCTTCTTTGCAACAATAGCCACCTTTTCTTTCAAGGAATCGGCACCGGTGGCGGTAAATGGTCACGGCACACGGGTCAATTCTTTACTAGCTCGCTAGCTACCGAGTGGGTGGCTACATGCTGAATCTCCATCTGCCACGCTGCAGTGCCGGGTAAACGCTTCATCGCCAGACTTCCCCGCTATGTCGCAGTTTCGAGCCGCGAAGCTGCAGCAAAAAGGAATAATGATCCGCAGGTTCGCGTTATCAGGTAGACCCTGAATTTGCTATTGGCTCTTAATTTACGGTGATACTTTACCATAAAATATAAAATATCATAACGTACCTCGGAAGCTTACCTTAAAAGCTGAAAGGAACAAGTGTTACATATAGTTAGTACCTATAACCTAAACCTAGTCGAATTTCATGAATATGATGGCTGGCAAAATATGACATCACGGGAGTTATCCCTACATTTATTGGTACATAGTATACTTCAGAAAAAGGAAACTCCTTATGAGGATATCTCGATGAAACCGAAAACTAATTATTCCCCTGATCCACTCAACGGCCACTACATTATATAGCTCCTAAACCCGAGACAACACGCGACTCGGATTTGGAGGTTCTAGAAGTCCACCAAGTCCACCCTTTCCACCCTTTGAAGCGCACTACCTTCCTAAGGGCGATATATCACCCGGCGGGCAAATTGGTTACATCTCACTACCGCGAGGTCAATCCGATCCACATATAGAGCTCTTTCTAAAGACGGCGGGGTTTTTATTTTACTATTCAGGAACCAACCTATCATAGATGTTCCATTGCTCATACGGATGAACATTTGAAGGGATCGATGGCAAAACTTAAATGAGCTCGGAGCTGCTCACGGTGCTCACTCATCCGAAGTAGTCTTCTCCTCTCCTCTTCATATTACTTACTCTTCTTCTCTTGTGAAATATATCTTGCCCATTGTCTGGACGTTAGCCATTGTATATACACTTCCCTTCTTCTATTCGTAAATACCCGTACTGCTAGCATCATACACCTCATCTTCGGAATAATCCACCAACAGTCAAATTCACATTATGGCTCCCTCTGCTACCGGTGTGTCCAACGCGGCACAAGCTCCGAAGCCCTCCCGATTCGACCCTACATTTACCCAACATGTCATTGACACTATGGGTCCCAACACAACCGAGAGAAACCGGGTTGTTCTCTCAGCGCTAATCCGACACATCCATGACTTCGCCCGGGAAGTCGAGCTTACCATTGACGAATGGCTAGCTGGTGTCCGATACATCAATGCCGTCGGTCGTGTCTACTCTGAGTCGGGAGAAACGAGAAATGAAGCTCACCGATTGTCCGACATTCTTGGACTTGAGACGTATGAAAATCCCTGAATTAAAAGAATTGGTGATTTTAGACTAATACGTAAGATATAGATTGGTCGATGAGATCGCGCACAAGATTATCTCCGAAACTGAAGTCGACCCGACCTCCTCCGCCATCCTCGGACCCTTTTGGTCGCCCAACGCGCCGTTCCGCGAGAATGGAGGAACTATCATTCAAGACGCAGCTCCGAACGGACAAGTCGTGCTCATGCACGGTACCATCAGTGATCTAGTGACCGGAAAGCCGATCCCGAACGCCGTCTTTGATATCTGGCAAGCTTCGTCCAACGGAAAATACGATTTCCAGGACCCCAAGAACCAATCCCCGAATAATTTGAGGGGCAAATTCCGCGCCGATGAAAACGGCAAGTATTGGTTCTACTGCTACTATCCAACAGCGTATTCCCTGCCTACCGATGGTCCCTCGTACCAGCTACTGAATATGATGGACCGACACCCCATGCGCCCGGCGCATATTCACATTATGGTGAGTTTCCTCATTTAAACATAATTTACTATCACAGTTACAAGCTCTAATGGACATTGTCATAGGTCACACACCCAGAATACAAGGGCTGCACCACACAACTCTACCCCAAGGACGACCCGTGGCTATCATCCGACACCGTCTTCGCCGTCAAGGACGACCTAGTCGTCGACTTCAAGCCGCTTGAGGGCGACGACAAGGCCAAGCTTGAGCTTGACTACAATGTTATTCTAGCGCCTAAGGATTACAAGGGAAAGTCTTTCTAAATGAAATAGGGTAAAGCAAGATGAAATGAGGGTCTTACCAGGGCTTATGTATATATGAACACTTCGGAGACTTTCATTCTCCTCGTGTATAAGAGGTTCGGATAAGGCGAAGGGGGATGCTGGTTCGTGGTCACGAGCCAAGGAACCCAATTGGGAGTGACGCTCTAAAAAGAGAGACGATATATCCCTTTGTCATGATATAAGGGAATGGGCGTTACGCCTACCAAAATCGGTGGAAATCGCCGAAATAATGAGAAACGTCCACTACGATGACTTCAAAACATATCAGGCCCCTCTAGTGTGTGTTTACGAGTAAGCTTGAAAATACACATTGGCAATGCTGTTCCAGGTTGGAAGTATTAATACACATTAAGTATACTACACTAACACAACAATTACCCCCAAAGCCCATCACTTCCCACCGACAACAACAAGCGCACGTTAGTCAACAAGCCGATTCCTTAGGTACTCCTTCAACCCCAACTTGATATCGTGGTGAAACCTCTCTCTTATTACAATTAAGAGCAGAAGGCAATGCCATCAGAAGAATCCATACAGTACTGTCTAGGTGTGCACTGTTCCTTAATAGCCCAGTGTCCATCCTGATCACAAACTTCGACGGTTGGGCCGGCGCACCGTTGAAAGCCTAGCTTGGGGCATTCCTCAACCCTGGCGCTATAAAGTGCTTCCGATCGAGCGAATAGAGCGGCCGCGCTGCTAGCTTGTGCTGAGTTGTCGAAGTCGCATTTCACGCGTGTGTTGTAGAGTTGCTTGCAGTTGGGGCACTTTGATAGGTGAGTTAGTATTACTTCTGCAGAATAAGATATGTGTCTTAGGAGACTTACCGGACCGTAGTCTTCCCATTGACGCTCAGCAGAGCAAACCGAGATTCGGTCATTGTCACATCGTACCTCACCACCAAAACATGGATTGTCCAGCGCTACACCGGCGGCCGAAGCTACAGACGGAATGGGGGACGGAGTTGCTGATGGAGTCGGGGTCGGGGTCTCAGTCTCAAGAGGCTGGCAGAAAGTGTCATCTACACCATTGACACATTCGGAGCATTGCTGGATGCGGTCCCAAAGGCGTTGGGCATTGCATAACTCGAACCAATCGCCATCACATCGACGGTCACCTTCATTGCACTGGGGTGGGGCGGTAGGCTGCGGTGGCAGCGCTGTGGCCGGCGCGCAACTGACGGTCCCGTCGTTGTTGTCGACACATTCAATACACTCTTCAGCAAATTCCCACAAATGGGTTTTTTCATTGTAGATTTCCTCAGTGTTACCACTGCATCGCCTGTCTCCGGTGTGTGGTGTAGGAGGTGGCTGAGGGGCTGTTGAGGTCGCGGTTGTAGGGGCGCAGTTTACGGAGCCGTCATCGTTAGTAACACAGGCATCACATTGCTGGAAGTGTTGCCAGGTACCGAATGCGTCGCAGAGCTCTTCCCAGTCGTTATTGCAGCGTAATTCGCCCTCAACACACCGGGTCTGGCGGCCGAGAAGGGCCCCCTTCCCGTCGTTGCCATTGAAACTATACTTCTTTGCGGAGCCGGGTTTGAAGGTCCGAGTTGGAGTTAGACTAGGTTCCGGCGTCGAGACCGGGGTAGGGATGCCGATGGTGCGCTTCTTCTTCAATTCCAATTCCGGGGGAGCAGAGGAAGTAGTATCCTCGTCACACCAAGCTTCGCTGGTAGCTTCATTCTCGTTACACCACGATGGAAAAATGCAGAGACTCTCAGCCGTCCACGTACCACGGCCGTTACAGTAGTACACGGTGTTGCGATCACAAGTCCGTTCGCCGTGTTGGCAGGGGTGGTTGCTGAAGACAGGCTGTGACCGAGCCGACTCAGAAACGCGAGCTTGAAGGGTAGGAAGTATAACTCCCAGGGCCGGGGATGACAGGCCCAGGGTGGCCAGAAGAAGATATGAAGAATGTATCATGGTGGCAGTAGACAATGAAATCTATATGGACTGAACTGACTGACTGGAGGAGTTATGAGCAGGTTGGAAGGAAGGTAATCGTGAATTGTGTTATACGATATCAAGATGACAATTGCCTGAAAGTAATACCAAGAATGAATTGACCTTAATTCAAACGTACGAGCGAAGCGAAGCAAAGTTGAGTATATGTCCGTTTTTGCTTGCCTCCTAAGATATGACCCAAGAAGTAATAATGGATGGGGGATATGGATGGTCTTGGTATAAGTCTGATTGAATAAGAATTTAACTGGGTGATGGGAAGAGATGGGCTTTTGTAAAGAGGAAGAGAACGAACGAGGTAGTAACTTCTTACCTTTAATTGAGTTAGTAGTAGGAACGCCCTCAATTTGAAATGTCTCCTTCCCACCTATGCCGTTACCACTCAACGTTCATTCCTGCCAGGTGACTTTAGAGTTAAGCGCCATCTCTACCGAAGATATTAATGAAGCGACGTGGAGGCTCTTGCTCATACCCTTCTAAATAACCTAGCTATTATGGAAGGGACGATGAAGATACCCAACCCTTATCTTTACTTGGTTGCCGTCCTTTTAAATTCAGCACAGGCGCATCGTGAAGTCCGAAATGCATTGTCCAAATTCTTGGATTGCTCTTCCCTCTTCTCGCTTTGAGATCACGAGTTGGGAACGATGGAACATTTTATAAACCTCAATAACGTGGACGTTCTTATTAGTCGTTTTCCCTAGATTATTAAGTCCGAAGGTGAGTTATGGTGCGATCACCATCTCATCTTCAGAGTAGACTTCGGGCGACATGGCACGTCCCAAAGATTGAGCCAATTGCCGGGTTCAAATTTTAAGGCGAAGATAAGTGCGCCTGGGCGAATAATTTTACACTTTGAATTGATTAATGCTGAACGCATGTTATCGTCTCCTGCGGAGTCGTTTAAGAAACCAACGATATCGATATCGCAGTCTGTATTACGACCACTGCCTTCCTCTCTCCCTCAGCACACTAAGAATAGTGAGCTATCTGTATCATGAATTGGGCTTATACTCACTGCTTAGGCGGAACTGGTATTGGCCTTGATTGATATCTGAATTGAAATCTTCACTAATTGAGTACGAAAAGTTTCATGGATACAAAGCACTGGGAAGTTCGAAAACCTACGCTCTTACCTGCGACCGCAATCGCAGCTGTAATTAACTTCAGATTAGGGGACCATTTCCTTGTGTCGGACCTGTAGAGGACAGTGTTCCAATATAATTTTTCTTCTTTGAAACCAATCCTTCTGCAAGCCAGATTGGCCGCGTAAGCTATGATGGTCCACCGTACCGTCCTACCTAGGTGTATGCGATTTGTTTGGAAGTTGGTGGAACATGTGAAACTCTTGTCTTCCTTATAGCTTACCACCGCAATCATCGTACGGCTTCCAATCAACTAGTTATCTATAACTATTTTCCTTGATTTCTCCGACTTGGCAAATTTCTTGGGTTTTTATCTTGTGATCCCTTAGCTTGAAAGAGTGGTGTGTCTTGTGGTTAAGAGAGACTACCCAGGTAATAGCCAAGATGATTAGTTTACTTTCAAGATTAGGATGCGTTTAGCTTTACAGAGCAAAGGAAGAACATGAAATCGACTTACACATGTGATATGAGAGTAAAATGTATCATGAGATTCCAAATGAAGCATTAACAAACGAATCAAAATCATTAAGGCCAATTAAGTTATTTTAGATTACCAATGTTTTATACACTGAGGTATGAATGTACTGTGAAACTAAACAAAAAGGCTTATTATTATTACCCTTCCGCCAAGAAAAGTGTAACCCCGCATCTTCAGCTACCTTATTTGCTATCCTAGGCGGGTTAGTATCCCCAATTTCCCCCAAATCCCCCCATTGTTTAGCGCTACCCTCCTTCTACCTACAGTGGAATGGGGTTCTAAATTCTTTCGTCATACGCAATAGCATTCGGAAGTTATAGCCCATCGAGCCTCACAACCTATACCTTCCTATTCTCCTAACTTGTCGCATTGTGCCTACCATGATCAACCTAAGTTAGACTAATTGGGTAATAGGTATAAGTTAGTTGAAGATAATGTGTTGTAACTGCTGCTCGCCTATCTTTTGAGTGACAGGGATGTTCCCTTGTTCGGCGACCCGTGATCACCTCATCAAGGACCCTCAATCCTAATAACGATCCTCTTTACCTCTTTTCTTTCAATTCTACAACTTTATTTGTTTTTGACATTTAATGTTAATTTATCAAACATCTACTACAATCAGACTATATATTATATAATTAAACATATTCAGATATATCGCGCTCGCGCGCAAACTATTCCCTATCGTTGGGGCGTTTGCTTGTGTTGGTGTCGCCCGTCGCCGCAGTTGCTGCTGTCGCGGCGCGCGCTGCGCTGAATCTCACCCGATCGACATACATCGGTCGTGCGCGGCCTAACAGCCACAATCACAGCACATCATGGCCACTATAGCACCAACGGTGACGGAGACTTTATTGTCGACCGTTACTGTATCAAGCGCTCCAGCTGCTACTACGACCGGTCCCGCCCCTCAAGGAGGTATCTTGGAAGGTGTTCTGCCGAATACGTTCATTTCTTCGAATCCTATTCAGCTCTTCATCATTCAGGTAAGATGCCACTATTGTTTTGACCTATTACATTTGTAATCAAGTACGCATTATCTTAATGCTCTAACCGTAGAAGAGATTTCGGGTGTATAAAATTTTAGAAATACTAACTCCTTTGTTTAGGCCGGTATCATCATCATACTATGCCGTATTCTTCACTACCCGCTATCGCTTCTGAACCAGCCTCGCGTCATCGCGGAGGTTATTGGTGGTATCCTCCTGGGTCCCTCCGTTTTGGCTCGCATTCCAGGCTTTCAAAAGGCCATTTTCCCGACTGAGTCTATGGCCGTCTTGAACAATGCCGCGAATCTAGGTCTCATTCTATTCCTCTTTCTCATTGGTCTAGAGGTTGATATCCGCATGTTCACTTCCAATTGGCGCGTCGCTTTATGTGTAGGTCTAGCTGGAATGATATTACCGTTTGGCTTGGGCTGCGCTATCGCTTGGGGTCTTTATAACCAATTCCACAATGATGGCAACACCGCTGATATCAATTTCGGCGTCTATGCTCTCTTCATCGGTACCGCATTAGCCATCACGGCTTTCCCCGTACTCTGCCGTATCCTATCCGAGCTTAATATGCTGGGAACCCCTGTTGGTGTCACCGTCTTAGCAGCTGGTGTTGGAAACGATGTGGTTGGCTGGATTCTACTCGCGCTCTGCGTCGCATTGGTCAATAATAGTTCTGGCTTGACCGCGCTCTGGGTTCTCCTTGTCGCTGTCGGCTGGGTACTGTTCCTAGTCTTTGCCGTCAAGCCAGTATTTCACTGGGCTTTACGGAAGACGGGTAGCATCCAAAATGGTCCGACACAGGGCATGATTGCCGTCACCATCTTACTAGTACTCACCTCAGCTTGGTTCACAAGTAAGTAAAATATTGATTTCAGTCCCCAAGTGGATGGTACTGACTTTTCCTAGGTATGATCGGTGTACATGCAATTTTTGGCGCTTTTCTAGTTGGCCTAATCTGCCCACACGATGGCGGCTTCGCTATTCATGTAACAGAGAAGATCGAGGATCTTGTGTCGGTTCTTCTACTACCCCTCTACTTCGCACTGTCTGGGTTGAGCACGGATCTCGGCCTCCTAAATGATGGTATCACCTGGGCGTACGTGATTGGCGTTATTGCCGTTGCTTTCTCAGGTAAGATCATCGGTGGTACATTGGCAGCTAAGGCAATGAAGCTCGTCTGGAGGGAGAGTTTTGCGATAGGCGCACTGATGAGTTGCAAAGGTTTGGTGGAACTCATCGTTCTAGTAAGTTATTTACCTTAACTAACATAAGTCATTATAGCGTATTTGCTAATTGTTTCTATAGAATATTGGCCTTCAGGCGAGGATTCTATCTAAGAAGACATTTACCATATTCGTCGTCATGGCTTTAGTTACTACAGTGTGCACGACGCCATTGACGAAGTGGCTGTATCCGCCGTGGTACAGGAAGAAGCTCGAGCAGTGGAAGCGGGGTGAAATCGATTGGGATGGAAAACCACTGCAACATGACGACACCAGCCACTCCGATTCTATTGCTCAGATCCAGGATACCAAGATACGCCGTCTTTTGGTTTACCTACGTTTGGATAGTCTGCCGAGTCTTTTCACATTTATTTCTCTTTTAGGCGACGAACACGTTACACCAAGATCCGAGCCCCTAGACTCTGGTGCAAATAAGGATGCTGGTGAAACAGTGGTTATTCGGAAGCGACCTCTCGAAGTCCATGGTCTGCGTATCGTCGAGCTTACGGAACGTACATCATCCGTGATGAAAGTCACTGGAGGCGATGACCATTTTAGGAGAGATCCTGTTTTAAATGCCTTCCGAACCTTTTCTCAACTGCATGACGTGGCGGTATCGGGCAACGTTGTCATTGCCCCGGAAGATTCTTATGCTCGGACCGTCGTCACACAAGCTTCAAACCAAGAGTCCGATTTTGTATTAGTACCATGGAGTGAAGGCGGAAGCAATAAGGAAGACCAATCCATTTCCTTCAGGGTTTCCTCGGAAGACCGCTTTTCAGGAAAAACTCACCTCGAGTTTATCCAAACAGTATTATCCAAGGCTGTTTGTACCACGGGCGTATTCATCGACGGTGGATTTAGTGGCAATCGGCCGGCAGATGAAGGTCGTCCGAGTCTACCTCGGACTATCAGCAACGTTTCGATGCGTAGCCAGAGAGAAGCTGTCATTCCGCCCCTCGCGGATAAATCACACAAGATCTTCTTCCCCTATCTCGGAGGTGTCGACGACCGAGCTGCATTGCGTTTCGTTCTTCAGCTTGCCAAAAACCCACTTATCACACTCACAATCGCTCACTTGAGCTGCGCTGAAGGTGATGATGAAATCGTGGCCGTCTCGGAGGGTAACTTGGATCCTCTCTCACCGATGTCTCTCGATAAGAATGTAATCAACACCGAAATAACTGCCCATGACACGTCTCTCTTAGCCACGCTGCAATCTAACCTTTCACCTGAGCTTGCCGATCGTGTGAAGTTCACAGAAGTTTCAGTTACCGCCAACTCGGCTGTCAGCGAGGTGACCAAGCTAGCGAAGGAGACTGTTGGGAAGAACTTACGTAACGCAGGTGATGTTGTCGTAGTTGGGCGTAGGCATCCTCGACTTCCCGCCGTGTTGCGCTCAATAGACCAGAGCAGTACGGAATACGACATGCAGAAGACTATTGGTGTTTTTGGTCAAGCTTTGGCTATGAGTGATGTAAAGGCAAGCGTACTAGTTATCCAAGCTGGAGGCTCAGGACCCGAATCATGATTTCTTTTATCGGTTCAGATATTGCAAGAGGTAGATTCCCAGACAGGAGTTCCATATACTGATTTTATTTATGTGTATTTAGCCTTGTGTTATAGTATTAACGCGGGTAATTGGGAATGTGGAATTGTATAAAGGATACAGCGGATAGGCACATCGCTCCAGCCTAGCCATACGATACACCTTTGAATTCAATAAATTCATTCCATGAACAAGAACACGAGGATCCCGCCAATGGTATACTACTTATGACGCGAAGAGAATGGAACCTGATAAGCAGCTTTACGCATAACATACCTAACCTGGCGGCTGCTTACTCCGCTCGCCGTGTGCACAGATAGGTAGGTATTTCATGCCTTGTCCTGGCAGAGTGACATCCCATCTGACGGTCAGCGTGTCAGCATCGTCAGCCCTATACAGCACTTACATATGTATGCCGTACCGTACCGGATCATCGGGATATAGTTCTTACTACTTTATCCCACGAGAGCGGGGCGTGGCGTTTCGCTTTTTTTCTTTTTTGCTTCTTTCGCATTTATTATTCTACGGAATGGTCTTTATTCCACCGTATCCGGTTACGATGCGAAATACGAGCGGCCAAGAAGAACAACCACGGCTACGTATATTTCCAACAAGGGTAAAGAAATGCGCTGCCTAATAGCCCGATTTTTGGTTTTAATTCTAGACCATAGCCACAGACATCATTGCTTCGTCCAGTTGACCGATAGCAGTGACGCAATGGCGATATTCGGCCAATCCTAGACGGACGGCGCTAGCGGACTCGTCGTATTCTCCATCGCTTCATCTCGTCGTAAAAAGCAAAAAAGGCCAAGCCCTCATATAAAATTTGGGGCTTCTATCTCCGGGACATTACATGTCTATCAGAGGTGTACGTCTATCCTCTCCGTACTCCGTGCCCTGTCTATTCCTACGAGCTAGTTAGGTAGTTTGATTGTTAATCGGCATCCCAAACCTATCTAGTGTACGAAGCTATTGACCTACCTACATAGACCTAGTTCAAAGGTATCGATGCTGGATCACATTGCGCTGTTGGCATTCGACGCCTTCGCCAGCCAACAATGTGGGGAATAGAGCGAGCAGGCAATATCTCTAAATACATCCATTCATACATGTCTCATGCGTACCTAGCTAACGCCCCAAAGTTTATGGTCAGGCAACCAAATTACTGTATACACAAAAGACCAATCGCAAGGGTCGCTAAGTACCGCCGAATCCTTCGGGATCGGAGGCGACGTAGAATCTCAAAATTCATGATTGGAGTATACTAGATCCATCAATCAGATCACTAACGAAACAGAAGGAAGGGGGTCTAGATACGGAAGAATAAAGGCAAGGAAGCAATTGGACCCCTATACCATCCTCCCGGTCCGTTGGAGTATACTATCTATACTATTTACCTACACACAGACGTGCATTCGTCACCAATGTTTCGAAAGTACCTACTTACCTACCTAACCCATCGTTAGCCTGCCGTATACTCCCACTTTTACGCCCCCATTCGGTCCCGTCGAAGCGGCACGGTTCGTCTGATGTGCTTGGTAGACAATACGGCAGTGATAATGAACAAGAATAACAGTAATAATAGATAATTAACCAACTAACCAACACACATCCGAGTCAAGGCCTAAAACGGGTAGAAGAATCGAAACTTCCTACCTAGTCCCGACTTTTCTGCTAAAACCCGGTCAAAGACCGATTCCTTCTCATTACTTCCTGCTAAGTATGTAGATACTTACTACGCACCGCGCCCCAGGAACTCGGATGCTAGAACTTGTCCGAGATACGCATGTGTATGTCTAGATGTTAGGAGGAATATTTGCATAGACAATGTGCCTTCTATCGAGATACTAAGGTAGTCTCGCCGAAAAGCCATTCACCAATCAATCGATACATTACTTCCTCCACAGTAGACAACTTGAATCGAACGCAAGGGAGGAGAGCGCGTCAGACGCACGTGGCTATGGGCTATTCATAGTGCAGCCGCAGTTGTAGCCGGGTCTAAATGTATTGGTGCGTGCTAGGTACGGAGGAAACTCCCTTACGTGGGTAGAACAGACGAAAGACATATCACACAGACCACATACGTATTTAATCTTGCCACAGGCAGTTGATTGCGAGAATTGTTCTAGAATTAGAGCCGTAATGAGAACTTGTTTTAGAAAACGAGGCGTTGAAACATGAAACAATGTTTGCCTGATATGAAAGGCGGGCTTGGTGAAAAATCGTTAGTTCGGTTCAGCTTAGCTAGCCACAATTCTTGCCATAGATCATGCGTAGGTATATCGTATGTACGTATACGATACGCTTCCTTTGCCGCGGGCAAAGAAGGAGGTGGCTGGCAAATGGGAGATGGGATGAATCAAATCAATCAAATTCATGCCTTCACGATGCGGAGAAGGAAGGAAATAAACGAGACACATGGAGATGCTGCTGTATCACCTATCACGATCTGACTGATTGACAAATGCGAAAGCCACAACGTTTCTACACAAGCAACGGTGGTCGGCGTAGGAGGCTGCTCCGCTAGAGATACCAATCATCCTAATGAATTACGCCAAAGCGGCATGTCGCCGCTCTACATCTACAGCTACAAAGTACCCTACCTACTTCCCCTTGCTGTCATGTGAAAAAAGGTGCCTATTCTAGATTCCATCTCCGTCTTCTATCCCCATATCTCGCTTCCTTCTTGTGTCACTTACCTAGCACCTATTCAGGTAGTCAATCCTGAAGGCAATGACCCGCTATACGTCATGTACGAACATACGCGCTGGGGACCTTGTTTCGCATCTCCGTTCCTGGTTCCGATTCCGATTCCGTCCTCCTTCCCATCTCCACCCGTTACGTACTATAGTAGTATATAAAACGTAGGGAAAAGGGAAAAAAAAAGCAAATAATGCAAGAAGAAAGGAATAAAATTCCCCACGCTTTCGACGGACCGTCACACAATAGGTACGTAGCGCGCCCCAATTCCGCGCTGCTGGGTGGTGGATCCCGACCGTCTGTTCGTTCCATAAAGCCTGTTTTCGTGATAATTATCCCGTTCATATTGTACCTGTCCATGCCCACCATTAGTCCCGCTTCCTCATTGCAATAGTAGCAGCGGCTACGTCAAGCGTCGCCGCGCTAGTTTCAGAACCAAAATCCTCCCATCAGGGCCGAACCATCCATCTATCTATCTATTAGCTAGGCTGCTAGGTAGGTAGGGAAGTTGACGGGTTCATTAGTTAGCCTGGTGGGATGCCGGCGCGTTCCTACTTGTGTATTAGAAACGGAACGCCTCGCCTCGCCTCGCCTTGTAGAATGAAACGAGAACAAAAATAAAAAAAATTGTTCTATTTTAGCTCGCTTTTTGCTGCCGTCCGCGTGCAAGCGCCTCTTACTGGTTGAGCCTAGTCTGGGCCTCTAGAGCTATCTGCTCCGGGCGCGCTGGTAGGAACATTGGAAGATCCTAGTGATAGAGGCGCACCGTGGTAGTGCCGAAAGAATGCGAGTGCGGCTCGCCTTGCCTTCCTTATGGTAACGATTTTCTATCGCCCCACGAGTTTATTTAGGCATTCTTTGCCGGGCAGCTTTCTCGCACGAGTTGTCACAAAATTCGGGGGCTGAAAATAAGAGAAGTGACCAGGCCTCATGGGCCAGACAGCTAGATCTGAGATCCTAGTTCTCACTCATGAGATGGGTTTATTTGTTAAAATCTCTCTAGACCGGAATAGTTTTAGAGAAGGATAGAGATGTAGTAATTAGAGTGGGCAGAAGGATTCTTGTTAGCATCATAATGTAGCGTATGTTATTAAACTCACGCCTTATCTTTCTGCAACGATTAACATGTGCGCCCTGATGATTGCCTAAGGGAAATTGTCCTTCGTCGTACACGAAAATATGCCGGCACTCAAACCGAAAGTCGCACGAGCACACTTGCGAAACGAACATTGCGAACGACCCATCATCGTCATAGATAGAAACACGGCTGAGCAAAAGGTTGTAGTTAGTCTGGGGTAGGTTACGTCGAGCCACAATGCCTATACGGAATCTCGTCTAAGGACGGGATGGGGGCGGTTTGATGGCTTGCAGGCAAAGCAGGCTACGATTTGAAAAAGTCCCGTGTGCACCGAAAAGGGACGCAGTCCTTTCGGTCCCCATCTTCGTCCAGGTCGCTTTGGGAAATACGCCCAGGTTTCACAACATTACAGCCTTCGAAAAAGAGAGAAAATACTACTGACACATTATGGAGAGAGATTGAAGATCGCGGTCTCGAAACCGACTCCATACTGCGACGCTAAAAATCGGGCGCCTCGGATTCCAACTGCGATGCTGTGCCGCACGCGCAATTTGCGATGGCTGCTATGGCGTTGCAATGGTAGCGTTGCGAACTTCCAAGTATGGATCTGCCCCAGCACCACCTGACAGCCTAAGGGGGCACCCAGGTCGGTTTCGTATGCTCCTATGCCACGTTGTTGATCTGATCGGTGGGCTTCGAGATTGGTCGATCGTCCTATTCCGGCAATATTACTCGAAGCTAGGCGACCAACCTAAGGGTCCTTCAGGGGGTATATGTCCATAAATTATTAATCTATTCATGGTAGAACAACTTTGGAATTCCTAGGTGAAGGACGGAAATCATGCGAGCACCAATTCTCTAATGAGATTCGTCATAGGCATGGCGGGGGGCGTCTCCTTGAGACGAGCTAATTCCGCAGATATTGGTATAATAATAATTATGGTGCGTTATGTGGCGTAGTGTATGTTCGATTTGTGATATATCTGCCCAAGCCTCGGAACAGGGTGTGCGGTCCGTGACTTTTTTCTACCTTGATGGTATCCACGATATGTAGCCCCATCCGCAGGTCTCAGCCTTCAGGTGCCGGCCGACAAAGTACTTGACTGGGTAGTCCTTGGTAGATTGCCTTGTGTTCCTTGTGTTCCTTGTGCTTGTGGGCGCTATTCGGCTTTGATGGAGTTTTAGGGGTGTTTGTGCCCTATTCTAATGGAGAATAAAAGAGAGTTCTGACAACGGCCCCGGACGATGCCAGGGGCATTATTCGAACTAAAGCCAAGGTATACACTTTTAAGCATATATTAGTTCTCCCAAGACCCAATACCAAGCTTGTACAGCCCGGTCGACAGCTGAAAAGTCCCATCGCGGAATGCTTTCGTCTCATTGGGCGACGGGTACGATGAGCAAATTGGTTAGGCCAAAAATGGCACAGCGCTGGGTCCTACATCTCCAACTTACATATGTACAGTGTCCTTTCGACAAGGTCGACAGTGTCGCGCAAAAGAAGGCTGGATCTAGCGTCTTCGCTTGTCTGTAATGTAGATGGTGATCGTCAATGGGATATCCTTCCTTGGTACCTCGTGGGAGGCACTATCCGGCACACCCAACAGCCCTAAGGTCCGAAGGTTGCCGGAGGCTTTCTGAAGCCCGAAGCCACCGGACGTATTGACTAAATGGGCAGTTTATGCGACGAATCCACCACGTTGGCAAGTCGCATGTATGTTATCGTCATGTTTTCGGAGCCGATTGCGCTGCAGAAGAGTCAAGGATAACATTCCCCCTTTACTTGTATGATAGACAGGAACGGAATGCTGTTTTCTTGAGCGCGTTGCCTACTAATTGCACGTGGTATTTCCGAGCTTACCGGTGTTGTCTTGCGGATTGCGGATCGGACCGAGCTTACGAACGAGTTTCGCCTCGAAATCAATAGCCGGTCGTCGGTAATAATCTGTAGTAAGTAGCCTCTACTTATCGCGTAAAGATCCATGTTAGAAAGCATCGCATGATTTACATCGCGTAGCACAAAAGAAAAGATGAGAAATCATAAAATCACAAAATCCTCCACTTCTACATTTCCATCTCCACCTCCACTAGAACCCTCGGACGCGAATTAACGAAATAAAGTGGTCGTCCAGTGATGTACATACGTCCCTAGGCAGCTAGCTAGGAAGGATGTAACTAGGTACCATTATCATGAATGTGAAAAATTGGGGGCCAAGAAGCCCAGAATTAGAAGGCCTTGGCGAATGGACACTCTGCCCTTGACAACTCATTCATCAGGCTCCCATGAAAAGAAAATAGAGTTGACATGGTCATTAATTAGGAATTGCGGCGAAGTCGCGTCTTTCGGTACGAAGCTTCCGACTGCCTTTCAAGTTTCAAATGAAACTATGAAACTATTCTAGCGCTGTAGTGATTAAATGATTGGGACGCCGATGATGACATTCAAAGCCCGGATGCTTCCGTTCGCTATGTAAGCTCGATATTGTTCAGATCCCCGGTGGTGGGTGAGAGGCGGTACTTGTATCCCGGTATTTCGCGATCGCACGCGGAGTAGGCAGATAGGGCCGCTTGGGCCGGGTGACCGGGTAAGGCACAACATCAGATAGAGGGATATATAGAGTGCCTACCTAGGTACGGCCTGACGTGTTCTAGATAAGAGAGGGTCTAGAACCCCGCCATGGGCTACGTAAACTGATCATGAGCCGTCGTTTGACGCCTTGATACACATCGCTTGCAGACGCCGTATACTACCTGGATGCTGCCCGGTTTCATATCCTCCAAATTTACTGTAATGAAGAGGGGTACATGTTCCTCCTGTGAAAAGACGAGTTCGTACGACGAACAGGTGGCTGAAAGCTGCGCTACTGTATACCGATACGAAATGAGACTAGTAGGGCAAGTTTGGTAGTAGCCTAGGAGGTTGTCCTTAATTCCTTAATACCAAACGCATAGGAATGTAATTCACTATCCTGCAAAACGGAAGATATGGCGTTCGATACGTCTTGGCCGTATTGATTCTTTGGAAACTCAATGCTGTGTTGAATCCTTTCACGTGCACAGCCTGGTGCTCGCGCAGGCGTAAGACTATGATAGGCGCGAGGACCTAGACGTGTAATTTGAATTGATACGGCGTATATTGCTTCGCAATCAATTAGAGTGACGTATTAATGCGATATTACGGCGCGTTTGCGGCATCCTGACATAGACCGAAAACGAGAACGAAATGACAGGGCCAACAGCCAAGCCGTTACGCCTTAACTGCCCAGGTAGTTAGTTGACTGGGGAGCATTGACCAGGACAAGATTCCTCTTATCGGCCGAGTTGTCAATCAACCGGCTATCTGCCGCGTTCTGCGGTGTACTATGTATACTGAAAAAAAAAAAGTGAGGCGTGGGCTGTGACGTCGCTTTGATGCACGGAAGACGAAAGAGCGGAAGCAGGTAGAAGGCTAAGGCTCCGCAAGTGTTAGATTTAGCGGTGGACAAAAATGCGGGCGGGCTGGCTGAAATGGAAAGACGACATTCGCTGGTGTGGTTCAATGTGGTCAATAGTGATGTTTTCCTCCTTCAAAGAGTCACGAGATTGGGGAATGTTTGGGATTGTGGATGGTGGATGGCTGAGCAAAGCTGAGATGGCGGTAAGTGTATTGTACCGTATTATTTATTTATTTACTTATTTATTAGTATTGTATTATGTTGCGTCGCGTTGCGTTGTGCTGAGCTGTAAATGGATATATTCATGTATGTACCTAAGTAGGTAAGTAAATATGTGTGTGGATGTACGTATGTAATGTGATATGCGCACGTCAAGGGGAAAAAAAAAAGTCCGGGTTCTAGGCGTTGGTAAAGACAAAGTAATGAATGTCTTGGGTTTGGTAGACGCTATGCGAGAGGGATGATGTCGTAGGATCCAACATGAGTCGACGGATGATACTAGGTAGTAGTCAACTGAGTTAAGTAGACAGGTATTAGATGGTAGTCTAGGCGAGGTTGGCCGAGAAGAGCCTCAAAATAATAGAAAGGCAGGGGGGTGTGTAAGAAGAAAAAAAAAAGGACAGGAAAGGGAAGAGGTGACAGAATGCGCCTCGCGTTACGCCTGAGGCTAAAGCGCGTCACCGTACCGTGGAAAGAGAGATTCAATGAGATAGATGCGATTTGTATGTATGTATGTAGGTATGTAGGTATGTAGTGTGTAGTGTGTGTGGTATGTACGAATGTAATGTACATTACGCATCGGTGCGTGTCGATGCGTATCGATCTTGTATGTGTAATGGTAAGGTATGGTTAGCAAAATGTCTGTGTGTTCTTGTCAAGTCAAGGGTATGGGAATTGTAGATGGTGTAGGTAAATTGTATGTGGAGGGTACAAGAAAAGAATTAAATGTCTAGGTTTTTGTCAAGGGAGATGAACTTCAGACAACGTGGTTGTGTTGCAGATCGGGATTTGAGCGTCTGTTGGGCTGCAGATTGGCAACTTCGACCGTCTGTCAGTCACAGAAGGCACCCTGCAAGCCCTTGCAAGCTCTATCGGCCGACCGCCAGTCTCCCATACAAGTGCTCGCACTGAGAGGGAAACACCCATGTAAAAAGCGGTGGGCTCGGGGTCTCATGCAGTGCAGTCTGTGCTTCGCCGCTCGAAAGAACCACCCACCTGCAACCTTGCTGCTAGTGCGTGTACGTACCGAAGTACTCATGTATGCAAAACCCACGCAAAGAATCTCCAGTCTACATTATGTATGTACATACATACATATCATACGAAGCTCGGAGCTAAAAAGGACATACATATATATCAATGTACATACGTACCCCCTCTATCCTTGTCATCCCCAGTATGCCCCAGGGAGAGCTTTATGCCCCACTTTCCCAAGCGATGATTCAATCTGGAAACCCAAACCATAACTTATTGGTTCGTCGAACGATTCGATGACCGAATTAGGCTTGTACTTCCCTTCGTTATGGAAAGTACGGGACTATGGGACGTGCCTAAATCGATGTTCCGCCAACCCCAGCTGCAGGCCGCAGGTCACGCTACAAAGTCCCCTTGTAACACAACAGCCACGAAAGGACACAAGAATCTCCAGACTTTCGTGTTACGAGCTTAATTAACCCTATTTTTCATTGTCTATGTACAGTACTTTTGATCAATGAGGCTAGGTCGTGGAGTTAATTCTATATAGATTTGAATTGACCGGTTTCAATTGAAAAGTGCACATATAGATATACTTGATCAATTGCATTCAATTCGTACCTAGGTACCTAGGTATATACGGATGAAGAGCTATCCGTATCAATAGCTTAAGCATTGAATGCACGTATTATGGTAAGCAAAAAATAAACTTCTTTACAAAGAAAGCGAAAAGATTACTTACACAATACGAACCATAAGCATATCTCTCCTTTTTTTCACCAGGTACGCACTTAAAATATGCATGTAATATTCGGTACCTATCTTCGTCGCAGATCATAAGCGACGTATGTAGTGTAGAACATGTACATAGTATTAGCAAGGCTAAATGTAGCCAAATTACTATTGTTACGCAAGAATATAGTGGATACATAGAACCAACGGCTACCCGTAGAGAGACTTAATATTCTTCATGTGGTAATTCCGCCCGTTATAGCGCGGAATGCGGAAATGGAGCGCGAAAAGACCGCTCGCTCGTTCGTTCTCTATCGCATCGCGTCGTACTTAACTAACTAATCCTTGCTATTTTGCTTTTCTTTGCCCATGTCCCAACGTCAATTTATCCCCGTTCCCCCATGTCATAAAAGGTGTATACCTAACGCCGATGCGATGCAATGGGTGGGAAGAAGAATCCATGTCTTAGCGCCAAACCCGCACATCCCTAACATACGTACATACGGACTTACATATCTAGGCTTAAGGCAAGACAATGATGCAACATCGGTTTGTTATGCGAGGCAAGACTTTGCGAGGCTTTATATCGTTGTTTCTTCTATACGGGGTGCAGAATATACAGCCTTGGGTTGATCGGAAAAGCGATAGATCGGTCAAGAGGTCATCAATAGTCGTACGAACGTCGGCCGACGGCTTCTGAATTTTTGAATGTTTTTCGGGATTTGTCTGTGCGCCGGACAAGTTCAAAGAGCGAATTGGCCACCTACCGTTGCATTTTTCCAGTTGTTATTATCTCCAATTGGGCGAGACTGTGGGTTGAAAGCCTTTGTGTAGCAACGGAATCACACCCAAGTTTAAGTCCGATATTGAAGAGAGCGAGCACCTTGGCGTTACACGGGGCAGCTGATTAACTCGCACACCATGAGCTATTCTAACTGGCAATAACACGCGGATAATTGCCCAAGGTGTGGCTGGAGTCCTGGACAAAGCTCGGAGCGGGAAATGAACAACGGCGATAATTGATACGCTGCAACGTCTGATACAAATCCCATGTTCGCCTATTCGCCTATTCGCAACGAAACACCAAACACAGCTAAGTCAATTCAACTATGTATGTAATATAACTTGATGATCTATATGTGAGGTAGGTAGTAGATTAACGGTGTATGCAATCATAGCTGAAATCAGAAAGCATCCTTTTGCTCGCATGTCTGCAAATAGAAATGTCGTATTGATATGACCAAGCAAAGGCCTAAAGATACTCTGTATGTAGGTAGGGAACGTAGGGAATCGTCAAATTGCTATCAGCCTCATAGGCTATCTCTGATATACCCGCGCGTGTTATAGTATGTAATACTATTTTACCTAGCGTAGGTACAACATGTATGATAAGAAGACTAATAGATTAGAAAGGTAAGATAGAGTTAATTCGGGATAGGTATGAGACTATACCGGGTCAAGTTATAAGGAGGGGAACTAAATACTAGTCTCTCATTGGTTCGTAACAGATGAGCTTTCCTCAGCCCTATGGCTAAAAACTATACCAACCATGTGTATGAGAAGCGGCGACCCCGAAGACCCGCTAACTTAGTAGCGAAATAAGCTTGGCTAATCCCCACAGCTAGTACCTTAGCGCCAGAGGTCCTCGGTAACTGGTGTATGTTGAGTAATAAAAATAGTGTAGGGAGGTTCTATCTAGGTACTTTAAGATAAGTACTTCCATATATTTGGTAGAGGTTGCGGATTGATGTACCTAACTACTGCACTAGGCGGTGTTCTGCGTTGCATCTCGTGCGTCAGTTAATTTATCTAGACCGCTACAACGGTTTAGTGTTAGCTGTGTTCAACACCGTTGTGTCCATTATCGCCGCCTATTACTATCGGTGATGTGTTGTTGTTACTGATCCCGCTGCGGGGACAACGTGACAACGTGACAGAAAAAAGAAAAAAGTTAGATAGGAGTTTGACGCCATCGCAGGTAATTCCTTGCGATACTATCACTATCTTGTCCCCCCCCCTTTAGGCATATTCTACCCCACGAACAACTGGCGATGGTAACTCTCCAAAATTCAATAGTCTAGACTCGGGCTTTGAATTGTTTACATAGACCGAATATATGCTATTGCAATGTAGTAACTCCCCGGGCGCGTAACATACCTTAATCTATAGGTAAAAACCCCATGTGCCTGACGCTTACGTACATGTGATAGATAGTAACGGCAATAAAGTGCGGATGTCATCTCAGCCCTATGAATACTTGGAGAAGATGGCATTTGATGTGTAGATACCTACCTAAAATGATGCTCGTACATAATGCCCTTGGTAGGTATTATACATGACGTTTGGGTGTGAGATACATCCGAGTCAATGTGTGTATACGTATGTATTAAATTGGGAGGAGAAAAAAGATGGGGGAATAGGCAAGCTAATACACGTAAGAATCGAAGTGTACGTAAGTACCTTGATACCGTAGCCCGTAACATTAACTATTGGGTAGTATAGGTACGTGGTATAGGTACATACATGGAGGTGGTGTGATGCTGGATAGAGAAGTACTAGGGTCTTTTATTAAGACGGGTGCGGTCTTGGCACGACCCAATACCATAGGCACGGGTTCAGTCAGCACCCATTCAGGTTCGTTCCAGCAAGCCGAAAAGAGGGTAAAGGGAGCTTTCCTATTACAACAATACAATAAGTTACCTACCTTCCAAAGGTATCTTACATAGTTCTAATTGATGCATCCTATACCTAGTAATGAACACATACAAGCCATCGCTGCACATATATACATATAAACTTGATGTCAATGTTTATTAAATAAAAAGAAACGGATAGACTGGTATAATCTTTCGTGGTTCGCATGTTATTACCGATATAATTTTACCGGGTTCGGCGCTCGGAGTGACAAGACTCGAAGTCGGTATAGAATAGGTCTGATGACTAAAATTATCCGTATACGATCCACTCATGTCGAATTTGCATCTCCGGCAACCGAACAATGACTCTTCGGCGAGAAGGTACATCAATCAGTGTGGAATTGCACCGCTGTTTGCTGTTGCGCATAGGGCGTGCATAATAGTACCTAGAGTAGACCATGGTATGGCATCATTAACTACGTTTTAGGGGATCTTATTTGTCGTATTCTGGCTCTGTAAATGGTAAGTAAGAGAAAAGTACTCTACATGCATCTCAGATTATACCAAGGTACATACATGAGCGAGGCGCTTGGTGTGTTAATGCTACATAAGTTAAAATGGATGGGAATAAAAATAAATAAAATAGGCTGGGTACTTATGTCTATTTTACCAAATGCGGTATAAGGTCCAACACTTATTGCAGCGTTGCCACTTTCCTAAAATGGGGAATTAGCCCGTATTAAATTAGCTGCCGCCTTACGAGCTTTGCTCATACTCCGTAAGTACCTTCATAGCCCTGGAGGTATCCATTAATTATACTAGTAGCTCCACTGAATTAAGAGTGCGGGAGTGTTTTAGGTACCGATTAGTAAGTACCTAGCTACTTGAAAAGACCCTAGCATACGAAATTTAAGCACCGTCCGGTGGATATACGATGGACGATGGATGTACTTAGGTACTTCCAACACCTACCTATTCACATAAGTAACACTTATAAATCCAAAGTCCTAAGCGGATGTAGGCCCATTCTCCAGATTAAACCCGTAATGCGATAGCGTCCGAAGGGAAGGGGTCTCCATCCTTCTTTGGGGGGCATACAAGGGTTTGTGTCCATAACAGTTGGACTTGATCGTATATTGCGTTCCAATCGTTGCTATTGATGTTGAGGGAATCTAGAACCGCGACCTAATTTGTCGCAGACGAGAGATACATAAGAAAGAATGGAAACACAGGGGTCATGCATTATTTGAGTCTTTTAATTCACTCAGCATAATAATATCCATGCCCCGTCGCGTGGCATGAATATTGTTATGTGTTACCTTACGAAATTTGCCCCCCTTTTCTTGTCCTCTTCGTCCCCCAAATTCGTTCCGAGGCGCGCCTTGTAGCTTGTATCATCGCGTCCACCACGTACATATCTTGGGGAAAGATGGGGGCCATTTTTCTCTAACCCTATCAACCCCCCAGCGATGGCACAATTTCAAACGGCACTTAGGACGTGATCTGCAAAATAATTACTTTGACTATCTAACGGCTCCTTCGGTAGAACTGGGAAAACAAGGCCAAGCTAACGAGGGCATGTCTGTGTGTACGCCCTTCCGAAAGCTCATCATTGTTGATGAGGCCATCAAATATCATGCTCATCTCTTCGATCGTGGCAGTATTCTGCACGACCCCGACCCCTGTCAACAAGACCCTATCCTCAACGAATTTATCACTTCCTTACTAGATAACCTATCTAGATATCTACCAACTAGCGTCGGTATCTCACTGACCCCTATCTGGCGGTTTCAAGTCCTAGTGGCGAATGATACCATCCCCAGTTCTGGGGAAGAGACGCGCGTTGGGCAGCTACTAAGGCCGCCGCCTCTAAGGCGGGGAGGAGACTTATTCCCGGAGATTTCGGGAGTCTAGATGTTCTTTTGCGCGAGCCCAACGGGGTCGATCCCGCACGAGGTGCATGCGAAGCACGCAGTAGTCTAGGGTCACGGTATGCAACGCGTAGGGCTATCTAACGTGTTCCCCTATCCGGCTAGGTCGCTTGTCTCTCAATATTTCACCTCATGCAAGCTAAAATTGCCAGCCAGTCCTATGGAATCACCTGCCTATCTTTCTACCACGGCTCTGAAGCATTATAAAGGATTCTGTTTGGCTATTGGGCTAAAGAGTTCTACTGGGATCGGCATTGAGATGAAAGGGTATCCTCTTGTGGCTGATAATCTAGAAGGTCGAGGGCGGGTGTGATTAATCCCCAACAACATCGCCAACGTTACTAGCCTTTTCCCGGCACATATTGCTCCGATTATGTGGGTTGGTTGGTTGGTAGGTACATCTGCAGCCAAATTGGACTGAGCGAAGCAGGTGTGAGTGATTTAGATAGGATCTTACATGGTTGTCTCTTCACTGAGATCCTTGGTAACAACTGTGACCTGAATCTGACCTCTGATTTGTCCTCTTGTACACGTTCCTGCTACCTACTGTAGGACGCACCTTGTACATATACGTGCCGCCGCTGTAAAAGGACCCTCCACATAGTAGGGGGTTCTTGGCAAGTAAGAACCTTAAAATCTTTCCACGTTGGTTCCAAGGGGGGAAGGGCCAGTCAGGCCCGAAGTAATGGGTGGCTTATATTGTACCGGTGCCTGTGCGAAAGCAGTGTCAGCAATAGCACGCGATTTGCCGGCTCCACGGGAACCCCAAGCTTCTCTCGTCAGCACCCAACATCAGTAGGGCAGAGATAAAGAGCAAAAAGACGTTGTGTAAAGACTAAGAGTTTCATATCTAAGTACCTACTTAGTACTAAACGACCTTGGAGATAGCAGAATTCGTATCGCGGCTTTGGCATTAAGGTCGGCGACCAGATATTCGGTTAATGTCGCCTAAGCTGGTAATATATACTAGGGTTGGTCATAAGTAGGATTCCTTTCGTAACAGCAGTTTCGAGACGAGAAATGGTAGAGAAAATTGCGACTGATCATGCGCGACTACGAACAACCATGGTTGTGACTTGGTCCGAGCGCACGATAAAATGATTTGTATTTTATCGTTGTACGGTAATCTGGTAGGAGGCTCAGCACTAGGCTGGCGCCAGCAGCCTTTCGGGATACGGAAGACATCGGGCCTAATTCTATCTTAGGTAGGTAAATAGGTAGGTCTAGAGGTCTGGATCGCTGAGAAATCGTGTATTAAACGTAGACGAGAGAGAATAGGTTAAGGGGCAAAAACAATAGACTGGCCTAAAAAAAGACAATGGTTATCGGCAGAGGAATGCATATCATGGTCCTGCGAAGTCAATCACGGATAGCGAATTGTCGTTGGGATTATGGAGGGTAGTGTAGGTGTGTGTGTTTCAGAGACCAATACAGCTCTCATCCGAAGGCCATGTGGCACCTGCATGCAGCATCCATCGTCTCTATATCGGCTCTTGGCCGAGCAAGGCTGACAAGGCAGCAGGAAAAGGAGAAAACATATTTGCTAGAGTTTCTTATTGGTGGTGGGGAATATAACTGAGGTAGTGGTTGTTCCGTAAATATCTATTTGCAAGAAAGTTAAGGAGTAGGAATCAAAAAAACAATTGAAACAATGTGATTCATTGTGCCTTCTTAGGAATGTTGGCGCGGTATTTTCGGACTTGTCCGGATTCTCCGACCAATGCGTCAACGATTATAAATTAGTTAGAATATTTTCAGAGCGGCTGTAATCGTTAGGTAGTTGGTACTAAGGCGTAGGCATGAACATTTTTTTCTTATTCCTTCTAGGTAGAACATACCAATGATAATTCGTATCACGAGTATCTTAGATGACTTCTAATTTTGATAGTACACCTCTGAATTATTTGTCACCATCAGGTTTGTGGGGATAATACCTCCAAAAAAGACCCTGCAGACAGATACACTATTGAGTATGTAGAAAGTAATTCGGAAAGGGGATGGTATAATGCTGGGAATGCCTAGGATCTTTGATTTCCACGATGTCACTATATCCGCATTACCTCCAGCTGAACCATCTTCAATCATGATGACAATGAATTGGCGGATTCGATGGTATTGCAGCAGAGCCGAGACCCGTCCGAGCTGGCGGATAATCGTGGATATTCCAGAAGGAAATTCGAAAAATCTGACTAGCCAGCCCTAAGAGGGGTGATTTGGTAGCCAATAAGAAGCGTTAAATCGGCTTGGTAAGGGTCGACTCCAAAAATAGATGACTTACAAAGCACGTGCGAGACAAATGAGGGTCGTCCCAGGTCTTAGTTGTATTAGTGTAGGACCGCCTTTTCCCACATTTCCACGTTGATTCGATCAATGGGGGCCAAAACACCCCAGCCCCTTTTATCACTTTACCGCTTTACGTAAGGGAAGGACATGGGAGGTTTTCCTCAAGAGACAATTTTACAAGATCAGATCGCTTGGCGTCTTGCTGAAAACATTCCGACGAATCTAAGCCCCCTTCCACGCGTTGTTCTCGAAGGACTGAACATGCGCCATTAGCAAAAAAGAAAAAGCCACCAGCTATTTGATTCGGCCTCTTTTTGGAACATTTCATGGGGACACAGCATCTCTGACACATTCCATTGGCTGTTAGAGAATCCCCAAGGAGTAATTAAACATTATGACTCTAGCTTGACTCTTCTAGCTATGTCATTCCCCATAACATGACTTATTACATACCTAGGTATGTGCGTATAGATAGATATAGTTATGTAGGGGAAGCCGCAGTCGATAACTACTAGGCTCAGATAGGCTTGATTCTTCACTAGCATTCCCATGGGATTCGGGGTCCCCTAAGTACGTGTTTACGGCGTTTAGAATCGTATCGAATAACCAACCGATACCGACACAGCCCGCAATGCTGATAAGTTTGTGGGTTTAGCTTGTTATTTGCAATAGTGACGATTATGACGATGACGACGACGATGATGTCGGGAGTCGGATAGCTATCAATTTACAATTATCCACAGATCTGCCATTATTCTAGGATTAGATATGTACGTAAATTAATCATGTGTCCCCACGATGGAGTCTCTCCAGGAGCCTTATTGATAACTATATCTAATACCATCGCTCATCATAGCTTGGATTGGCAATTCCGTGCGCATTATGGGTATCTAATTAGAATTATGTTCATGTATTGTACCTAGGACTCGAAAGTTGTGCTTTAACCGAGTTACTGATGTAATAAAAGTAGGCTCAGGTTAACAGGGCTTGTGAAGATGAAAGGCGAACTCGTTCCAATTCTACTTTACGAGTGGTCAGAGTACGCTCATGGGTTCCGCTGAGTGCTTGGCCGAACAAACAAACGAGAGGGCGATGTGATTCATGCTGTTTGAATCTAACGCAACAAAACTCCAAAACGATACGTGCTGAAGTGCGACATGATCCAGAAAAAGATTATGCCCCCTGGTTTTACCTAAACTGCGTAGGAATTAGAGGCAATTCCAGGGAGAGATAGCTGATAGCCTGTAGTCTGAAGATGTCGTGATGGAGTGTGTTATGATGTAGTGATAATGTAGGTCTAATAAGAGGAAATAAGTCTATGCTTTCCCATTATAGGTAGGTATCTACGGCAATGCAGAATCATTGGTTCCCATTTGGTGGCCGTGTTCCCTTGTCCGCCGTATCTGCCTCCTTTCTCGAAGCCTTCATTAATTCTCCACCATGGTCACAATGGTTTTTTAGTGTTTGGATGCTCGTAAAATCCATCGTCTGGTGTTAGTGAAATAGGCTAATACCTATTAGAGGTTAGGGAGTTATTAGGAAGTAAAGGTACCGCCTATCCAGCCCTATGAGTTAGGTACTAAAGGTGCTAAGGCAACTGTCTATAGTGGGGTGGAAAGTTACCTACGTATTACATTTGTATACTCGTCGCCGCTTTTAGATTAGGAACGGTACTTAGGTACGCAAAAGTTATCATGTCGCGAAATTCGGGCAAATTTAGCAAAGTCCGTCGGCTCTGGGCTCTCAATATCCCCTGTCAACAAAAAGTACCTAGGTACCTAGCTACATGGGTACTCACATATCTACTGGTGGATATTGGATGTAGCCCAGCTGGGCTGTTAAGGTCAAATGTCTGGTGGGTACTGTACAAAGATACATTTATAGTATACTTTACCATTCGTACCCTCGTACTTCGAATCTCACCCCTCTCTTCCTTTTCTTCTCGTTCTTCTTTCTTCCCTTAGACCCTTGTCCTTGTCCTTCCGCACGAGTCCACTACCTTGCCCTACCTTGACAACCCTGTCCATCCTCTCGCCCCCCGGTCCCTACCTTACCGTACATACCGCGTACATCCACCTGGGCTTCTTCTTCTCCAGGGATCGTCCGCTACCTCTTACCCTTACCATCTATCCATCTACCCTTGAATTGAGGCGCTGTTCGCAGTCTCGCACTGGCCCTAGCAACATCTTCACCCCCCCTCCATCCTCCGTATATACACCCCCTTTGAGGTAGTATCGAAAGAGCGGACATGCAATCAGGTGCATACAGAAGACCTCGCATTTCAATGCCTGTCGAGAAGCTGCGCACCCATCAAGACACACCCCTGCCTTGAATAATAGATTCCAATACGTATCTACGTACCAAAGTATCATGTCTCGTTTCTTCTTCGCGCGGCTTGGTCCTGGTCTTGGTCCTGGTCCTTCAAGGATGGGGGCTCGTTCATATCGAACACGGCTTCGATGACTGAAAATGATCTTTCATCTATATATTAGTTCTCCTTCCTCCCCGTCTCCAAGGCTTGCCTGTCCCACCACATCGGCTTGACAAGTGCTAAGTTCTGACTCAAGTAATCATCACTTGCCTTAACTATATATCACTACCACGTTGTTCGCCGTCTCGTCTCAGCTTATATATCTTGCTAGTCCTTGCTTGTTCTCTTCGATAGTCGGCTAGGACAACCAAGTCAAGCAACACCAGAAGCAATGTACGCTACGCAGCACCAATATACATATCCTCCCGCCGCTCCGGCGCCGAGGCAATACTCGGCACACGGAACCAGCAGCGCGTTCTCTAGCTCCGCCAATCCTGATGAGGACTGGACCAAGATCTCAGACCTTGCCGAGCGCCGTAGGATACAGAACAGGATCGCCCAGCGAAACTACCGTATGTTTGCGCCGTAGCTCTAGCCTTACCAATTGGATTAGTTATCCTGACAGTTTCTATAGGAAAGAAGCTCAAGAGACGTCTGGAAGACCTCGAGCGACGTGCCGGAAGCTCCGATGACGCCGCCTCGCCCACTGGAAGCGAGAAGCAGTCTCAGCCTAGCACCCGAAACACCAAGAAGACCAGCTCTTCCAAGTCGCAAAAGTCCACAGCCGCCCCTCAGAAGCCCGTACAACCGCCTCAATTCACGCCGCCTATGAACCACGATGACGAGATCCTATTCAGCCATGCCACCTACGATGACCGGGAACGATCCCACACGCCGCCCTCGTATATGAACTACTCGGCCTACCCTCCGCCGGATGAGATGATTTTGCCTCCCTACGGCTCGGCGCAACCATACCACCCAATAACCACGGGTGAAGGCTACCCCAGCTACATGGCTTCTTCGGTACCTTGCACGCTACCGCCTATGACACACTTCAACGACGCTATCAAGAGGGAGACGTACCCGGAGGAGTCAATGTCTTCCTATATGAGCTATGGATTTGTGCCCGCGGTGGATGTTCACGGCCACAATTCGTACGACCACTCGAACCCTCATGTGAGTCATGTGCGCGCTTACTCCCGCCGAGAACCCCGTAGCTGATCGGTGTTGCTAGACTCCACCGCTTTCGCATTCGTATGACCATTCGGCGAATTGCTCTGAGTCTGGCTATGACTACCCCACGACGCCGCTTTCTATGCCCGGGTCTCCCGGCATAGGGCAACCACGATCATAGCCTAAGACCTACTCCACTACTTGTACAGAACGGAATGGTGTAATGCTTGGATGAAGGGAGAGGCCCGGGATTTCATGGAAGGGAATGGATTTATGTTTTTATCACGTTATGACGGCGCAAGATACCTTGCATCAGGGACGAGAAAAGGAATTATCGTCTTATGGTGCTATATGTTGTGATAGGTTTCAAGGATATCCGGGAATAAAGCGCTGGTGTTGATTTGACAGGGACTTTTTTCGAAACAACTTTTTAGAAGATGCATACAAGGGCTCTCCCGAGCTTGAGATGGGCGATATATTGTGGATACGATGGAGACTGGCAAGGCAATTGTCATTTTCACTTCAGGAATGGATATATTTCCGCTTCATCCGCATAGACACGCGTACATAACTACCTATGAGGAATGTTATATTTCAATGTTTCTACCTTGACTCTCTATTCAGTACCTTGTGTTAAGGTTATTCGCTGTGCCGCAATCAGGGTCCTCTTGTCTTTGCCGCCGGCAACGCATGGGACTTTTTCATGAGTTTCTGATATTACCAAGGCCACTAACAACTTGTCTCCGCAGTGATATAGCTGTGCCGCAGTTTAGAGGCTTGTTCGCAATAGAAGTTATGCTGCGCCCAAACAGCGTCGGGAAAAGGTTGGAACTAGGTTAAGATAGACTTTGATCATGCAGTTAATCAAGGGACTCAGGGACCAACCAACCGACTCATCCCAGCCCAATTGGGTATTTGTGGTTTAACATAGTTTACCGGACAAAACCTTAAGGTTGGATCTACTCAACGATAGAATCCTAATTACCCAGGTACCTAGGTAGATAGCATTGCATCTATTCGAAAGGCGGTGATCCATATGTGGAAACTCCGACTTTATACGAAGCGCAAATCCACTACCGGTTTACCATGTGCATTTTTATTTTTACTTTGTATGAGACCACATTACTCAATACCAATTTGCCGCTCGCGCGATTCGGATAGTGTATTCCTCCGGTGGTCGTGTAGAAGCCGGGGGGTGAAAGAAGGATGGTATTAACGTAGTATAGTCTTCGGAAGGATTTTTTTCGTCGGCTTCGCGAAGGGGGATTGGGGATTGCTTTCGAAGACGGATCGTTTCATATGCGAATCGGCTTTCGGGTTCGGCTTCGGTGGCATTGAATTATCACTACCCTTGTATGTTCAATTTCCAGTGGATATACCTAGGCATTTCGATCAGTAATAGCAATTGAACCAACAAACAGCTACCTTCATTTGATCGGACAGTCGGCACGTGTTCCAACCTACCTGCCGACCTACCCAATATAAATTGTTTGGTTGGAACGAGAGTGATCCGAGACATATCGGATAGTGATTGTTTATCTGTAATAAGAAGAGTATGTGATCATCGTCAATATACCTTGGCACGGATATGGTTACACGAACAATAGAGCGGGGAAACAAACGCCATCGGCACAGTGAAATCTCCAACGGAGTTTGAATGTTGTGAAAGTGAAGTAATCATGATGGAATATCCAAGGTAGCACAAATTGATGGAAGTCATGAGAATGGATAGGAGGTTGGCGACCAAGCAAGAAAAGAAAAAAGTAAATACTGCATAAAAGCGAGTCGATAAGTGGCTGATAATATTAATCAAGCCACAAGATGTGACAGGAGTATGATCTCACCCCGCAGTGATTGTGAAGTGATGTGGCTAAACCCTATCAGAAGTCGAGACCAAATTCCAAGGTTTAAAAGGGGACTAGTACCCTGCTCACTAGAACCATATTGGTATAAATTTATAGCTTTAATAGCTCTAATTGTAACTAAACCGCGACTAAAACTCCACCAACGTTGTAGATGGACTGCAAATCGTCACTTCGTCTTTTTCAACAACTCCAACACTACCCTAAATGGAGATTAGACTGGTTTCTTAGAGATGTGCACTGACCTCCCTTCTTTTCGAGCCTCATCGAAATCATGTGCAACTTTGTTTTGAATTCGTCCCTATCATCAAGGGATGGCAGTGAGTGGTTAACACTGCGACGGCATTTGCAACTCAGATCGTGGATCTAATAAGATCTACTTGGTATCTGGTTGAGTAAGATTGTTAGGATAACCTGTCATTAGATTTTCTCATGTGTTAAACCCATACATTTCTTATCTTTTTTAAAGTACCTAGTCATACAAAGGAGGCTCTCAACCCCTCCGCCGCTCACCGCTCACACTAAGCTCCGACTTTCCACAACAAACGGAAATAAGAAAAGCCTTGAACTATCACGTTACTAAGGCAATCATGCCCTTGGGCGAACCTAACTTCTACCTCTTCGGGGGATTAAAGTGAGTGCTTCACCCATTCAAAACCTTAACACCTCAGTTCATATGCCCATCCATTTTGTCCATACTAATTAGCCAATCACAGGCCTTGGATCGAGCAAGCTTGGATCGCCTCGGACGACAGAGTACGGGGTGGTAAAAGCCAGAGCTACTTAATATGCTCACCCGATTCTAGTACCGCTTCTTTCCGCGGTCATCTGGATATATCCGCTTTAGGTGGAGCCGGTTTTGCCTCTCAGCGAACCGTGGATCCGCAGTCATGGGACTTATTCGACTATCAAGGTATACGTCTTGGAGTGGGCGAAGGAGATGGCAAGAAATATACCATCGCCATTAAAGACGACAATCCTCCTAAGCGTGAAGATGGAAGAGAAGAGAGTACCGTTAGTTGGGAGTACGACTTCGTACCGACTGGCCATGAAGTCACGGCTTCCTGGGAAGACTTCAAGCCCATGTATCGCGGTCAACCAAAGCCGGACGCCGAGCCCTTGCGCCTCGATCATATCAAGAGAATAAGTATTATGATGCGAAGGTTTGTACCATGTGCCACCGAGGACTCTTCATGTCGTCGCAATGCTAATTCTTGACAGTTTCTTCGGTGAACAAGAAGGCCCTTTCAAACTGGAACTCAAGTATATTGCGGCTATCCAATTCAACAATCATGCGAACGAATAATGGGGGCCCATTTCTGGGAGTCGACTTTTGGCATAATGACGAATGCTTGAGGCGGAGTGAATCAACAATTCGGTTCACTGTACGACTGTCCCCCAATGGGGGTTTAATTAGTAAATAGCACCATAGAGGAATGGGGGTGAGAACTCAATGAAGCCAGGAGGAAGAGGGGGGCTAGAAATTAATACAAACGACTCCAAGCCGCCGCTTTCATCTGGCCAGCAAGGGAAATCTGAAAATTTAATGAACAGGGATACTTTTCGGGACTCAGTTGATCATCTCTTATTTCCATGTCTCCCATATTGGAACCTTAATTCACGAACTGCATATTGCTTGTTCCTAAACGCTCTGGGCGCCAACACGGGGTCGAATTATGTCTATTACTACCCACCTACTAAAAGAACAATTAGCCCAATTCGCGTTTTCGTCTTCCGAAGGATTACCATGCTGAACGATGTTGGTTTCGAAGCCTCACTAGCCACAGATTCAATCGAGCCAACCGCATTTTCCTCTTAGTCGATGCTATTAGCGGAATTGTACGACGCACATACTAACATTCGCCGCGTGGAAGCTGTACGTGATCGATTTGCATATTGACTGCATTTTTAGAGTAATAATATCATAACAGGGTCGCCTGATTTTTCTCTTATCCAAGCGGTCAAGTTGTTTAGCTGAGGCATATGCGTATCATTTTTGCATGTTTACTAAGGTGTATTCGTCAGCAAGTTAACAGCCTTATGAAGTGCTCCTGATTACGCCGATCTACCGGTTCTCCTTTCGGTTCATCTGCAGCTTCTAACCCCCAAGCATCCTAGAACATGTTCGGTAACCACCTACCTAGGTACTTACTCAAGGCATATCCCTTCAAATAGTTCCCATGTATATTCCCTACTGGAAACAAGGCCGAAATTTCCTTAAATCCGTGGCTAGGTAGTCAGTAAGCCATACCATATTCATCTTGGCAAGAGAATCTTTAGCAACCCATACCGTTGGAAAGTAGCACGGCATAGACGAGCTTACGACCTGCGTTTCTGACTTCGTCATATGACCCTGCAGGACATAAATGTCACCCTACCCGTTACATGTTGCTTGTATAGTTTGCCATTGTTGGTAGGTTATCTATCCATAGCAAAGGCGTTATGCTTGACCGAATCGTCGTCTGTTCTTTACTCCGTCCTTTTCGCTCCCAGGTCGTTATAATAGCCATACCATTATCCACTAGTAATTCTAGCTGTCCGAGCTTATGCAGGGACATCGGTACAAATCAACCGGATCCGCACCGTTGGTGTTGAGAAACTCCCCCAACACCCAGTCCAGAACTGTCATGCCGATTGGAAATAAGAGCTATCCGCCGATCATGTCTGGGTTGGGGCAAAGACAGGTTGGTGTACATACCGACATAGGTAGTATACATACAGTATTACATGCACGAAGGGTACCTACCCCAGCCAAGCTTCTTACCATGGTTTGGGTCCACAACGTAAACCGACAACTGGGTTTGTGGGTCGACCCGGTAGTGTTGGGATATATCCGTCGGGATAGATTTGTCGAGACGTGAGAGAGGGGTGAAAAGAAAGGAGGGGCGTCCTAGACATGACAGGCCACTCGACTACGAGATGGCGCGTTTTCCACTTCTTACTTACCAACCTACCGGCATTTTCGGTACGATATGTATATGTATATGTATATGTATAGATACTAAATGTAGGTACATACGAGCGAACGTGGCAGCCTTCCCGTCCTTCCACCCCGCTCGGGCTCTATGTTCCTGTGAGCGGCTGACGAGGGCGAGATCGCCTCTAGCTACCTAGGTACTCACTATTGGTTTTATGCACCAACTTCTTAGAAGCTACCCATATAATTGTGTATAACACGTATGATCGGTTTACTCTGCTTCCGGCGGCGCTGTCCGTAGCAGCTGGTATACACGAGACATGAATGAGCGTTAGCTTACCAACACGCATTAGGTACGTTTCGTCTCCAAGTCGTGGAGAAACGCACTTGGTCCTACGACCATCTAGCACGCGTATGGTCCGCCAATTACATGAGAGGGAGTAAAGAGCAAGCGGCTTATCACTTCGTAGGGCTAGAACCGCACGAGGGAAAGCTCGATTCCTACTTATTTTATCCAGGGTATCAATCCTTTGCTCCTCTAGCTTGGGAATAGCTCAGTCGTCTCGGCGTGCTTGATAATGGTTAATGTATGAGAGTATGTATTTGCGGACTAGTTCCCGCACGCCAAATTTACAAGGGCAAGGGAGCTTGGTTGCTGCTCCATATAAGATAGGTCAGTATTGCTACCAACTTCGTCCGTCGTAGAATGAGTGCTGAGTCAGACCATAGTAACCTACCTACCTACCCATGAACAACTCTTCCTCTCCACGGTAGAGTAGCGAGAACGACACGTTGTTTCCCCGTAACTTATGTATATAATATGCATGTAAGATTTGCGTTTGGCGTGGGTTCGTGGGGGGACGCACACACTTACTTGCCTACATCCACACACCGCGCGGTGTCTAACCCGAATCTAGCCCGAAGGAGAACATTCTGCTTTAGTCCTGTAAGATAGCCATCCTAGGCCACGAGGCGACCGTTCACGACGACCTACTCCATATTGGTATTGGGTGGGATGTCTACCTATATAGATTAATAACCTCGTGTGGGTAGATAGCGGTAGGTAGGGCCGAGAAGAAGTGCAGTTCGCTTTCGCTTACAAGCCGGGCGCCTTGCCTAGGCACCTATCTGAAATTGGATATTTTCATCATCGATTCGCCACACGCGGGGTCTTAAAAACGGCTGATATATACGCCTTCCAATACATTCGGGATCGTCCGGGTATTAGAGGGAGTTACGGTCGGGACATATCGAACTTGGTTCGGGAGAGATTGTATTATTAATACCAGATCGGGTAGCCTTGGTGGTTTAATCCAACAGATTGATCTGCTCAGCTCTTGTGCATTGTATTTAAGTCCTAGGCGTACATTTTCTATGGCAAAAGGCAATAATGAGGGTATTATATGTAGCTACATAGGTAGGTGTGGGTGGATAGGAGGAACGAGGAGATATTATAAAATTAGAGGCAAGCTGAAGCACAGGAAGCAAAACCACGAAAGGACGGTCTTCACCGCCGGTAGATTGGGAGGATGTAATCATACTTCAAATGGTATATCTGTGGTGACTCACTCGCCGCAGGCTTCTACTCTAAAAGTGCCACTAGGTATGGAGTGATGGGACAATGTTATGGTGTCTTAGGCCGAAATGGATAGCAATCTGAATATTTTCCCGCCTAGCTGTGATGACGCTTCCAATCTAGAAATCAGACCTATCCGTCTACTATGTAGTGAATCTAGTAAATGGATATTAAATCTGGGACGAGCTGTGACGGCCTTCTATGGGATATATAGAACTTACGGTTATTTTGGGGGATTGCAATGGTTTTAGGCAGATACACGAGGCTTCTAAGGAGGGGGAGAGAACGATCAACTACCTAGGTATGAAATCGTATCTTGGAGGAGCAGAACGAAATCAAGTGGGTGCGATGTACAAACACTTTACTAAATTGACTATCACTGGCATAGGTACCTAACATCACTGCCCATGATATCTAAAAAGTTCAAAGCCCCATCAGCGATTTCCTATCTTACCTACCCAAGGATTATAGCAACAGGCGGTGACATAAATCTCCAGTATTGAGTATCACATACAGTATAATAACAACGCGAGTTTACCGAGGACAGAATAGCAAGTGAAGCTAAATTTGATAGCTCTTATTATATACTATTGTTGTAACGTGCTGCGCCCCCGAAGATGGTGTGCCAGATGCATAAAGTAATGGTAAGCCCGTGAAGTCCTTTCGATCCCTAATCTCTATCAGATACCTCCCGAAAATAAAGCGCCTGCCAGCATGTGTCTCCCTAGCCCGTCCATTCTACCGTTGGAAAGCCACGAGTAGATTTCCTCCCGTTCCCAAAACGCCCTGATATTTTTTTGGAGGCTGGACCATGACCCTCATGTATATATTGTACGGATCTCGTACGTGATAAATGATTATGACAGCAGAATATGTGTGGCTAACTAGTGATGCAAGTGGTAATGGATGAATAACAAGCTACATGTGGATAATGGTCATCGACATCGTCAATACATAATGCCCGTTACTCGAAGCACGGGATGTTATCCCTGCTTGCCCAGATGTCGGGTTACGAAGGGAAGCTAAGCATATGGGAAACAAATAAGCATGTCTTTCTCATCACACATTAGCTGAGAAGACTAGCTTGAGAATAGAAAGCAAAGGCACCTAGTGATATAATCTAGGCAACCTCTAAGCTGGCTGGTTCGACCTTCTGCTTAGTAGTGACTTCCGACTCGGTCGAGATGTCATGTTCGTTTTCGTCTTCATTTTCGCTCACTGTAACACGACAGGTTAGTTATTGCGACCTTGAGAGGTGATATACACGCAACCAATACCAACTTCAACATTGCCTCGGTTGACTTATCGCAAGGGAAAGAAAGAAGTACTATGCTTGTTGCACATAAGGGGTAATTAGACGGGGATCGGAAGAGAACATTACTCACTACTACCATAACCAGTGTCAGTATCAAGACCCATTCCCACAACACCGCGGGTCACGGCCAAGCATCGCTCAACCATCTGGTGTCTAACTTCGGGTTCAAGTCCACAGTCTTTCCCGGTCCAGATTCGTAATGTGCCCGAAAGGCGCTCAAGAGTATCGGAACATGCCTCAGCAGCAAACTCGTGACTCGCAAGTCGGTCCATCAACTTGAAAGTTGCGGTATACCCAAGCAAGCCCATGTCGCTGATAGGGTGAATCTGATCGATGACAGCGTAGATATTGACAGGCTCCTCTGGCGGAGAAAATTTCTGGAGGTGTGCGATGGCCATAGCACAGAGCAGTGAAGTTCGCATTTCAGTAGTCATGATCAATGAAGGAGGAAGCTCCTTAAGAGGGGTGGACGACGCAGATGATGACGAGCGAGTTGGACTGCCTAAGGGGCTATTTGATGCGAGACTGGGCGTCACGGGACCAATAGCTTGTAATGCTGCCACGATGTTCAAGTTTCGTTTTTCCTCGAAGATCAGTGCGCGTGCTACAAGGGCACGGTTTTGAGCGATAGAGCCGATCGGTGCGGTCCTAATAGCCAGAGAGATGTCGTCTTCGATTTGCTGGACCATTTCTGGGTCGTCCTCCTCCTTAGCTAGTAGACTATTTGTAAGTGCACCTTGTAACGTCATATTTGATCGCCAAGCCGCGACCGCGTCCATTGGCGAGCGGATTGCTGGGTCATCCACGACAGTGTCCATACCATCACTAATTCCGATAGCATTGTAGACGGTTGGGCGATTCCAGGCAAGGTTATGTGCTCTCTGAACAATACTCGGGTTTAGGACCGTATCGCAATCTTGCTCGAGCAACGCAGCTAGATGGTCAGGTAGGTCATCGTCGGATTGCTCTTGGCCGTTACGGCGGAGTTGTGTCAGGAGTTTATGCATATGTTTCGCCTCATTCCACTTAGCTCTGGCTAGTTTCGATGCGAAAGTATTGAATACACCAAGCTGAATACCGGAAAGGCCGACTTCCCACAAGAGGACACGAATGTGAAGTGCCTTTAGCATGAGTCGAAGAGGAGTAGTTGGGAGAGTACCGGAAGCGAGTAAGGTTAACGTGAGTCGGCTCTTGCTTATCTCAACATCTCCTCCAGCTAGTTGGGCGTCTAGAGCGATTGCCCACGCCTTGACACGAGCAAGCTCTTGTTCTTCGGTAAGGCCCGTCAGCATTTGGTAGCCATGAATTCCAATCATATTCCTAAGGCTCAGTTTCAGTGTCTTAAGACCGAGAGCTGCAGCCTCGAGGAAGAAGTTATGACGGGGAACCCAGACGGTTTGGATAGCTGTAAGCCATGCCTGGCGGCGTACATGAATAGGCGATGCCAGTGATGGCACCGCCTTCAAGGACGCTTGCGCTTGTTGTTTGGAGCCATCCATGCCGGGAGTCTTGCGCTCCATGAGCGAAGGTATCACGGCCCACCAGATACAACAGAGTAGCAACACAACTCTGATCGAGTAGAGTACTTGTACGCCCTGGACATGATACCCCATGAAGTTGATGTCCAGTGAAGAGGTAAGTAGCTTAAGAAGCTGTATGGGTAATGCGAAGAGACCACGACCCTCAGGTGTATCGTTGCTCTGCTCATTCTCCCGGACTGCTTCTAGAAGCATCAGCCCAGCCAAGGAACCGACCATCAATTTGCCGAAGTAGGGGCCGGCATTCTGCCATCCTCTCGCCTGCATATGTTGCTGCTGCTGTTGCTGGATCTGCTGTTGACGCATGAGGGCAGGGTTGCCTCTATATGGCGCCGGTGGTACCGGATACGGTTGGTTGGCAGCTAATTGGGCAGCGATGATACGTTTCATATCATCCGGTACTTGGATCATGCCTTGCGGATCGGCCCGACCTGGTGTGCCCATGGCCGAGTTCGCATACCCATTCGGTTCGTGCGCGTATTGTATAGGTGTAGAGGGGGTTCCTTGTTGTAGAGGGCTGACCGCGCCATTCATCGCGCCCGCCATGAACAGTTTCTCAAAGGCCGCTATTCGTTGTTGCATTTGCGTGTTCTCATCGACAAGTCGTAAATTTCTCTTCTCTAAATGTCGAATGTACTCAGTAGCCTTGCTTAGAACCTTTTAAAAGTATTAGCCACGATGACCACATTCTAGATCCATGTTAAAAAAGACGAACCGTCGCTTTATTTAGCTTGTGCGCAGGCGTTAAGCCATGCAATTCTTCCCTATCTTCTGTGGTATCTTCTCCCCTTGCGCTCTTGGACATAATTCGTAGACTTGGCACACTATCTCGTAAAGCTGCTATCTTATCGTTGAGATTAGTGCGATATCTCTTTTCGATCATATTATGCGCCGTCTTTTTCACCGGTTGGTGGCCATCGAGATCGTCGTCATCGTCATCATCAACGTCGATTGATGATTTTCGCTTGCGACTATTTGGTTTGGATGATAGGCCCAGATCTTCGGGCGACGAGATGGAGGAAGATTTGTATACGGGGCCGGCTGAATCGGGACTCGCTTCGCTTTTGGGTGAACGATAGTGAAGCTGAGCTGGCATAGCAATGCTTTGCAATTTTTGGCGCTGCTCTTCGGTGAGCGCCCTAGAACCTACGCCATTTGGTCGAACTTGGAGCGTCGTGGTAGCTATTGATGGTCCTATTGGGCCTGCTGTTACGAGTGGATTCGACGGGCCGTTGCTCATGGAGGATGGGGCCACCGCAGCAGGCTGTTGCTGCGGCGCCGTCGGCTGTGGCTGTTGTTGTTGCGACGAGAGGCCATTGTCCAATTCGGGCTGCTGGGCTAGATTCCAATCGTCTTGGTAGAATGCATTAGTGTCGTAAGTGTCGTAAGGAGGAGTGTCCTGAAAGTTCCAATTGGATTCGGGGTAAAATTGTTGGCTGGCGGCGCCGGAGTCGGTCAGGGTTGGGTCGCCGTTATTCGGGTTATTGTTGTTGTTGTTACTATCTTGGTAATAGGCGCCGTTGGAATCGTCAAGACCAAAGAGGTCGGAAGGGTCTTGCTGGTCTGTCATGATGGTGTCACTGATGCTGGTACGATCATGAGATGCAAATATGGTTCGACATCAGCAGGCACCACAAGCAAGTTCCTTCAGCCGCTCTCGTCCAGGTCAAGACAAGCGAAAGGAGGGGGTTTGCATAAGGCGGGAACAGGCGGGAACGACCGGGGGGGCCTTTTTTCTGCGTTGCTTATGACCTGATCGTACGGCCTGGAGTAGTATAGTGCCAGTATAGTATCTATGGATGAATGCGAAATGGAACGGGACGGATTTGGTTGGCTGGATTGTTTACTTGATTAGGTTGGGGGCTCAGTCAGTCGATTTTCGTTTCGAGGGTATATAAGTCTGGATGGGGAAGGCGATAAAATTGTTTAGAAATTTGAAATTCGAAGAAGACGAAGACGAAGAATAGCAAGGTATCGATTGTTGTTCGGGTTTGAAACGGGACGAGCAAGATTGGGAAATGGGAATTGACGAAAAAGCTTGCTATGCGACGCCAAGACCCCCGTTAGAGGAAAAAGAGGAAAAGTTAAAAACAAGACTAATAGATAGGTACTTTATTAGGGAGAACGGAGGAAGGAAAGAGAGAGAAAGAGAGGGGGCATAGGTGTATAGGTAGTAGTAGTATGTAACTAAAAAGACTAAAAAGTTGTAGACGTCAATTTCGCTACCACCAATAGCCCTTTCCCTTCAATCCGTATGTCACTAGGTACCCTAGGTAGACTAGCAGACTAAATGGACTAGTAAACTGGTAAACTTTCGACCGTGTCTTGTCTTTTCTTGTGCTTCCCGCATTTCGCCCTTCTTTTTTCAAAACTAACTCAAGTCAAGAGAGAAATAAGACAAAAAAAAAAGCAACACACCTGCAGTTTCTGTGGGCGCCTCTATTTTTTTTTTTCCTGTCGCACGTACACGGCAAGATTAGTTTGAGATTTCCTGTCCAAGATCTTGGGATCCGATAGGCGGGGAACGTCAACGAAGCGCGAGAAAAATAACAAGTCCAATTGCGAGGATGAAAAAACGGGGGATTTTCTTTGATGGCTTGGAAGAATCATACGATATACATTTTCCTGGATGGGCGGAAAGAATAGTGGGTAATCGATCGGGGCTTAATCGTTTAATCGAAGACGCTCGGATCATTTTATGATCCCTTCCAACCAAAGATTCATCCTCGGCTTTCCCGTCTAGGCCCTTCTATTGGTGGGGTTGAACGGATCCACGTGCTACTAGCCACTGATAAGTACCTGTTCCAGCCACTTTTCCCAGGGGACAGGGAGCAAGGAACTAGGTAAACTCTGAACACTGGAAACTGGGCAAGGATGATGTATCCGGATTCGACTCTACATACATGCACGTACTTATAATGTGTACAACCCCAAAGTACCTCCTTAATTGAAAAGTCTAGTATAGAGTACTTGGTGATACCCTCGTCTCAGCATAATCGACGGGTGGCTGCTTCATAGCACTATATAGATATTGACTACATTGATTAATAGTCCGAGGGTTTGGTACAACTACAAATCAAGTTCTTCCCCACCCCCTTTTTTACACTATTACCTACCTAGGCAGTTAGTCTCTTTACTCTGCTTTATCCAGCAACAGCCGCCCCAAATTTCACGAGGAATCAGTCGTCATAGTCAAAGGACGCTTTGGATCCGTTATCCAGATTTACCAGGTTTGGGCACCTATCCGAGGTTCCTCCCTTGGCCAATCGCAGCCGAAGTCGGTCTTATAAGTGAGTTCATCCAGTTCACTTAGTTCTTAGTTTGGTCTACAATGGTTAGGGATGGTAAGAACAGTAAATCCTTCGCTCATGTGCCAAAGTCAAATACGATAGCTTGACTCGCCGCGTGTACATGTCAACTTGAATAGTATTAGGTAATAATAAAGTGTGATACGAAGATAGTATATGGTAGTAAGGGGCATAAGTCATGTCACAACCTAGATGACGTAGGTACTTAGTCATATCGATACCAAATAGTTAAGGGGTTGATCATTAGTTGAAATATGGAACTGAAGACATTCCAATGTAAATTAACTCCTCCAAGAAGTTTTTAAAAGTGGTATAAATAGAATTATAAACAAGCCAAAGAAGCGTTAAGACCTGAAGCCAAAGAATATTTCTCTTTACGTCAATTCGTCATCGGATTTTGAAAACACATGAAACCCGTGTAAGACGCCAGCATAACAGATTCGTACTGTTCATGAGCCAGCCCATTGAGAATTCTTTCCTCGTTACACCCATAAGAAACAACACGTTTACCATACTTCATCATTACCCTTAACCATTTCCATCGTTGGTGTTTTGGGTTGTAATTGCTTCATCCTCTTTCGGTCCGCCTTAGTTACCAACGAAGGCGTGATAGGAACCACAGGTGAGAATGGCTGGTACGGTGAGTAAGGCACTGGAGCACCTGTCCAGGGTGTCCGAAGTCCGGAAGGCGACAAAGGCATTGTTCTTTCAAAAGTAGTTTGCTTAGTTGTCTGTGCCGATGGCGAGCTAAGAGCGGGCTCATAAGCTCGTAACGGAAGAGCACCACCAGTTCGAACTGCCGATGGCGCGTTTGGCCGTGAGAATGATTGTTCCCTGGGTGAAGTTGGGAATGTAGCACCTGGCTTCGGGGACGACGGTAAAGAAGGGAAGCGGTTCACACCCGGCTTTGGCGATGATGGTAGGCCGACAAGGGGAGCAGTGGACCTTTCTGAAACGGCCGAGACGGGGTCGGGTTCCGTGTACTGCGAACTGCCGCGCATATTACCCAACCGTTCATCAATGCTCTGTGTGCTTTCTGGTGAAATGTCAGGCGGAGTGATCGGAGCTACAGATCCGTTTGATCCATGCTGCCTGCTAGGTCTTGAATATGGTGCCTGGTCTGTCGGAATCGGAGGCGGGGGTTTGTAGTGACGAGGGGTCATTGCGCTCATTTCCTCCTCGTCATGGCGTGGGAACCCAGCTGACATGGGTGTCATAATCGGAGACGAAATACTAATGCCCTTGACATTCTTCTTTCGAGGGGATTTGAAAGCGGACAATATAGAAGACGCTCGGGATTGAGGTTTCTCTGCGAGATCGAGATTTGCAGGCTTGTTTTTGTTCCTCTTCAATATGCTTTGTTTTTGAGGTTGTTGCGATATTGGTACGGGTGGTTGATCTAAAGTGACACCTGCCTCCTTCGCAGCCTCTTGCTCTAGTACGAGCTTGTACATCTCTTCCAATTGTTGTTGCGCCATCTCGCGATCAGCTGCAACGACTCTCGGGTCTACCAAGGGATTGACACCAAGAGTACTAGTGGAATGAAGGGACGGAACAATGTAAGGGCTTGTCGGACTTGTTGGCCCGGTCGCACTTAAAGGTGTTGGAGGTGTCGGATACGAGAAGTTTTTGATAGGTGATTTAGGTGGATCAAGGCCGTATTGAGGATTCTGGTTTGGAGCACCTGCGAGTACGGGAGGCGGGAAAGCGAATTGATATGGAAACGGGCCTTCTAGGTCTTCGTCTCCTGCTGTGAGATGTTCGCGGCGTTTCTTTGCTAAGATGAGGAGAACGGCAGCAACTACAACGAGCGAAAGGGCGTAAGATCCCACTATACCACCAACTTGGGCGGGGAGGAAGGCTGTATTGCGGAGGGCTCCAGCGGAGAGCGGTGGACCGTCTTCAGGGGATGATGCCGGGTCAAAGTAGTTGCTTTGGAGATCTTGTATTACAGAAGCAGAACAGAAAGGAGTGAAAGTTGAAGAAAGCAAAATTAGCACAAACTGAAGCGAGGAGAAGGGCTTGCTATAAAGCGCCAATTGCATTGTGTGTGACCCAGATCTTCATCAAAAATACTATATCCCGACTCCTTTAGTTAGAGCCTCCTGAAGCGGATCAAGTCGAAACACATTCTGATGGAAATCCTACAAGGTCAGACGCAGAGTCGGGAGGACAAAGGGTATATAGCGGCTGGTGATGTTCGGCAGTGTGTCGAGGTGGGCCGGAATCCGCGATGCCACCATGAGGATACAGGCGCTTTGGGTGTGAACTGGCCTCTGACTCGTCGGCCCCCCGCTAGTTACTTGGCCCCATGCATGATGGCCCCAAGCGAAAGCGCCCAGTGAGGGTGGTAGATTGCCATTTTCATATTTGCAAAAGGCAGTGGTCTATCCCGTTCTTCCCGTTCTGGTTGGATGGGGGATATCACAGAGACAGGGACTTAAGCGCCGATGAGTTGGGCTGTTGAGCTGATTGGCCGTAAGATTCGCAAATTCCCACAACATCACTAACCCCGCTGCACCTATCCCCCTGCGCCTCTGCAGGTCACCCTGCTTTTATGGCCACCGATTGGTTGAAGACGACTCTACCGACATAGGCGTGGATGTTATGAGGGTTGATCCCGACTATGACAATCGCATCACACACACAAGTTGGCACTAACGAATAAGATAATAAGATAGTGGAATTTCGTCCTGACCTAGTCTTAAAAGATGTTAATAAAAAGGTGTTGGCCATCCCCTTTTTGATCTTATCACAACCTTCAACATATCAGATCTTACGGATTTTATTCCCTTTCGGATGTGACTTCATGGAGATATGTGAAGTGACCAGCGGAGACGGCACTAACATGACGTTTTTAGTAAGAGACGTAAGATTGATATTCGAAGGTGTGCTACACACACGCGATGCATAAGTGTTTCTTAAGATCGACCGGTATTATTGGGTGATAACGGAAACAAAGCGTGCCTCCTGGGCCTCACCCTTGACGGATCAGCGATGTAAGGGAGAAATCAATTGATCGTGGGGCTTTTTCGCATTGAACAAGTAGTTCATGCAACTTGAAGCCGGTTCCTCTAAATTTTCCAAATTTGGAACATTTTCAGACGAACTATATTTATCAATATTCGAAACGACAGCAATTTTCATGATGGATTTGATAGGAGGTATGTAAATAGAAAAATGCACACGTTGTATATAGCATAAAATAAACTTATCTACCCGTTTTTTTTTGTTTTTTGTTTTTTTTTTTTAGTAGGTAAACTCAGTGCTTTAAGTCTATTCGATTGAATTCATGCAAGCAAAACTCAAAAATCTGATGAAGGTGTGCTCGGTTAGGTACATGTACCTTATGTGCTTGGGTACTGCAGACCCACCAGATGCATTCATCCGACATGGCGCTCTGCAGGTGTCAAGGGTCGGACCTTAAACTCCCCGGTCTAAATACTTAGTACCTGGCACTGTCGCGTCTTCCTCTTCATTCAATGTTCACACGCGTCTCATCACAGATACACAGACCTAAACGTTACTATTACCTACCTAGGTAAGGTTGGTAGTTATAGTGGTCTAGGCATGGGGAAAACTTATTACAATTCCCTCATGATTGTACATTATTCTACGTTACCGACTGGATGAGTGAGAGACCCTTCCGCCATGTCAGGTTCCAATGGCGATGACTTATTTAAATCGCTTAATTCAGCACAGTCTCGTGCCGTTAGCTCCCGCGCGTCAACCGTTGCTATCCTAGCAGGACCAGGAAGCGGTAAGACTCATACTCTCACATCTCGAGTTGTTTGGCTTATCGACCATGTCGGAATCCGACCTTGCGATGTCATTGTCGCAACCTTCACCGTCAAAGCATCCAATGAGATGAAATTGCGTATTGGTCAGGCACTCGGTGATGGACGCGAAAAGAAAATTATATTGGGTACATTCCACAGCATTGCTCGCAAATACCTAGCTATATATGGAAAGCGCATTGGGCTGGATCCCAAGTTTGGCATCGCAGACGACTCCGATTCGAGGGCGGTGATAAAGCGTATTTGCAAGAGACTAGACAGTCCTATCGAGCCGGCTGTGGCTCGTTCTTGGATCAGCAAGCGTAAAGCGAAAGGTACTTCCGATGAGCAGAACATCAAGGCCAAAAACGGCAAAAGCATCGAGTCCAAGTCACTGGAACAATGTTTCGAGGAATACCAAGCTTACCTCGAGCGATCGAATCTGCTAGACTATGATGATCTTCTTATTCGCTGCGTCGAACTCCTTCGTCAATGGCCTGACTGTGTTAAGAACATCCAGACGGTATTGATCGACGAGTATCAAGATACAAACGGGGTTCAGTACGATCTGATGAAGCTTTTCGCACAAAAAAACCGCCAGATAACAATCGTTGGAGACCCGGATCAGAGTATATATGGTTGGCGATCGGCAGAAATAAGAAATCTCCATCGCCTACTACGTGACTTTCCCGGTACGGACGAGATATCTCTCGAGGAAAACTATAGATCATCAAGTTCTATTCTGGACGTCTCTTTGCAAGTCATTCAACAGGATCAAGAAAGATACAAGAAGATTCTTTTACCGGTGCACGCCAAAGGTACTCGACCAGTTCTTCGCATGTTGAAGAATTCCATGACTGAGGCGGATTGGATTGTTTCTGAGATCAAGCGAATCAAAATGATGGCTGGGGATATGATCAAGTCTGATGATATCGCGATATTGCTTCGTTCTGCTTCTCTATCGAGGCATATTGAATCCGCATTGGGCAGAGAGGGTATAGCATATAGGATGGTTGGTATGTAGTATATCCAGCGGCCATGTTTCTCCTGTTATTTTACTAATGTCAATTCTTAGGTGGTTTTAAATTCTATGAACGAGTTGAAATCAAGACCATATTGGATTACTTACGAGTGATCCACCAACCCGATAACAATGATGCTCTCGCGCGTATCATGAACGTTCCAAAGCGAGGCATTGGCGACGTAACGGCTAGATCTCTCTTAGAAGAAGCTGAGCGCAGCTCTATGAGCCTTTGGGAACTACTCGGCAAGCACTGTCGTGGAGAACGGAAAGCGAAGACGACTATTAGACAACCAGCCGAACAGAAGATCAGTGGGGGACTGATCAAATTGATCACGAATCTACAAAACCAACTACGACCAAAAGAAGGGACACCCGTTAACTTGGTTGACATTATCAACCAATTACTCAAAGACTTACAATTTGAAAAACATCTTGAGGAGACGCACGGTCCTGAGTATGAGTTACGATGGGCGAATGTCCAGGAATTCGTGAATCTCGCCGCTGAGTTCATGGATCAGGATAAACCGGAAGAAGATATGCTTCCAATACTTGAAGATACCCAGCAATCAATAGACGACGATGTGCTGGCACGATTCCTAGCGAATGTTTCGCTGGCATCTGATAAACAGGCCAATGATAAGGACAAGGAACAAAAGCCTCAAGTCACAGTCTCCACGATACACGCAGCGAAGGGACTAGAATGGCCTGTGGTGTTTGTTCCAGCCGTTTATAAGGGATCGATACCGCATATACGATCCGACGATCAAAATGAGGAACGACGCCTCCTGTACGTAGCGATGACTCGAGCTCAAGCTTTGCTTTATCTAAGCTGCCCCCGCTATACCATCAGTGGTAGTAAAGAAGCTACCCAGATTTCGCCTTTCGTTGAGAACCTCTCATCATCTACGTTTCTCAAGAAAGGGCCGTCTCTAGATCGGTTGGTCATGTCGGAAATAGCCCGAATATTACGGAGAGACTTGCCAGCGGAGAGTGTTATATATAAGAACATTCCGATGATGACGGCCATTGAGGATAATATTTTCCCGATCGACCCGAACCAAGCGCAAGAAATAACTCCACTTCCCGTACCTACAGGCAATCACGGGTTTAATCAGCGTCCTGGTCAACATAAGCGACAAAAAATAAGTCATACTGAGGTTGCAGACGAATCAGTTGAGGGCTGGGTGGCCCCTTACGCTACAACAATGCAGAAGTCCGATTCTTTTACAGTGCCGCAACCACCGCCGCAATTGGGATTCACAACAGCGGGTGCTCATTTTGCGAGTGTGACTGCAGCTGATGCAGCAAAGCCTACCGCAAAGTCCGCTCAGGGGGCAGCCACGAAAAAGCCCCCAATGTCTCGGGCCCCTTCGCAGAGGAGTCTAATTGGCTATGGATATGGTATCACAAACCACGACAAATCAAAACAGGTCGATGACATAGCGCCGATCGCATCTTCCAAGTCGAATCAGATCATGAACCGCGCCCCTCGCCCCTACCAGGTACCACGAGGTCATCATAAGCAGCAAATAGGATCTCAGCACTTCCCTCCATCAATCCAGGGGCTTTCAAGAGCACAGCAGAAACCTGCTATCGAGCCTAATCTAGCAGCCCACAAGTTCGGTTCCGCGAAATTTTCGAGTCGGCCGACAACTAATCAAAGTACAACAGCCCCTGCAGCGGCTGAAAACCCACCCTCGAAGCCGAAGCAATACGCTTGTTTTTCAAGCTCGCCGACCAAGCCCCAGCCAGCTGAAGAACAGGGTAACGCGGAAAAGGAAAACGTGGTGCCGGAGGAAGAAGTAACGCGTCCAGCTAAGAGCTTTCACGCGACAACGGTAAACCGCGGTCCTCAAACTGGCTGGAGGGGAGGCGGTGGTATCCAGAGGCCGACGCCGCTGGGACGGAGTGGGATTACTCCTATGGATCGCCTGAAAAAGCCATTTAAATTGACCGTTAAGCGGCCACCATGACGTATACATGTACCTAGGTACATTCACACAACATTATATAGACATATAAACACTGCAAAAGCGAATATAGAGATATAACTCTATCAACGGAGGCTGCTCTACAAAGAGAGCATTATGATTCAATGTCTAGCAGAAAGTCTTATACCAATATCAAGCCCTCGTAGTTCTATCAAGCAAATAAACCCAATCTTGAGGACATTTTGCCTATGCTAATATGATTACACCTAACTCCGATCGATGATGACCTTTAAGTACAATTTTGTCTGAGTCTATAATCATGAACCATTTCTTAATCTATTCCACCATGTCGTTCTTGAGACTTAGCGGGTGAACACTTTTGTTCCGAATTTCCAGACCTCATCCACGACGAGGTCAACACCATCTGGTCTAGGGCTCTCAGACAGGACCACAAGGTCGGCATCGGCACCGTCATCAAGACAGCCCTTGATGCCCTGTAGCCCTAACATAGCAGCTGGCGTTGACGTAACGGCCTTCAGTGCAGCCGGAATGCCAGCACCGGACCAGCTGAGGAAGTTGGATACGCATTCAATGAGCGTGATCGAGCTGGTATCTCAGTTAGCAATGTGTCCATGAGTGCGAAATTTTAAAGTTATTTCTTACCTTCCAGCAATTCGGTCCGTGCCCTCTAAGATCAATTTGTTGCCCTTCTTTAAGATATGACTTGCAGTCTCACCGTTCGTCCACAGGTAGGCACCATCCGGCAGCCCCACCAAGTGCATAGAATCCGTAACGAGGATGAAACCGTCGGGATGAGCGTTGAAGGCAATTTTGATCGTTGTGGGATGCAAATGCTCTCCATCGGCGATGATTCCGAAGTATGGGCGAGGTAAACTCTCCGCTAGACCCAAGACACCGAAGATGCCGGGGTTTCGGTGGTGCAAAGGTCGCATAGCATTGAAAAGGTGAGTAATCATCGTTGCACCTGCACCAACAGCGGCAGACGCCTCTTCGTATGTAGCCTCGGAGTGTCCGATTGAATAAATAATGCCCCGGCTTGTGAGCTCGGGAATGAGCTTGGTCATTTGCCCTCGTTCCGGTGCAGCGGTAATCATCTTGATTGGTGTAGGGCGGAATTCGTCCTCAGCATCGAGGTTTTCGGCACCATAGCATTCCTCCAAGTCAGCGAATGTCTCGGCTTGCCGCAACACATCCACATTGTGAACACCATTCTTAGTTGGGCTTAAGAATGGCCCCTCACAATGTGCACCTAGGGATTCTGCTCCATCTTCCGCAATCTGTATGTATCCGGAGGGTGCGAGATGTGGTAGTGCTCGCTTGTAGAGCTCGCTCCGTTGGCTTGTAATAGTGGGGACGTACGACGTAACGCCGGTCTTCACCAGTTGCTTGTTTAACTCCTTCACCTTCTTAGCGTATACAGCGGGTTCGAGAAGAGTCGAGAAATTGAAACCGAAAGCACCGTTTAATTGACATTCGATGAGACCCGGGGAGAGGATACGACCGCCAAGATTAATAACCTCGTCAGGAAGGATGAAATCATCATAGAAAGCAGCCTGGCTTCTAATGACTTTTCCGGTAACAGAATTGACCCAAAGGTCTTCCTCAACTAACTTATCACCCTTCAAGAGACGGCAATTGGTAAACTTGGTGATACCATTTCGACCGTCCCTTGGTGTTGACTTAGGCGACGAGGGTAGAGAGTGAGGCATGATGGGAGACGGGTTGAAAAGTTGAAAGAATTGTAAAAAATGGGATTGTATGTTACTTAGATAGCTTGGTATGTTCTTTGTTATGTTTCGTCAAGTAGTAGGACAATTGCCCCTTTAGCGAGTATTAGGGCCTCCATGAACGGGACAAAGCTGGAAACGGGAAATGGCTCATGGACGTATTTATTTGATTTCATGATATCACAACGCAGGGCGGCTTACGCCGAGCCGTGGCCGATACTGGGCCCCGGATACTCGGCGTGCCAGATAGGGGAACTACTGGGGACAACTAGGAAGGCCAGAACGGGTGTCACTAACACTGACAGGGCCGATGACAATGTGAATCTCTGATGCTCTGATACTGCTTGGGGGGGCAGCAGTGGGGCCAGTCGGACGTCAGTCTTGCGATGGTGACAGTCAAACCCAGTTTTGTGAATGGACTGATGCCAATATGCATTACCTATAGGTACCAATAGGAGGAACATGTGACTGAAGAGAGTGGTCAGCAAGCTCTAGGCGATTCTAGGCCGAGAGGTTGGTTACTAAGAGTGTGGCAACCCCGTTGATGAGACCCTCATCGGTGTCGGATACGCAGATACGCTGGTATCATTTGTGGGATTGCGGCGTCTATCGTCGGGCCTATGGTTGGAATTTGGGGTTCTTTGTTATGATGTGCAATTAGATCAGCCTTGCCGTGTGACAATCCATTACAAAAGACAAGGAAAAAATTGGATCGTGAAGGATGGTGGAACAACTAAGGGAGGATTTCTTGTAAGTGGTAGTCTAGACATAGTAACGTAACGTTGCGAAGTGCGAAGTTGTTAGTGAGAAGCTTTTTTGGAGGGCTCTGGAAGTTTGGAGGGGTAGAAGAAAGAAAAGAGAGAGACTCCGATAAAATCATATTCGTCAGTGAAGAGCTAAGAGGTTAAACGGGGAGGTACACGCTACAACTATAATCAAAAAAGGTATAGTGTAGTTTTTCCCTTAAAGACGATCCTCCCCGGATATCTTTTTCGGAAGGAGGTACCTGTTTCAAATTAGAGCCCACCGAGTTAGAATTCAGCGGACAATTTAGACAATTTACGTCTTAATTCCACTATCGATAGCCGAAGCGGCAGCGGCTTACCTAAATGCATGCATCTCTGGGGGAGCCATTGCTACCCTACTAGCCTACCGTTTACCAGCCTGCTGTAACTTACGACCCCTAGGGCCCTAGCCACCTACCTAAGCTATTCCACTTAGCACTCCCGAATCGTTTACTCCAAGCTGATGGAATCTGTAATTTACCGCCATCAACTCTTTTTTCCCTTATTCCCATCCAGGCACACGAACACCGCAACACAATCGGGCTTTTTCTCCGAGACATACATACTCTATTTCACACCATTGGTAGTTACTTCATGGAATCCTAGCCTTACTTAGTTGCTCACGCTCTTTTTTGTTATTGCTGGATGGAGATTGATATCCCACGCTTATCTCTCTTCTCCGTACTCTCACTTTTTGACCAGGAACCCTTTAGCTAGAATAACGCCGAGTTGCAACGCTACACATCCAAAATGACCAAGTCAGACGGCGAGCTTGACCCACTATGGCAAAATCTCGATTGGTACGGTGTGCCATGTTTATATGATCCCCCTCTCATTAAGGGTCTTAAGAGCTTCATGGCCAAGCTAGATCGCTAAAGCATGTCTTTGTTACTAATTCTAGACCAATAGGGCGATTGGCCAGATGTTGATTATGGGATGGGATGGAACAGAAGTAACGCCTCAGATCAGAAACCTCATCGTGAACCATCATTTGGGCTCAATCATATTAACAGCTAAGAACCTAAAATGTACACGTGCCTTTGATCGCCATATCTCATATTTATCGTGTCACATGTCGCCGAAATATACTGACAATATATATATGATATGTAGCTGCTGAGCAGACCGCCTCTTTAGTCCAAGAACTTCAAACCATAGCTCACCAAGCAGGGCACCCTCAACCATTATTAATAGCCGTTGATCAGGAAAATGGAGGGGTTAACAGTCTGTTCGATGAAGACTATATCTGCCAATACCCAAGTGCTATGGGTGTTGCTGCTACGGGAAGCACAGAAATAGCATACAGCGTAGCAAAGGCTACAGCCACCGAAATATCAGCTGTTGGGGTCAACCTCATTCTTGGCCCGGTATTAGATGTATTAACTAATGCTCGACATCAACCTCTCGGCGTTCGAGCTACTGGAGATGATCCTCAAGAAGCATCGTTATATTGCATCGCCGCGATCAACGGATTCAAGGATGCCGGCGTGGCTACTTGCGGTAAGCATTTTCCTTCTTATGGGAATATTGATTTCCTCGGCTCTAGCTTAGACATGCCTATTATCACGCAAACGCTAGAAGAACTAAGTCTCAGTGCTCTTGTGCCTTTTCGAAATGCGATAAGCGCCGGGCGCCTCGACGCCATGTTTGTCGGAGGTTGCGGAATCCAAAGTGCCGGAATGAATGTCATGCACGCTTGTCTTTCAGATCAGGTTGTGGACGACCTCCTACGAAACGAACTTGGGTTCAAAGGCGTTGCCATCTCGGAATGCCTCGAAATGCAATCCTTAATACAAGAGTATGGCGTTAAAGGAGGAACAGTTATGGCCGTCGAAGCAGGCAATGATCTAGTACTTCTATGTCGGGCGCATGACGTGCAGTTGGAGGCCATCGCTGGGCTAAAGCTAGGTGTCGAGAATGGTATCATTTCGAAGCAACGCATCTACACCTCTCTAAACCGAGTGTTGAAGATGAAGAACGCGTGTACGTCTTGGCAGAAAGCCTTGAATCCACCTGGCTTACAGTTACTCACTAAATTACATCCCACACACCTTGCGCTCTCCCGGAAAGCCTACGATCAATCGATTACGGTGGTTCGAGATAAGGACAATCTGCTTCCTCTTTCCCAGAGCTTACTTCAAGAAGAAGAATTGTTGCTTTTGACACCGCTGGTCAAACCATTACCAGCTTCAGCTGCTACTAAGGGCATGCTAGAAAAAGGCAACAAGGCTCCGTCCTTGCACGAGAAATGGATTCACCAGGAACGCGGGGCCATCATGAGTGGAGAAGGCGTCTTCCGAGAATTGGGTCGATCAATAGCTCGAATACGTAACGGTAAACTTCTTCATACATCATATACAGCCAATGGGCTCAGGCCAGGTAAGAAGAATCCTAATTTCGTTTTGATAATAATACTAATAATATCTAGTGCATGAGAATTTAATCAACAGGGCGTCTGCAATTATTATAGTAACTGCCGATGCTAATCGGAATATGTACCAAACCGGATTTACGAAACATGTAGCGATGATGTGCCACATGCTGCGTGGAACGGGCCAAAGGAAATCTCTTATTGTGGTCGCAGTCAGCTCCCCATACGATTTTGCGATGGACAAATCCATTGGAACATATGTCTGCACATTTGATTTCACCGAGACGGCTATGGCTTCTCTAGTCCGTGCTTTATACGGCGAGATAACACCCCAGGGATCGATGCCGGGTACTATGAGGAAGAGCAAAAAGGTATCTAAAACGCGGCAACAGTGGCTTGTCGAAAACTATGATCGCGACAGAGATTCATCCGCCCTTGCGGAGCTATTGAGAACGATGGCCCGCTCTAGCACACCAAGTTTTCCGTACCTTACAACAGGGCCCCACTCATTTGAGCTGTTCAATCCCCATGTTGAAGAAGCGCATTTCGTCGTTCGGAATAGCAGTACGAAAACGTTATATGGCTTCGTGGCCACGTACTTCACGAAAGGTGTCGGCGCTATTGGCGCGATCTTTGTCGACCCAGCGAAACGAAACGTATCGATTGGAAGGTCGCTACATCGTCGTGCGATTCGAGCGCTACTGCAGAAGCAAGGGATTAAAACCGTTCAGTTAGGTGTTACATTCCCGGGGGTCTTTCCGGGGGTGCCCTTTGATGAAAGTGGGAGCATTAAGAGCTGGTTTAGCAATGTTGGATGGGACACACAGTTTCCGAAGCGACTAACGAATATGGCCATCGACGATCTCGGGGCCTGGACGGCACCCGAGGGTCTTCTTCAGAGCATACAGCGAGCGAGTATTAGTTTTGACCTGATACACGGACTTGACAACGCGGAATCGGTATTGAATCACGTAGCAACACACGCAGGACCCGAAGTTGTGGAACTTTATCGTTTCGCACTACAAGAAACAAATACAAGCGGAGTGGTGCGAGCCAAGAATTCGGTAGATAATCTACTAGGAACGGTGATTATCTGCACAGCCGCGAGCCGCCTATCAATATACATGCCTCCGCTTCATTCCGTTGGTGGCGAAGACATCGGCGGAATCATTGCCCCGATCGTGCCCTCAACATCCCAATCAAGATTGATCCTGCAGGGACTGGCGTTTATGGGCGTGAGGCAAAATAAGGCGCACAAATCGGCAAAGAGCGTGCTTAGTTGGGTAGGTAACGCAGAATCGATATCAGATATGAGAATTACAGCTAATTCGTCTAGGTTCTTGATGAAGCGCATGAGCCTCTCGCGGCTATGGGATTTGAGGTGCAGCAAACGTTTGACGAAATTACAAATTCACCAGAGAACGTAAGTATCTGTCTATCTATCTAACCCGCTTGAGTCTAGATGCATATATGCTGATCATCCTAATTGGATATAGTGGTCTGATTTGGTTTAAATATTTTTCTACTTTTGGTAGACGATGCACGAGGCTATTGAATGAACCTGTATAATTGAACGAATCCCTAGAGTATGATGAATGATCCTTCACCGAGCCTCCCTTTTCCGTACCTATCTTTCCCCTGGAAGTGAGATGGGAGTACATACGTGGGGGGCTAGCTAGTAGAGCGCGATGCATACTTCTCTACTACTCTGCTCCAACAAAGGAAATGCTTCTATCCTGTGATTTTATATTCGGGGTGAGCGAACCGGCGTTTTTTGGAATATGGAGCCTATTTTTATCCAATCAAGAATTGAGCCTCTTGTAATTATTGAATCCTAAAACATTAATACTGCCGACTTAGTTTTGAGCCCCCGTCTTCCCGTCCTAGGGTTGCGTATGTTCTTCTTATTTAAAAATAGAATCGCGGTAATACTACAGCACCGCCCTCCGAATATCGTCCCGTTAGGATGCGATCTTCGCGACTTAATTCCGTGCTGTGGGACCTGGGAACATTAGAAAATAAAAAAAGAGAAATCGGCCGGACTGATAACGGGCTTGGGCTTGGTCTCGGCCTTCGTTGCATTACAACGCGATTGAGGTTGATACGTTGACATATGTAGGTCATGTCAGTCGGTAAAATCGATACGTCAGTCCCTAGGTAAGATATGTAAGGACGGACGTACATGCAAGAATAGCACCGAGGGACTGGTATGGAGAAGCAAGTAATTTAATGACAGATGACAGATAAAAAGTCGTTCGGCAATGTGATGATAGCAACCCCAGAGAAGGTAAGACGGCCGCAGGCTAAGGGCCTTGTAGTGTGCCTGTAGGGTGCCTGTTCGTCACCCCACCTACGAATGCTTTTTAACTCGTTCCAGAAGGTGAGAAATTGGTTTCTGCAGATTCGATGTCCGTGACAACTCCACCCTCCAAGACTGAGGAGAGAGGCCGATAAAGCCCTAACAGGCTTAGGCGCTTCTTAGCATCCTTAGGAACAGTCTACGGAGGAGCACGTCCTAGCACTAAGAGTAGTACTAGAAGTACTAGAGTCCATTTCCCCCAACATCTAAAGAGAGATCCCGAGGTCACCCAGGTCAACCCCCCCTATCAATTATCAACCATTTTGAGTGACACTCCGTCCGGTCCATGTATTACCCCAGTTCCGCCCAGGCACAACCTAGCCGCACCAGGTATCGTGGGTTGTATTGTAAGATTATTGTACCTATCAGCTTCTAGCCAACTAATACATCCATACCTAAAGTACCGTGCCTATCTAGGTATCTATCTTCTAGCTTACATACAGTACATCCTTTAGCTACCATGCCTCCTAGGTAGGTATCTCTATCCTACATTACTTTACTTACTGTACTTACAATACCTACATTTAAAATACCTATGTATGTACGCAGGTATGTGTATATGTACCTAGGTATGAAATCTGGGTTGATGGATAATCATTGATAAATCGGTCTTAGGGCTTCTAAAGATCCTCTTCCCTTGTTCTTTTGGTTCTTGAACTACCTAACCTGGTCCTCAATGCATTTTTTTTTCTCTTTGCCTAGGTAGTTCGCAGAAGAATATAGAACTTCTCCAGGTTCACAGACCAGCCCCCTCGCCAATTAGTACATCCATTACTGCACCGTCCCCGGCGGATCTACCTGGTATTCCATTTCTCCACCCCTTGGCCCTTGGCCCTTGGTCCTTAGCTTGGCTATTGTATGTTTCACGCCTCCACCTCCTCCGCTACGGCCCTACCTCTCTCTTTGCCTTAATACCTACTACCTACATGGTAAAGATAACAGTAGTTTTTTTGACGTTATTTTTTCCAACCTCCATCGAGGAAAAAAAAAATAATAATAATAATAAACTATTACGCTACTAAATAAATTCCCCATTACGCACGACCACGAATAAAACTCCACTTATTCCGCGACGACGAGAAACTAATCATCGTGCTTTATCTCTATTCTCCTTTTATTGCTATCTCTCACTATCTCTCGCTATCTTATTCCCTGTCCGGAACTCGGTTCTTCTCGGTCACATCTGCAGTAAGCGTCAGCACCAGCAGCGGCGTCAAACAAAAACAACAACCATTAATCTCCCCCAGCCGCGCAATAGGGTATTAGCCCTTTACGATGCGATGGCAACTTTCAACTCCATGCCGGCGCTGCAGTCTGGCGCCAGCCCGGGAGACGCCATGGGATTGAATAACATGTCTAGCTCTGGTTTAAATATTGATCCTTTCGAACCCGATCTCAACTTTGACGAATCTATGCTGTAAGTTCGACCCCGGTGTAGCGCATGTGTCCTGAGGTGGTGGTTGTTTGAATTGTGCAGTATATTCGCGACGTGGGAATCGTATAGCGCCGCAACGTGTTTAATAGTAAATACTAAGAATCCGAGTAGAGATAACGTCAATGGCAATTTACCTCCTTTACCTTTTACCCCCTCCTACGACTTCGAAACCTTTTCTACGACCTTCGAAGACCCCTTTAACTACTCCAAACCCTACGAGGCTGCGCCGCACGCGGAGGACTTCCACGATGAAGGATCGTCCCCGCAACAACCGGACGACAAGCTACTCAGCTTTTCGACGACAGCTGCGAAAGCTACCCCCTTAGATGATTCATTAGGCGCATATTCTGAGGTCAACATGACGGCCGAGCTATATGGTATGTTCTTCGTCGCCGAAGATGTGTTTGGCGGTGAATCTAGCGGGCGACCTTTAGAGCTCACGTGTTACCGGCGGAATCTCTGGCAATGTTCTGGGCAAATAACTATGCCGCGACATTGCACACAGGTTATGAACGAGCAAGGTCGTGCTATACCAATAATAGAATTCTTCGCCTCGATATCAGCGAAAGAAAGCATCGAAGGTAAATCTACCGAGATCATATCAATCCCGTGGAAGAGTAGCAATCCAGCTCTCGGCGAAGGGCAGGAAACCAAAGTAGCTAGCGCCCCACCAAAGATCGCACTCGACCTAAGCGGCGGCCAAGAAGTTGATGGTCATCGAGTCAGCATACCAGTATCATGGAAGCGGTTGCAATTTAAGAGCGCAACAGCGAATAATGGCCGACGGAAAGGACTACAACAGCACTACGTGGTACAAATTAGCTTACTAGGGAAGATGAAGACCGGCGGCGAGTTTATGAAAATCGCCGAAATCCAAAGCGGACCGGTGATCGTACGTGGACGAAGCCCGCGGAACTTTGATAGTAGAAAAGATGTCCCTCTTACGGGCGACAAGAAAGCTCCAGGTAGTGTAGAACGAGCGCGAACTCACAGCGATGCCAGCACGACGTCGAATTTAAAGGTGGAGCGGTCCGATTCCACACATAACTTACATCAATATTCCTCACCATCTCTAAGCAACACGGCGGCTCCCGGGTCGACCTGGCCGACAGCTCCGACTCCGGGGTATGGCCCACAAGCAAACTCCCAAGCACATCCGGCCAAGAAAATGGCGCTATCCCCTAACATGAACCGACCTCCCGTTCCAGCTTGGGGCAAAGAAGCCTCAAACAATAAAGCACAAGCATTGAGCAACCATACGAAGAACAATAATAATTCGTCCGCTCCATCCGTACCCATTAACTTATCACTATCCGAAGACGAGCGGAGCCCTAATAACCGCTCTAATTCGGATTCCCTTACTAGCCCAAAACTACATCGGACGTCTACAAGTCACGGCGCAGGTGGTAGTCCGATGGAGGAAGAGGAGGAATTGTATGAATATTTCCCGCTTAGTGTGGATGATTGGTAAGTGTCGTGCTACTCTTCCCTTACCCTATTTCAATGAATGTTACTAATATTTTCTTTTCTCTACAACAGGACACCTCTCGTAGACACAGTCTATCGGCCGCACATCGTCCATCACATCGCGGTACCACAAGAGATCAAGGCGCAACAGATCAGGAATAAGTCGAAGAGATATTTCTCTGCGGAATAAGTATGATCTACGCAGACTATATTCCTAGTTTCTTTACTCGGCATATTATCGTATATACTATATACACATGTATGGATTGGATCACACAAAAATATTTTTATATATCTAGCGAGGTGGGCTCGGTATGAACGAGCAAGCGAGTGCGGGAATACAAAAAAAAGATAAAAAGAGACGGCATTTCTTAATCAGGATATTTACCAAGCGAGCAAGCAAACAAGCGAAACACGCTGAACGGACGGACGGACAACGGACGAACGAGCGAACGAACGGCATCATGATTACACATTCAGGCGTTTTTTTGCTGTCCTTGTTTTTTTTGAGGGGGTAATTCCCCGTCTGTACTATGAATCGTACCCTATACTCTTGTTCATTATTGCTTTTTTGTTTTGAAGTACCTAGCTTCATATCAATACCTCTTGTGTATGTAGTATAGCGGGGAAAATCGCCGGAACCATCGTTGTTATTTTTTAGTTTAGCTCTCTCCCTCCCTTCTTTGTTTGATTCTCTAGCGGGATACCGAACCAAGCGAGCATCTACATAATAGGATTTTTGGGTACATTCAACAAATATACCCCTGATAATTAATCAGCCATCTCACTCATCTAACTTTTCTTGTTTGCATTTCTTGAACCATATACTCTAATCAAGTTCCTAAGAACGTTGCGATAGTAGTCATGATGATGTCTTTTTCATTATGCTAATAGGTAACCTGTGTTGTAACCCTTAACGCCTTCTAAATGTTATCGCTTTCGAAGCTCCTTGCTTGTTTACTTCCCATGCGACGCCCTCCCTGAAGACGATCCAAGACGATTGAAAGCACTCTATGCTTTTCGTAACTCATCAAGTAGAATGCAAATATGCGTTTTCAAACGAGAAAAAAAAAACAATAAAACACGAAAGGATATAAATGGTATATACAATATAAACGATCCCTTATCTATCTTAGAGCGCCCCCGAAAACTTTCTACGACTCGGTAGCGCACGCGAGTGCGACCGCAGCGCCGAGGATCGAGCTCTCTAGAGCCGGGACGAGGTCTACCGACCCAGGGTGCTCGCTGTGGGAGACGAGGTCATCGATATAACGTTGGCACGTGGCCCGGTATTCTGGGTAGTGCTCGATGACGGAACCGTTAAAAGCAACCTTCGTACTGGCCTCGATGTCCCTGATTTCTTCGTCGATCGAGGGCGATGGTAATACGACAGCGCTATCATTAGAAGGGGTAGATTTAGGCGTGTTGGGGATGTGTTCCGCCTCCGTCTCGTGCCGTAACTCCCAGAGTGAGAACACCGAAGCGGCTAATAGAGCGGCCGAGCGCCGTGATATTAAGCTTGCAAGACCACGGATTGCAGCTATGTCGGATACGGTAGGTGGCGTAGTACAAGGGTGATGTGTTGTGAAGTGCAATAGGGCTTTCTCGAGATTAGGTGATGTATCGCTAAAGTCAAAGGGTTAGCTTCCACCAGTATTAATATATTTTGCGTAGGAACTTACGCCTCGATTCTCGACAGAATTTCTGTGTCGAGAGAGTACGGCTTCTCTAGGGAAGGCGGTAATTCACCTCCCAATAACCCTGCCGTCTCAACAGCCTCGACTATGGCCAATCGGCAGATCTCCCCGAGGTAGAAACCACTTAATAAGTGCTCTAGTGGTTGGAAGTCGGGCCGGGGGTGAGAGGCGTTTAGGAGTTCGTCCCATCGCGTGAGGGGTAAGATATCTTTTCCGAACATGCCTAACTCTGTGTTTACAATAACGTGGCTTGCCGATTCGAACCAACTTTCTGGCCGTTTGCCATATTTAGAACGACTAAACGCCGACACAGGTAAGTGGACGGCAATATTAGTGCCCGTCCCTAAGATGAGGCCGAACCGTGTTGAGGCGTGAGTGTAGGCTTGTGATAATAATGTTGCTGAACTATCATTGACGATAGCGGCAAGCTGGACGTTGAGGTCGTGTTTCTTGCAGGCGAACTTGATAAGTTCGCCCAAGTCCTGGCCCAGTAGACCACTAGTGGCCAAAAACCCTTTGCCCATTCCGAGAAGAAGCCCACCGCCTAATGATACTTGTCTTATTGTCAAGATGTTAGTATTTTCATACGATGTCATGTGAAAGAGCGTTGGGCTTACTCTACGGGAAAACTCCAAGCAAGACCCATTGGTATTACGTCCTGGTCATGTGAGATATCCTTTTGAATAACCTCGTAGATCCTAGCAGCCATCCAGTCAAAGAAACTCATACCCTCAAGCTTCTTAACTTCTGGCGTGATCTTGAAGGTTACCATTCGAACGATCTCACATTCTTTTCCAGTCGCCTCCCGACCCCTTAGTTCCACTAGCGCAACTCTTAATGTTGATCCTCCGACATCGAGGGCAAGATATTGGCCTCGTTCTTTTCCGGTGGGTAATAGGTGGTTGAAGGATGGAAGCATGCATTCTGCATGGCTGTGTAGGCGTTCTCGAAACTGTTGCTTGAGATTCAAAGAATACTTCCTTAACCCGTCTTCGTCTATGGGACCCAGGAAAAGCCTCTCCGCCTCCTCTAAAAACTCCTCAAGGGTCCTCAACGGATACGTCCTCTTTCCGTCGACGTTATGTTCTTTTAAGGCCTTGGGGCTGACCCAAAACGCAAGAAGCGCTTGTAAGAAGGACCGGCCGCGCAAGAACGACTTCAGCGCCGCCAGTAACGATTTTTTTAATGTAATCATGGCAGAAGTGAGTGGCTGCATGACAGAGATACTATGCTCACAGGTCTAGTCGGGTTATATAAATATATATCATGAAGGTAACATGGATATGATGTGTCGTAAAAAAGAGAGAAGCAGGTGATATCCAGAAACGAGAACTCTATCTTGCGCCTTCAACCAGCATTCGTCATGTTTCAGCAGAAGCAGGCAATTGGCAAGCAACGAGAGAAGGAAGAGAAGTGTCTCCTTAGGGCCGCGTCAGGGCTCGTATAGGCGGGAAAAGGCTAGAACGGCAGAAATGAAACCTGCCGGTCAAATTCGAAGTTAACGAGGTGACCCCGTTGGTTGGATCTAGTAATGTACGATCCTAGAAGTAAAGAATAAAGAGCCAAGACCCCGGGTTTGAAGAGCACGGGGGGTGGGTGTTGTTCTGGTCAGGCCCAATGGGTTACAAGCATGAACGAATGGTGCAATGAGAGCGAAGGGACGATTAAACCATAGAAACAGTATTTTGTCTCTAATACGAGAAAGGAGTGGTTACTCTCGTTATGTCGAGATAGAGATACCAAGTGAGGTAAGAGACCCTTCAACTCTTTTTTACGCCCACCCCTGACCAAACGTGGCTCAAGCCCACGGCTATGCTTGTTTCAAAGCCTATTAGGACCTAATAGGAAAGAAAGAGAATACTACAATGCTACAACAACAACAGGAATAGTAGTGTAGAGGCGCCCCGGCGATATGGGTATGGGATAACCTAGTCCCTAGGTAGGGCCGGGGGAGGCGTCGATGCCAATGAAGTGGATCGCCAGGCAAGATGCAGCGCCCTTCGATTCCTAGGTAGGGCAGGTGACTTCCGGGTACCGGTGATATTGCGGGTTACTTTTCAGTTTGCCTAGGCTCGGTGGTACTCACGTAGCAGCTATGTATAATGTAATATTGGGGAAGAGGCAACGAGCGGATAAGATAGGTTAGGTTATGTTGTGTGGTAGGTAACAACAACAACGATGATAGACAGGATGGGGGCCAGATTCGAAGGGTGCAACCAATGAATTGACAGGATTGACAGCATGGAGGAGAACAAGGGAAGTAAGGAGGGGGGAAGATGGGGATGATAGAGAGGATGAGGAACCATTAGAGGTACACATTGTCTCACCTTGGTGGTGTTGTTGTTCATTATCTGCCATTCTGGGTCAAAATGGTTTGTAGATGTAACGTTGTAGACTCTCTGGAATTTTTTCTTGTTGTTGAGACTTTAACGTTCTAGTCTTTAAGCTCCTCACTAGTCCTAGTGTGTTATTTAAATTTGAGAAGGGGGCAAGGATCTTCGCTATCTTGTCCGCCCACTCGCCCTGCTGCCCTGTCGCCCTGGCCCGCCAATGCACGAGCCACATGGCGTTTGCATTACTCTGTACTGCACTTACCGACCCGTCGTTTTAGCGTTACCTAGCGATTTATACCGTAGCACTTTACTTTCTTATCCATTCTCTATTCTCCATTCTATCTACCGGGAGTAGGGGAGTAATGTTGTTACATGCCTTCAAACTTTCATCTACACTTTCCTAACTATTACAATAACAACTTTGAATACATAACTAATGAATAAGACTAATAGGAATAGGTAAGCCACGAGTTACATTATGCATGCGGCTTAAGTATTCCTTACCTAACTTGAATACTACATAACCTAGTAGGGGGAGGAAGTTCATTCTAGCGAATCATACATTTCCATATTCCATATTCATCTATTTTTCAATATCTTCACACTTAGCCGACAACGTCCTTAAACAAGATTGATTACGCGTACGGTAGTGTTCTGCTTGGCTGAAAAGATATATTTTGATTTTCCCTAATTCATCGTTGCGGCTCTGATAGGAATTCAATATATATGATGCGGTCGACTCCCATTGTTCAACCCAATCCAACTCACTAAAGAAAAATAAGACACATTCCATCCATCTTCAATGGACCCAATGGACCTAATGGACGGATACAAATCCTAGTCGCCCCACTGCGGGAACCAAGATGATGTCGAAATTGCATAAGCTCAACTATCAATCTCGTCAAGGACTTTGCTCTTCTTCTTTTCATATATGCATAGTATGCATAGAATGCATTGGGTAAGTCGTTCGGCTTACCAGTTATCCTCATAGGGGTATTTCTTTGACGTTATATCGTCACGATCAGTAAGCGAACCCGAGATCTCCGGAATAGGTGAAAAGCATCAGATCAGAGTAATATCTCGCTATTATGTACTCGTCAAATAAAACAGGTTGTCGAGCTTGTGGTTGGCCGGAGCTCGCGATTTACTGCTCACAAAGCAACCAACCAGATAGCTCAAGGAACCACATGACCTAAAACAATTCATGGACAGGTTACTGCTACAACGTTCAATGAGCCTCCCTAGTCGCAAGCGTGAGCTCACTATCCCGACCCCGGTGGAGAACAAGCCAATCCGGCCAAACGTTCCATCGCCGGCGGTAGACCCGATGCTATCCATCCTGCTGCTTGAGGTCTTTCCTATCACCTTTGCCACTATGAGGCTCCTCTTCATAATGAGTCCGAAACCTGTACTGCTCTAGAGCTGTTTTTGTAGCCTTTCTTCTGTTTCCTAAGATAACCCTCCAAAGAAATATCCAAATCTCGCTTTCACACTTCCCCCCTTAATCCTCTTCTTACCAATCATATCCCGTAGTACCATTATCTACCACGTTTTTACCCCTCTCTATTTCCAGTAACAATTCAAAATGAGACTTATCATTCGCGACGACTCCGAAACTGCTAGCTCCTATGTAGCTAATTACATCATCGAGAGAATCCGACATTTCAATCCCACTCCGGCACATCCCTTCGTACTTGGTCTACCTACAGGTTCAAGTCCTCTTGGTGTATACAGGATCTTAGTTGAGCAATACAAGGCTGGGAATGTACGATTTACCTAGATTTTGAGCATTTTTAGTGGAAGCTGACGAACTTGTGTCAGATCTCTTTCGAAAATGTCGTCACTTTCAACATGGTATGAAACAACTTCACTACAACCCAATTCAACTCCAAGCTAGTCTAAGGCGCTAACTCGGATACTCATAGGATGAGTATGTCGGCATTCCTCGAGACCACCCGGAAAGCTACCACTCCTTCATGTGGAAGCATTTCTTCTCCCACGTTAACGTAAACCCAAACAACGTACACATACTCAACGGCAACGCACCAAACCTCGAAGCGGAATGCGTCGAATATGAGGCCAAGATTAAGCGGGCTGGTGGTATCGACTTATTCTTGGGTGGAATTGGTGAAGATGGTCACATCGCCTTCAATGAACCCGGCTCCAGTCTAGCCTCAAGAACCCGCGTTAAGACCCTAGCTTATGATACTATTCTCGCCAATTCCCGTTTCTTCGGCAACGATATCGCCCAAGTCCCTAAGATGGCCTTGACGGTCGGTGTTCAAACGGTTCTTGAGGCGAGGGAAGTCGTCGTCATTATCCTCGGTGCTCGCAAGGCTCTCGCTCTGCAAAGGTGCATCGAGCAGGGTGTTAACCACATGTGGACGCTTTCAAGTCTTCAGCTGCACCCCCACCCCATGATAGTGTGTGACGAGGACGCTACATTAGAGCTGCAAGTGAAGACCGTTAAGGTAGGCGTTTTCCCAGGATAGATCTACAAACATCCGCTAACTAGTGTAACAGTACTTCAAGAGTATCGAACAAGTTGCAAGGCAACAAGGCTTTGAGCAGATCCTCCCGTCAAGCATTCGGACCGGGCCAGGCCCAGTGCCCAAGACTATGGTCGAAGAAGTTCAGTCCCCTACCATCCTCCACCCGCAACCTATGACGTCTCGTTTATTGCTCGCAACACCAGCTGCGGAGTATCCAGTCCGCTCAGTATCTCCGGACCTAGTGCCGGACCGAATGGCGGACCGCGTCGGAATACCAGATATTTCGAGGAGGTTAACCCCTCAACCCGAGCACCAACAACAGCGGTTAGCTAGTGTCGGAGCGTAACTTTGCAATTTGTCAGTAGAACGGTAGATGCATCATGCATGTGATCATCACACACCAAGGTGTTTGGACTTGGATGGATAGGCCTTCTCACGAAAATTGAATTAATAGGGCTAGTTTGAAAATTAAAGGGGAATGATATAGAATTGATATTGAATGCGAACTAACAAGGTGGTAGACTACGTGTTGAGGCGGCTAAGATGTACCTGGATTACCTATGTAGACAGAGTTGCTACGTGGGTTTTTATATATTCGCGAACAGTATCATTACGAATGCATGAGGCATTTGATATATGTGTACGATCGATAAGACATCATGATAGACATTAGATACCCAAATATAAATATTGTTTATTATAGCGTGTTAGTTTATACTGTGTTTGTTCATTGTGTTACTGAAGACTTGGCTCCAAATTCATACAACTCACGAGTACCAGTAGATAGCTTAGATACCTAGGTAGGTAGGTAACTCGGCGGGGTTCAAATCGATGCTCGTAAGATCAAGCCATTTTTCATTCAAATCTTCCTATATTTGCAACATGTTACTACCCGGTGCCGAGTCGTGCATAGTGGCTTCGGAGAAGGGGTTTATTCAGCAGGTACCTAGTGAGGTAATTAAATATCCCTATACATATGAAATTGATGGCGTCGTGAATCGACTCTGACAGGTTGGTAAACGGTGCGACATGTCACATTTAAAAGGGGATTGGTTAGATCGTCCCGTCCGTCCCGCCCCTCATAGAAAGAAATGCATATATGTATGTACCTAGTTAATTGATCGTAGTATGGGCAGAGCGGGACGATGTTGGGGTAGATAAGCTTTGTGGGGGATTCTTTATAGGAGGTAATGGTACCTACCTAGGTACTAGGTAGGTAGGTACTGGGTAGGACAGGCACCGAATCTAAGTAAAAAACTGTTGAAGGTGACTGTTTTAGAGCTTCCTCTTTCGAGACCGTCAATGGTATGCTACATACCTAGGTACCTTTAAAATAAGCCCATCCAGGTACAAATCCTCCAACATCAACACCAGGGAGACCCCGTCTATCATATGTTAATTAACATTAAGCATCCCTAAACAGCAATGTCTTGGAACTTCTAAGACACGACGCGCGGAGAGGGTATTGGATTATGTTATAGACTTCAGATGATCATGACCATCAACATCTCAAGCTACATATATCACGATACATCTACAGATCGGATAACAAGCTCACCTTGCATAAAGCCAAGCTTAAGGATCCATCGTCTCGGCTTTGGTGCAGTAGACTTGTAAAAAATCCGACCGGGTATCTTATCTTATTTTATTTTATTTTATTTATTTATTTTTTCATGAAAACCTGGGATCAATCCTGGATAACGGCCATGCCGACTCATTTATCCAGAGTCTAACCATGCACAATGAGTGGCCATCGAAACGGGGACCTGCAGCCATGATTAACATTTCCTGCTTAGTTGTATTCCGCAAGGAAACAAACTGCCATTGGCCAGAAAAACAAAATGAGGGGAGCATCGAATCTGCGTTAGGTGGTCCAATGACGCCGGCAAGATGATCATGGGCGATACAAGGCAATACAACCAACTGCTACCTTAGCTCATCCCCCGCATTTCGCCGGTGGTATGCCCGTTTTCTTCTCATTCCTTTTAGGGCACACTCTTGTTATTCTTGTTATTTCACTTGCCGAGGAAAGACAGCGAGTAGCTACCGTTTAGGTGCCCCGATCCAATCGCGTGCCCTACCATCCCCAAGTATCCCCTGGGGCGCATGTGATGCTGGATGCTCTGTATGGCCCTCGAGTTCAGCTCATGATGTAGGACAACGCAGCTGATTGTACAATTATGTACCATAACCAGTTCTGGTTCGACCTAACACTCACGTAGCCATACATGTAGCTGCTGCCTACCTATCCGGTATCCATGACATCCGGATGCAAGATGCAAGGATTTTACGTTGGGAAACTATCCAATATGGCTGGTCGATCCTTAAGCTTGATTTTTTGGTTTGTACACCGACGTAGTTATCACCGTCGAGGTTGCATCCTGGACGGGGAATAGAACAGGTGCTAGTAAACATGTCTAAAAAGCTGCCTCCTGCCTCTCTCTTTCCATCTTGGTCGTGGAATAAAACCCCCCTAGCTAGCAGTAACGGGGAGGGAAAGCGGTGCAACAGACTTGATTCTATTACTCCGCCACCAAGACATCAAAGCAGCTAACCACCAAACACAGCTATTATGGCTCGACCGTATTTCGCCAACGGTCGATCGCGAGGGAGGCCGATATTGGCTTTTGTCACGATATTCTCATTTTTCGTTCTAGGGGCATTCATCGCGATAAAGTCAGGCGCGCCAGCACGGCCGCATACTTTCGATTTTCGACATGCGACGTCGCGCGCCAACACCCAGTTCGAATCGGAGACTAGGGCGGAAGGAAAAGGCGATAAATATCTAATTGGTGTTGGAAAAGCTGATATAACCGGCCCTGTGGTGGAAATCAACTTTGCTGGCTATGCCGACCTCTCCCAAACCGGCACGGGTCTCCGACAGCGAATCTTCTCGCGGGCGTTTATAATCGGCGATGTTAATAACCCGAACGATCGATTCGTATATCTGGTCCTTGATGCGCAGTCCGGCGATACGGCTGTGCGATTTGGCATTTTGGATGGCGTTGCTGCGCTCGGAGATGACTACGCCGCGTACGGATCAGGGAACATCGCCGTTACTGGAACGCACGCTCATTCTGCACCGGGCGCTTGGTTTAACTACCTACTTCCACAAGTCACCAGCTTGGGTTTTGATAAGCAAAGTTACCAGGCTCTCGTTGACGGAGCCGTATTATCGATTAAGAGAGCTCATGAGTCCTTGACTGAGGTAGGCGAAGTTGTAATTGACGAAGTTAGCCCTTATAACTAACATTTCGAATTATAGGGATACCTCGATTTTGGTACAGTAAAAAGATACTTACTATTTAGAATTCCTCTAATAGATTTATAGGGAAGGTGAACATTACGGATAGCAATCTCAGTCGAAGCCTATACGCCTATTTGGCTAACCCAGCCGAGGAGCGCGCTCAATACACGGACGACGTTGACAAGGAAATGACTGTTCTCAAGTTCCAGCGAGCATCCGACAACAAGAATATAGGCATTTTGACATGGTTTCCCGTACATGGCACGTCCATATATCAGAACTCCACACACGGTTTGTCAATACTTTTTTCTTAAACTTTGTATAAAACATAATTACTAAGAAATTTTCAGTGGCTGGCGACAACAAGGGAGTCGCAGAGATCATGTTCGAGAAAGCAATGGAAGGCGATGACTCTGCTGCCGATGGATTCGTCGCCGGGTTCTCTCAGGCAAACGTCGGAGACACAACTCCTAACACGGGAGGCGCTTGGTAAGCATAATTATCCTCAATTTCCAGGTTCATTAAGCGGTATTAACACGATCCCAAGGTGCGATGATGGGTCAGGTCAGCAATGTAGCTTGGAAAATAGCACGTGCGCTGATGGTAAATCTGAGTCCTGTCATGGGCGAGGACCTCTTTTTGAGAAGCTCGACCTCGGAATTGCTAGTTGCTATGAGATCGGCAAACGCCAATATGATGGCGCGCGATCAGTCTATGTGAGTAGGATACCCCTGTGGTCTTCAAACACCCATTAATATCGTATTAGGACGCTTTCGGTTCATCCGGCACTGCCGTCGTTGGTTCGACTGTGAAAGCGTTCCATTTTTATCATGATATGAGCTTCTGGAAATTCCAGCTAGATAACGGGACCGAAGTGCAAACATGTCCTGCGGCGTTAGGTTATTCTTTTGCTGCCGGTACATCTGATGGACCAGGTCAATTTGACTTCACGCAAGGTGATTCTGGAACTCCAAGTGCGAGCCCTATCTGGGAGGTAGTAAAGAGTTTGCTTCGCGCACCCTCACCCGAACAACAGGCGTGCCAGAACCCCAAGCCAGTTCTTTTAGACGTCGGCGAACTATCCGAGCCCTACCCGTGGAGTCCTAACATTATCGACGTTCAGTTACTACGAGTTGGACAGTTCGTCATAATCATAAGCCCTAGTGAAGCTACTACAATGGCCGGGCGCAGATGGCGTGCTGCCGTCAAAGCTGCTGCCACGGACCTCACCGATGTTGAACCAAATGTTGTACTAGGTGGACCGGCCAATACGTATGCGCACTACCTAACTACACCCGAGGAATACGGCATCCAGAGATATGAGGGAGCAAGTACGCTCTTTGGTCAATGGGAATTACCCGCATACATCAACCTCACCGTCAGCAACATCAAGTACCTCGCACCCGATGCCTCAGGCTCACCCGACGCGGGCCCAAAACCGCCGGATAACCGCAACAGCAGTCTGAGCTTCATCACGGGGGTTGTCCAGGATAATCCGCCGTCAGGGAAGGCATTCGGAGACTGCACCACGCAGCCTGAGTCGAGCTACACGCGTGGCGCTGTCATCAATGCTACGTTCGTTGGTGCCAACCCGCGAAATAACTTGCGGCTCGAAGGTACTTTCGGAGCCATCGAGAAGCAGGATGGAGATACTTGGACGCAGGTCCGGGATGACTCTGATTGGTCTTTAGTTTACACATGGACGCGCACCAATACGGCGTTGGGTTACAGCGAGGTTACTATTACTTGGGAGACAGAATCCGATGCTGAACCTGGGACGTATAGGACAAGGTATTATGGCGATAGTAAGGCGTTGATCGGAGGGGGTATCACGGCTTTTAATGGAACTAGCAATACATTTACGCTGAGTTAATGGTAGGTAATACTATGATACGGAGGAGGGTGCGGTTATAAGTAAGGGCGATGAATATCGCGAGTATGTATATAATGAACCTCGCATATCATCCTAAGACGTGGTTTAACGGTATTAAATTTGGCTAGTTTCCTGCGAACTCCATCATTTAGGTAGTTGCGATGCGGGTATTTTAATAATACTTAATAGGTGAGGTGTCTTTGTGTCTGTCTAAGAAGCAACAGTGAGCGTAGCATTGTTCCTAATATCCTTACTTGAGCTACCAACATGAATGATAAACTCGCCAGGCTCAACAACGTACTTCATATTTATATCCCAGAGTCCTAGGTCAGCGACATTGATATCGATGCTTACAGTCTCGGTAGCGCCAGCCTTTATGAAGACTTTAGAAAAGCCCCGTAGCTGTTTGTTAGGCACCACAACGCTAGCTACTACATCTTGGACGTAAAGTTGAACTACTTCAGCGCCGTCGCGTGTCGAGTCATTGGTGATGTCGACTGAGACCGTTATTGTGTCGGTTGGAGACGCGGTGGATCGAGAGAGCTTCACTTTGGAGTATGTGAAAGTGCTGTAAGATTTGCCGTAACCGAACTATGATAAATGTCTATGCATTAGCGACTATTCGAGGAGCTTCATGCAGTAAGAAGGGATGTAGAGCGGGGAATATACCTCATAGAGTGGCAGAGGGCTCTGTAACACGTAGTTGTGGCCAAATTGCATAGATCCGTCGGCGTTAATAACACCTGGATCGGGGTAAGCCCGTGCCGAATTCAAATAGTCATAGTAAATCGGCGTGGTCCCAATATCGTAGGGGAATGAAACAGATAGCTTCCCGGATGGGTTAACATCACCGAAAAGAATATCTGCTAAAGCATAACCCCCTTGCTCAGAAGGGTAGAACTGCTGCACAAGAGCCGACGCAGCATCTGAAATCCAAGGTTCGGTAATGGGTTTTCCTGAGCTGAAGACGACGACGGTAGGTTTCCCTGTGTCGATAATGGCTTTGACCAGATGCGGCATAGCACCAACGAGGTTCAAATTGTGGACATCGACATGCTCGCCCGTCGTAGCATTGAGACCACCCCAGAGTTCATCTTGATCCCGCGACCATGTACCTACGACCACAACCGCTACATCGGAGTCTCCCGCTGCTGCGACAGCTTCGGCAAAGCCAGATTGATCATTCGACCAGCGCTCGCAACCTTTCGCATATGTAACTTTTCCGATACTCGCCGCTTTGATACCGTCTAGTGGTGTAACGCCTCTGTACTGCGATTTAAAGGGAACATAATCACCGTACTACTAGACGTATTAGCATCCTTCTCCTAGTCTGGGAATATTTGCATTACTGACATTTACGAAGCCATGAGCCATTGGACCGATAACGACAATGTTTACGTCTTTTTTGAGGGGAAGTACATTTTCGTGATTTTCAAGGAGTACGATAGATTCCGCGTCTAGTTGTCTGGCAAGTTCGACGGCTTCGGGTGTATTGATGTATTTAGCTTGTTCGGCCTCCGATACCCCAGTAAAGGGGCTCTCAAATAACCCTGCCTCGAATTTCGCGCGCAATAGTCTGGAGACAGCTTCGTCTACTATGTCGATGGGCAGCTTGCCCGATTCAACCAATTCGGGGATTTTCTCAAAATTGAAGGATCCACCACCCATCTCAACGTCGTTACCAGCTGGAAGTGCCTGGGCTGCGGTAAGACATATATTTCAAGCCAACCCAAGTTATTGAGGACAAACTTACATAATTAACTACGGCTTTAGAATCGATGGGGTCAGATCTACACATCTTGAAATCTTTGCACAGGCGGTCCGTGGCTCCCGCATCGCTCATCACCTAACCCTATTAGAGCTCATACCTTCATTATCGGTAAACGGATTCACTCACGAAATATTTATAACCCCATTCGCCCCTTAAGATATCAGTAAGGGTATGCTTGTCGGCAACTGCGGGTACTCCATCGTAACTGTGGTAGGCTGACATGATCGAAAATGCGCCACCATCGATGATTGCTCGTTTGAAGGAAGGAAGATAAGTGGTGCGTAGCTCACGCTCTCCACCATGAACGGGTGCGCAGTTAATACCTTGCTCAGGTGTCGCGAAGGCAGCCTTAAATGTAAGTATTATCTATTCAAGAAATTGAAAAAAAGATGGAAGTCTTACAAAATGTTTAACCATAGCGCTGACATTTCCTGACTGGAGGCCCTTGACGTATGCGTGAGCGAGTTCGCCCGTTCTAGTATATTTATTAGTCGTATATATGAGTCTTGGGAAAATATCCGTCTTACAGATAGCTGTCTTCTCCGAACGTCTCCTCTACACGACCAAACCGCAATTCGCGAGCCAAATCAGCAAGAGGTCCAAATATCTGATTTACACCTAGAGCGCGAGCTTCCTGAGCAATAATCTTTGTCATCTTTTCTACTAGTGATGGGTTGAAGGAGCAAGCATGAGCAATGGGCGAGTTGAAAATAGTGGCGTTCGGGATCAAAAACCCATGTATGCCTTCGGATTGCACCCAAGCTGGTATACCTAGGCTCGTATTCTGTATCAAATAGTCTTGGCCGGTTTTGACGCCATTGCTAAGCATCTCCCAAGGTATGGCAATACCCACGTAGAATGATCCAGCTCGTGACTGCATGCTCCATTCAAGACCCGTGTGGTTTACACTGCCATCACTGGTATCGAGCCAATTTCTCAGGTCCCCTTGGACAAGTTGGGACGTCTTTTCTTCGATACTCATCCGCGATAAGAGGTCAGCGACTCGGTCCTCGGCCGGGGCCGACGAATTCTTATACAGCGGTACGCTGCCATTATTCGATATGGCCAGTGCAACAGTCACGAACGCTGTAAGACAAGACAGTATAAGTGGCGACATCTTCATTGGGTTCTCTTTGGGTATTTGGTAAGATACCACGAGGCGAAGGCAGCTGGAGATGACCCCAAAGATCGTTCGCTACAACATTACAACTTATATCATAACTACATTGCGAATATCCCTGGCTGGTATAGTCACATCGAAGGTCAACTCAAGAGCTTTAGTTAACCGACGGGAGGACAATCTCCGCATTCTAGGGGTTTAAGCCTCTGCATCCTAGTCAACATTGAATTCGAATCACTTATTCGGAGAAATGAGCGATCTGAAATGATACATAGACGACCACGGCTGTCTTCGCATCGCTATGATTTAGGTATTTAGGTAGGTAGACTACTCCTGTTCCCAAAGATAGCATAAAGGCCAAGAATCGACCGCCTCCCGAGACAGAAAAAGAAAAATTGGAGACAAGTCGGAGAGGAGGGTGAGGAGGGTGAGGAGGTTGGGGTTCCCCAGAGAAGATACATTATATCACAGTGTATTAAGCATGCATCGGATACGGTGATAGGCTCCTCCTTTTATTGGTGGGGGAAGATTCTACCGAAATAGGCCAAGTAGACGAGCCATCCCCGCCCATCTGAATTGAGGATCGTGGAGACAGTAGTCTTGCTTCGTTTGCAATTGAACCGACGAGCTGTCGCTTGCCTCCACTTGACGCCTAGTTCCTACTGTCGCTACTCTTCTTAAAGTTAGAGAGGAATGACTTGAAAGCTATCATATACGCGATGCGAAATATATGCGGATAGACTGCAGTGAACCTCTCGCAAACCCGGGCCGGTCTCCGTCTCCTCACGATCGCCTAAGCCAAGGCCAGTAGACATCCAGTACGAAGCGTAGTTTGACTTCTCGTGATACTACATAGGTGAATATGCGTCCGATATGCGGCTCCAGTTGGGGTCGGGCTTCATCGACGCGACTTGGTCCTCATTGGGCTCCACATAATGTGAAATAGAAAAGCTCCAGCTTTATTTCATAACCTCTCCCCCCTATGCATCGTAAACGATTCATTTTGCTTTATTCGAGGTATTTTTTCTTGATTGATGAGAACCATCAAGCATCGCCAATATGAAATTTCGCGATGGAATGTGGATGGTGGCGGAGGGGATGCGTGTTGAGTATGCCGAAGAAGTCTATGACATTACAGAAACAGCAAGAGGTCTGAGCCTACTATGTCCCTCAAAGAAAATTAGGAGCCGCGGTGATACCTTGAATACTAGCACATTGACTATTGTAAGAATATTTTCTGATATTGTCTCTCCGGAATTAACACCTGCGTACCCAGGATTTGGAGGCACCCTATGACGGCATTATATCTGTTGAGACTACACATTGGGCGGGTGCTGCGAGGAAAGGTCCCCATTTCGACATCTTCCCTGGTACGACCCCGAATTTTGAGCCCACAGTTGTTCAACGAGATAAAGGCACAACACTGAGCTCAGGCTCACTCTCAGCAACGATAAATCCGGACGAACATACCTTTGGCATTCAGTTTCATAGCACGGATGGGTCGAAGGTCTTGACTTCTTTAGCTTCGCGCAGCGTGGGCCTGGCTTATAACCCCGCTCCAAGCAACCCACTGCAAACAGGAGATATGAGAGACTTTAAGCACTATATCTTCACCCAGACGAACCTAGGAGTCGGCGAGTCTGTCCATGGCCTCGGGGAGCGCTTTGGTGCTTTCAATAAAGTAGGACAATCAATATCGCTGTGGAATGCCGACGGTGGCACGTCCAGTGACCAAGCGTATAAGAACGTCTCATTCTGGCTCAGTTCTAGAGGATATGGAATATTTATTGACACTCCGGGGAAGATCGAATTGGAGATTGGAAGTGAAAGGTGCTGTCGTGCTCAGACTAGCGTCGAAGGCCAGAGACTGAAGTGGTATATAATATATGGTCCGACGCCGAAAGAGGTGCTCTACCGATACTCGATTCTAACGGGCAGGCCCAATCATGTACCAAGTTGGAGTTATGGACTTTGGCTTACTACTAGTTTCACAACTAATTATGACGAAGCCACTGTCAACTCTTTTCTCGAAGGCATGAAAGAGCGAGATACCCAAGTAGATGTCTTCCACTACGATTGCTTCTGGATGAAGGTAATGCGTTAAGAGACTACCCCTTCCGCGCATATTCTAATGTTTTCTAGGGATTCAAATGGACAGACTTTGTTTTCGACTCTGAGAAATTCCCTGACCCCAAAGCACAAATTGCTCGACTGAAATCTTCCGGCCTGGTTAACAAGGTCTGCGTCTGGATTAACCCATATATCGCTCAACACGGTGATGCATTCCAGGAAGCAGCGGAGAAGGGGTACCTTGTCAAACGAAAGAACGGTGACATTTGGCAATGGGATCTATGGCAAGCTGGTATGGGCCTAGTCGACTTCACTAATCCCGAAGCCGTAAAGTGGTACGTCAGATGTCTGAATGAATTGTTCGACAAGGGCGTCGATTGTATGAAAACCGACTTTGGCGAGAGGATTCCGACATTAGATGTGGAGTGGTTCGACAAGACGGTTGATCCACACAAGATGCACGTAAGTCGAATGTGCTAACTTAATCCTTCGTTCAAAGGTCGAGATCGATTGAGTAACATTTCTGACTTTCTCTCGATAGAACTACTATGCCTTCCTGTATAATAAGGTCGTATACGAAGCCCTACAAGAACGCTACGGCGATAAAGAAGCCGTGCTTTTCGCTAGAGCCGCTTGTGCAGGTACGCAGAGATTCCCCCTCGTATGGGGTGGCGACTGTGAGTCCACGCCGGAAGCTATGGCCGAGTCAGTGCGTGGAGGTTTAGGTCTAGGCCTGTGCGGTTACGCTTTCTGGTCCAACGACATCGGCGGATTCGAAGGATACCCGGCGCCATGGATTTATAAACGATGGGTTGCATTCGGCCTTCTATGCTCTCACAGTCGTCTTCATGGCAGCAGCTCCTACCGCGTGCCCTGGACAATTGACAACGACGATCGGAGCGAGGAAGGATGTTCGCGCACCCTTGCGAAGTGGACGGCACTCAAAACCCGTCTGATGCCATATGTCTTTGCTCAAGGTTCGAGAGCGGTATCACAGGGTATTCCATTGTCCGTGCGCGCCATGTGCCTCGAGTTTCCCGAGGACCCCACATCCTGGTATCTAGACCGACAGTTCATGATCGGCGATAGTTTGTTGGCCGCACCCATTTTTGATGAATCTGGTGAGGTTGAGTTTTATTTGCCCAAGGGTAAGTGGACTTGCTTCTTTACGAATCGAGTGAGAGAAGGCCCTGGTTGGTATCGAGAGAAGCATGGCTTTGGTAGCTTGCCTTTATACGTGCGTGAGAACACGTTACTCGTTTTGGGTAAGCCTGGTATCCGTGGCGCCGTTTACGACTACGAAACCGATGTTGAGGTATGCAGATATTATGTAAAGGAGGGCGCAAATGCGGAGCTCGTCGATAGTAGTGGAAAGGCTCTTGGTACCCTGAAAATTGGTGCTGATAATAGCACTCTTGAAGGGGCGGAAATCCTTAAGGGAGAGTGGACGACGAGTAGTGATGGTCGAAAACTCGAAGACGAGTCATACTTACGGACAATCGAGTGGCTTTAATGGAGATGAGGGCTATCCTTGGTAACCAAGCAGTGTAAAGAAGATTGAATTAATATGCAGCTGTGGAAATATCAATGTAAATTCTCAAATAACTTTTTCAGACTTGCTATTTCGATTTCGTCAAGCGTGACGCTGCGTTAAGTACATGCTGATAGATGCTAAAAATCAACGCGAAAAATCAAAAGGGAATAAAAGAATGGTATGATGTGGCCTGCTGGCGATTAGATGTTGTACATGTCTGAACGGGTATACGCAGGTACGCTCTTAAACATGACGCTCCTTAACACCGACCCCTTGCAAAACCCTACTTCTTAATATCTCAGCTCGACACGCGAAAAGCGCTTCTTCATCGAGTCGACTAACCAGTCCCTTTCCTGAGACCGAGAAACTTCACTGCTGCTTCGGCTAAGCTTCCACATGCCTTGCTTGCTGAAGTCAGATTGAACCTCGACCTTGCCACTGCGGAAAGACCCATTCACTTTTCGCAAATTGCGACGAACCATATCAACTTCAATTCCAGAAGATGATTGTGTTTGTGCCTGAGGCTCGGAGCCATTAGAAGCCCACAGGCCGTCCTTGATAGTAGACGTTGTCTTAGCTGGCTGGTTAGCCCAGAGTAAAGGTGCATCACGGGCGACGCTGCGCTTCAACATCTTCGGATCAATTGCGGGATGGGCTGTCTCGGTGCTGGTTTCCATGGAGCCAAAGAAAACAGGATGTCTTATAGCGACATCGAGCTCAGCAGGTTGGCTTGGAGAGCTCTGAGTTCCTCTCCGTTTTAACATCCTCGGGCCGACTGCCGGGTGAATTGTCTCGGCCATCGTGTCTAGAGAACCCATGAAGACAGGGTGGCGAACGGTGACGTCGAAGTGATCGGGCTGAGGGTAGCTGCTGACAATAGCTTCTTGGAGTTCAGCCTTCCACTGTGCGGGGATAGTTTGGCCTCGCGAGAACCTGATATCGGGGTTTGAGGCGATAACAGCTTCACGAAGTGCGGCGGACCAATCCCGGGGAGAGGCAGGTTTGCGAATGACCTTGGGTGGCACATGGCTAGCTTTGACAGCCTCCTGAAGCGCCATTTCCCAATCTTTGGGGTAGGAAGCTCGTAGTGCAACCATGGACCCGGGGTAGCTAGCAACGATGGCTTCGCGGAGGGCGCCATCCCAATCCGCGCGATATGCAACGTTAGGGCAGTGCAGATGACGGAGAGGGGTACGTTCCGGCTTTTTGTGGGGGATTTCGTCCAAGTTCTTCACTGCAAACTCCTCAGGAAGCTCGGGCACGGCCGGGATTTCAGGTGCTACCTTTGGTGTAGAATCCTCGGGGGTCTTGGCAGATTTCGATCCCTTCTTCTTTCCAAACCATCCGCTGAAGAAGCTGCTGGTGCTCTTGGCCGAAGACGCTTTCGTAGTGCTTGTCTTGACAGAAGATGAATCACTCGTAGGCGATGATGGAGCAGAGCTTGCTGTAGACACGGAAGCCACAGAGGGGCTTCGGGGTCGTACGGAAGAAATCGTAATCCAATCCAGCTCGACTGAGTTGATTTGACTGCTACTCCAAAGACGGGTCGATTCAAGCCTTGGGATGGGCTCAGTAACAAGACGAGCTTTTCGAACCATATAGAGTGCGGCTGGCTCTGCTGGGGTAGTTCGATATTCCTTGCGGGTTGGGTCAAGCTGGAATAAACCGGACACGATGGGCATCGACAGAGTGGGTTTATTCCATAATGAAACACCCAGGTCAGTAGTAACATGAATCAATCTAGGTTGAACATCCCAGAGTTTTGTACTTGTTAAGGTCGCAAGGGATTCTTCCGCCTTACGAGGCCTTTGAGTCATGTTGATACCGGCCGGGACCTTGGATGTCCTCTTATAATCAGCTCTCACGACATTGGCGTCGAATAGACCTTCATGATCCGACCCCAGGAATGATAGAGTGGGCATTTCCCACAGTAAATTCGTCTGAGGTGACACCGGGGCCTGTTCGCATACAGAGAGGGGCTCAGGTACAGAAATGGGGAGTTCGCGTTCTGGAGACATCTCAGCCCAGAGACCAGTTGATGTAATCGATGGCAATGGCTCCTTGATCGAGCGAGGTTTCTTTGACATGGAAATGGCAGCTGGGATTTTAGAAGTATTACGGTAGTTGCCTCTCGTGATATTAACGTTGAATAGGCCTTCATGTTCGGGTTCTGAGTTTGTTTCCGGCAACTCCCATAATAAAGGAGTCTGAGCTTTGAGCACTAATTCCTTTTGAACTGAACGAGAAGTGGGCTTAGGCATAAAAAGCCAAGTGCCATTAACAGAGTCTGAGACCGAAATCTCCCGAGACCACAGACCATCTGTTTGCAAGTTGACTAATGGCTCCTTAATCATACGGGGAGCCCTTTTCATGGAGATGGCAGCAGGCTCCTTCGTAGTTCTTCGGTAATCAGTCCTAGACATGTTGTTCTCAAATAGGCCATCGCGCTCGGGCACATTTACAACGACGGGTTTCTCCCAGGTCAGTAAATTTTTACCTGTAACCTCGCCAGTCCAAAGAGATTTCGAAATTAGATTTTCCAACGGCGTCGCTATAGCGCGAGGTTTCCTCATCATCAAAAGGGCAGCGGGCTCTTTTGAAGTTCTGCGGTATTCTCTCCTGGAGTGGTTGGTGTTGAACAATCCTGAGATTTCTGAAACTAGAGAAACCGCAGGTTGAATCCAAAGAGATGGTTTGGTGAATGCAGAGACTATTTTCGCCTCCGACGAAACGAGTGGTTTTTGGTGGACTGCATTGCTTGCACCCCAGAGTAGTCCAGATTGTGGCAGGGTATTGTTTCTCGAAATTGGCGCCCACAAATTATGGCTTTGAATGGGGATAATGTCTTCGATACGAGGGGCGGATCGAACAGTTTTTACTGCCTCGGGAATGTAAGTATTCCAGACAGCAGGCTCCGGCTGGCGTAGACCAAAAGTATGGGATTCTAGGACTGTTGACCCAGTAGTCCATAACAGAGATTCAGATTCGGGGCGATCCTCTGGAATAGGTTCCTCTGCTACCAGTCCATCATCACGGTAGTCATCTTCAGTTAGCATTTCAGTTTCATTGTTAGAATATATAGGAGAGTGTGTTGGTGAAGGGTCCTGGAACGGCTGAGGAAGCAAACTATTCTTAGAGGGCAACCTTTCAGTTTTCAAGAGACTTGCAATCTCCCAGAGAGTATTCTCGTCGAAGTCTTCTCCATCGTCACTGTCTGAGAAGTCAAAGTTGTCGCCTTCTTCTTCTGCTTCATAGTCGTCAAAGAAGGATGTTGTGAACTCTTCCGCTTCCAACTGCCTGGATCTGGCGTCTAGAGAGGCGTTCATAACTGGACCTCCTGTAGTCATAGTTCCCGGCATGGCCCCATACATACGAGCAGGCCGGGGTTGGATACTAGCAACATCGCTCTTTTCACCCCAGGGAAACTGGAAGAGACCCAAAGTCCCACGTTTGTCCGGTAGAGGTTCGGGGTTTTCCAGGATATCAGGCAAGAGGGTAACACGCTTGTTCTTTCGAGGCGGACGCATAGTGACTGGGCGAGCAGCGACGCCAAGATCCTGCGACGGAACGTACTTCTTCCATAGACCATTTGTGATCCCCGTGCTTTTAGTCTCCGAGGGCTTTTCCCATAGTCGCGAACTTTCGATAGTCAAAGAGTCTCGGGCCTTTCGAATATTCGGGCGCATCGACAGACCCGGAAGATCTTGAACCTCATCAGTTGCTTGAGGCCTTTTAACTACCCCAACCCAGAGTCCCGAACTAGCTCCATTTTGTACAGGTGACTGTTGTCTCCAGAGTCCGTGCTTTGGAGTCACTAGTTTGGACAGCACCGTGTCCAGGAGTTGAACACTTCCAGGTGCTTCGTTTTCGTAATCAGATTCATCAGTATCAGGAGGGCTCGGACTACCCAATGCAGCTTGCGAGACAGCCAAGAAGTTAAGATTGTTGATCTTCATGATCAAGTCGGGGGTGTCTTTCAAGTACTCCATCTGAGCCTCGGCAACACGAGCTTGCCAAATACTAGCACGCATGTTTTCGGAGCTTACTCCAGAGCTTTGAGATGAAGGCGTACCAGTGACATCTCCAACTTTAGATCGAATAGCCTTGTTGCGCAGAGATTCTCTTCGAGATGCTCTACGTTCAGCAATCGAGGGCGGTCGAGAATCTCTAGATATCGAAGTCCGAATGGTTGAAATAGAGTCACGGTCAAGACGGTTTTGTGAGGATTGCCATTGATTTTCCAGCTGACCCATTTCACGCTCCAGATTCTCCAATAGTGCTAGGCGTTGTCCTTGACTCCCTACCGAGTCCCGATTTGGTTGTTCAAACCGCTGTAGCTGGGCTTGAATCATTTGATAAGCAGCTTCGGGTGACTCAACTGGCGAAGGCTCCGCAGCTTGCACTATTACAGCTCTTTTAGTGCTTCTCCCGTTTAAAATTAAAGGGGCCGGAGGTGGCATTTTTCTAAGCCGTCCCTTGTCTTTCCTGGTAGAGAACGCCGGACACTCTTCGCCGACTCGATGGTGGAAACTAACTAGATTGGCGGGCTCAACAGCGAGTGCGATAGGTGATTCTCGGTCATTCTCAGGAATTACTTCCATGCTCTTACTAGGGGTATCAGGAGGCGTGCTTTTCTCGGTCTGTTCCCCAGAGCTGCGGCTATCTTTTTGAATATACGTCGAGTGGGCGTTTAATCGCGATTGCTGAACATGGACTGGAGCAACCGGGGAGTGTACCGAACCCCAAGGAGAACCCACGTCTTCATTCTGGGCTTTAACTTCACTCGTCGAAGCCAAGCTAAAATGGCTCCCTGCCGGGATAACGGGGGAGGATTTGCGATTGATTCTATCACGGGACACTTGTTGCTGTCTTTCGTTTCCGACCGAAATTCCTGGGAGCCACGATTGTCCTAATTCATCGACCGCATTCCGAGAGATATCGGCCTTTGGCATTTGTCTTTGAGGGATATCCTCAATGCCGAGAATACTGGTAGTTCGTACTGAGCTCCTGTCGGTTGTTTTCGACACTCTCCTCTCACTAGTTACTTCAACATCAGGAGCAGCCACAGGCTCAGCTCGTCGCATCTCCGCCATATACGTCGGCGGCAAAGGGGGCATCTCAGGTACTGCGGGCCGCCGTCTGTTGGCAGCTCCGGTTGAAGGGGCGCTTAGAGGGGTTGTATACAAGAAATCCATTTTCTCATCGAATGTCATACTCTTAGCACCATTAGAAAGGCTTCGCGAAATGGCACTACCTGCACTTTTAGGCGGTGGCGGTAAAGGTGGCAGTTGTGTAGGACTTCCAGGCATGGATTGGAGAATAGATTTCCTACTTCCAATTGAGCCTCCCGATTTGGACCGTTTGTGGCTAGGGGAGAGCTCAGCGGGGAAAACCTGACGATCCTTGTCTCCTTTTCGGGGGATCGGGCGAGGACGGTTAACAACTGAGTCGGCAGAGTCAAGGGACGTCATCGGGGTTTTCGAAGCGCTCTGCATGATATTGTTGACAGCATTTGGATCATCATATACAATATTGTTAATGAACATTACTGTTTCCTGCCTCTGGCTCTCAGCCTCTTTAGCTATCGATTTCATTGCTTGCGCACGGGGATTTGACGGGAGTCCTATCGTTGGACGTCGCTGGAGCGGAGTTTTCACTGGTTCCGGAGACTTTGGTGATTCAGGCGGCGTTCGAGGTCGTGGAATCGGTATACGAACCGGCTCACCAGGTCGAATTGGTTGGAATTTCGAGGGCATTGGCGGTGCAGGAGGTTGGCGTGGCGATCTCCTCCTCATCTTATCCGTACCGGGTGATAATTCTGACGACGTGGAAGATGCATTTGCCTCAACTGATAATCCTCCGGTTGTCTTAGTTGTCTTAGTCGAAATGGATCTCGCCAATTCTGGAGTAGACGATGGCGGAATCTCTTTCCGCTTCATACTCATCCCCCTAGTAAGCATTCCCTCTTGTCCCGAAACATTCGGCGGTTGAGGAGCTGGTCGCTGTGCGATGAGAGTTGACCCGCGTTGTGCTAGTTTGATTCGACGTTCCTTTTCGTAATTGGCAGCCGTAGCAAGATCGACCGTTGGTATCTTGTCAAGGGGATTCCCCATACCTTCCTGTTCAACAAGAACCGGGTTTGAGATTACCAACTTGCCTGCGCCCTTGGCTCGTACGTTCCCTTTAACCACCTTCTTCGCGTTTTTCTGTTCGCCAGACATCTGAGTGATAGGCATCGATATTACAGGCATAGCACCATCATTTCGAGAGGCATATGCCGTCATAGCCATTGTAGTCATGTCCTTAACATCCTCGTAGCGAGTCGGAGGGTAGTCTACAGTATCCGAAGACGAAATATCTCTATTTCCCCCGATAACTCCGGCAGTTGGGGAGTCAGGTCGTCTTGGGGGTGGTCCTCGCGGAGTAACAAGTGTTCCCGAGAGTACGGTAACGAGCGCTTCAAATCATTAGTTCAGGAACATACCTAATCACAGTAAACCAGTAACACATACCAACTAATACCGCTAGACCAAGTGCCGGAAGTGTTGTCTTGAGCACTAATTCGGTCGCTTTCATACCCAAGAGAAGGACGACGCTCGTCTATAGGTGGTTAGTATGGAAACATACATAACATATCAGCAGAACTAACCCCTGTCCATATTGTTAGACCAATAGTTACGACAGCAACACCCTTCTTCGCTGAACCCATCGACAGAGTTCGAATAGCTACCAGAACAAGAATGACGGCATCCAATACGATAACGGTAGCGGCAATGGGCAGAACCTTGGATACGGACACGCAGGTAGGGTTGAACTCGCTCCCCGTCAATCCTATAAACGCCATACCGACACCGAATCGACCAAGGACGAGTATTTGCGGCATTAGGCTTACGGCCGTGTTCGTTTTCTCCGCTCGTGTCGCCCATACTAGGTATTGTTCGATGAAAACCCTGCCCAACTGATCGAAGACAGACGAAAATACTACTGCGACCTGACACGTGGATGCGGCGGTCGGTTCGATGATAGTCGAGAGGAATTCGACAAGGGCCCAAGCGGCAGAAGACGCGAGAAATAATATGAGGACCAGCCTCAGGCCGTCCCGAAAGATAGCCGAACCATGCCCTATGACATACAAAACCAGGGCAGCCGACGCCGCGTTGAACAAGATACCAAAAAAGAAGGCGCCCAAAAGGGCCTGCGTTGCTCCTGGAGTCGCCATGAGGCCGGCGGGGCGGGATATATCGGCCGGGGAAAGAGTGTAGAAACCCAATCAATGGGTATAAAATTTAAAAATATTAACCAAGAAGTGAAATAATTACCTATTCATATTGAGGTGTGGAGTGAGTGTATTACGGCGCCATGACGGTCGACACTGGCGATAGTCGGGCCAAAGACACAAAGGAGAGGGAGAGGAGGGAAGAGGTACAATTAGAAACGAACTGGAGATACGAAGTAGGGGAGCTGAGATGCCACTCGGCAAACAAGCGAGGGTTCCCTCTCCGCGCCGTGTCTGTAGACCTGGGCTTCCGCAATAGTGGATAAAGGTCTGTGATCCTCAAACGTGGGCATTACAGGGTTGTGTTCGAGGTTTCTCAGGTAGCTCCACAAGCTCGGAAAGGCATGATGAACAATTGGGTGAAGATACAAGGCTGAGAGATCCAAGACTATGGTGGATTATCGACCCTAGTCAAGGGTCATTAGATTTGAAACCTGAGCTGTTACACTCGACATGGAGTATTCCCAAGGCTTATCTCTTTTAAGATGGAAGCGCCGACCTGTTTGTTCGAAGAAACGACGCGATTAGGTCGGTCAGAGATCTCATGAACGGTAGACATTATCACATGTATGATCCGGGATTAAAGAGACACGACGGAGACAATTGGTGTTTTCCAGATGCTATATTTGGGAGTGAAATATTCATCATTCAAATCTTCAATGAGACATCTCTCGGATTTACAAGCCTAAGTAGACGCGTAGATAAAGAGTACGTAAAATAAAGGGACTCCATTCTATCAATCCCATTGCATGGTTGACTCTTCGGGTTCCGATGGGGTGCACTGACATTCAAATAGCTATTACCAGGAATAGCACAGTGAGCCAAGCCTTTAGTTAAGCTGCTTAGGGGAATTACGCAGCATCGGATATTAAAAACCCAGCTCATCCGACAGTGACCTTAAGATCTCCTTCCGCAACTCGCACGACATAAGTGTAAATGAACCGCAAATCATACACCACGGAACCAAGGGTAGGCTGAATTTGTACGCATAGATGGGCAGTTGATCAATTCCCTGCTACGTCGGAGAAAACGAGGAAAATGATACTCAAGTCGAGTGGCGAAGATGAGAATCTAGATGGCTGGCTGAGTGGAGCTACGGGACGCACGGGGCGCCCCAGGGGCACGAATAAATCCATCCCAGGCTGTAAGGGGCAAGTACTTGCGGTGTATAACACAGGCTTTTATTGCTGGAAAGGGGTAACTAAAGATACTACACGATACTTCCTCTCGGTAAATAGTGGACGCGATAGATTACGACAACTTGCAATCTCGGATCCGTCCATGCAAGTCATTTCTCAAGCTGGTGAGCCTCAACTATATTATTTATATGAATGACAGGGCTAATTCAACTTTTCATATATATATTATCAAAGGGATAGTCATAGGATTAGTTCAGACTCCGTGAATCTTTTCAAGTACATCACGAACGAAGGGCGAAGGAAATTTCATACACGGAACAGCCAATTCTCTTGAATGTGCCTACAGGAATCATGCTATTATCTTTCCCGAAATAAGCAATTGTAAGCCACAATAAAAAAATCGGAAATTAGGTGGTACTACCATCTACTTCAGTCATAATCTTCCCTTTTCCGAGCTACACTTGATGATATAAGTGGCGTCGGCGTTGAGGCATTACTCGTCGATTTCTACCGTCCTTAGACGGCCGATCCTATTATATTTCATCACCGATTCCCACCTCTATAGTTTACGCTTGGATCTTGTATATCGTGCATCACTAGACCCTGTTGCACCACCGCACCAGGCGGTGAATAACCTCCTAAACTCGTTACCGCCGCCGCCACATTCCTCCAGAAATCACACGCTGTCTTCTCATCCTGTGTATCCTGAACCGTGCTGAACCCCCAATCCCCCAGGTTGACAACCTCTGAGATCTGTTCAGCTTGACTATCCGGATGATTCCACCTTATAGTCGGAGGGAGGTTAAATATCTTTCGGTTGGTGTTTGGGTCTCCTGTCAGGATATAACTTGTAAAATAGCTTTGTAATGCCACGCTGATGCCAGAGACCAATGATCCGATACCTGGGGTCATCAGCGCCGCAAGGTTCTCAAGCCAGCTATTCCCCGTGAGTTTGGAGTTAAAGAAGGTCGGAAAGAGGTCCATTCCGTGCCAGCCCGGTGACACCCCATACTGCATATTCCAGACTTTCGAATCACCGACGCTTTCGGTGAGATGCCGAACATTACACGTGAAACTACTATCGCGAAGAAGGGCTTGGACCCGATCCGTCTGCGATTTATATTGGGACTGGCTAGATACCGCGTAGAAGGCATTTATCTTATCCGTGATTCCAGCAGCTTGTGTATAATTCGGAAATATAGCGTCGACGAATGCCGTAAACTCTTTATCCGTTTGTACTAGACCGTTGACGAATACATTGGCTTCGGCAGTGGTATGAGACAATATGAGTGAATCGATGTTCCAGAAGTTCCCTGTGCTTAGCTCAAGTACGGGAAGCTGACGAATATAAGAGCCATCAGGTGTTGGACCAACCGCAAAGGTACCCGAATATTGCTGCTTCATTAATGCCGTATTTGCTTTAGCAAGAGTAGCTGCGTCCGCGCGCCGAAGACACGAAACTCCTTGGCCAGGACAACCTGCTAAACTCGCGAAAGTTTCGAAAGTCTTTTGAACCGCGCCAGCACGATCCCATATATATTCAAAAGCAGGCGAAAGCAAAATGGCTTTTGAGAAAAGAGGATCGAGCCTCCCACCCTCTCCGATGAGATGGTGTAGGATACTTCCACCTCCGGCTGATTGCCCCATTGCCGTTACTCGTGTAGAATCTCCTCCGACCAGATGGATGTAGTCTTTGACCCATTGAAAGGCTGCTCTCTATTTCACAATGACGTATTAGAATAAATTGTACTTCCAGTTCCGGGATCATGCGACGCGACTTAGTAAAGCTAGGATGGAAAAACTGACCTGGTCCCAGAGACCAGCATTTGGTAAGCCTTCTTTCTCCATTGTAGTCCCAGCGAGGAAGCCATAAGCTCCGACCCGATAATTCATTGCGACGAATATCATGTTGTTTCCTGATTGCGTGACAAGACCAGTACCGTCATAGAAGGGTAATTCTGGCTGCAGAGAGTCCTTACTTCCAAAGACGTATCCGCCGCCATATACGAAAACAACTACAGGTAGCTTCTGGGAAGGGTTTTTTATGGCTTTTCCTGGAACGTCTTCGATTTATTAGTATTCCATCGCAGCCGGTACTTTGTCGTTTTATCATTACGTACTATAAGCCGTATTAGAAACTTCCATGAGAATTCATAAGGGCAAATTTAACCGACCACATATCTAAGAACAGGCAATCCTCGCTACCTCCAGAGAAAATCGGTATGGGAATCCCTCCAAGACTTCCAGCCAATCGTCAATAAGGTCTATTTCCGGAATCCTCAAGATTATATAAAGAATACTCACAACTGGTTTATTGCTCCTCCAACTGGGGATTGATTACCAGTGCCAAGTAGATTAAGCCCATTCGGAGCTGCTTGTACGCATGAATGACCTTTACTCCCGTCCTGGATACCGGACTCGTTCAATGGAGGGGCCGGCTTTGCCCATCGTAGGTCACCAACTGGTGGCGCAGCATACCGAACGTTTTTAAACGTGTAACTGCTTCACATTCAGTATAAGGGGTGTCTCAAGTTACTGCTCATCCAATTGCTTAATCGAAGCTTGACTTACATATCGTTTGCGTTATCATAACTAGCCGCCCTATATAATGCATACGGGAGTTCAAGGATGGGCAACGAATCTCTTGCGTTCCTCGCTGCGGCGGGAGACGCTGAAGTACGGGAAACGAGAGAAGAAAAGAGCGACAGAATGAAAATAAATGTAATAAAGTGCGTATTCATTGTAACTAAAGGAGAGGACGAGTACATTTCTACACCAAACGAGGGAATACACTTCACGGCCCGGACATACCACTTTATGTTGAAGATATAGTAGAATGAGTGGTTGCGACCATTTTAAGTATTAAAATACTTATTCGAAAACTTAAGAATCATGGATTCCGCTCGGTAAAGTCTCGCCGGCAAGCACGTCTGGCAATGCATGCGATGTCTGCCTGCCCTAGAATTGGACTTATCCATTTACTTCATCTTAGAAAGAGTTGAAGGGACGAATCAACTTCGCATCTACAGTTTAACGATATCTTCCGCGTGGGGCCCTGATATAAGAGGTCGCATTCTAGATTCATTTGGTTATTCGATATAAAATTCAGTGCTATTTTAATTATCGCACCGGTGGGCTGCTGGCATTAGTAGGCCAATAAGATGACTTAAAATAGAAGCTCGCCGTGAATTGAATGTGACGACTGACACACGGCGGTAGACGCCACCCAATCAGCTTGAAAAGATGGACTTTCACCCTTAGCTCTCAAGCCTGGGATACTCGATAGTCAACTCAACTAAGAGCATGGTAAAGCACACTTCAAAATAGAGGGTTCCTCGGAAAGAGACTCACATCTAGCTCATCAAGTTAATTGATCAAATATTATTTAATACGTGCGCTCTTAGTAGAACTTCATACCCGACTATTAGATAGTTCCATTCATGCTCATGAAGTATTCGTAGGAAATTGAAGCTGAAATTAAATTAAAAAGAGAAAGAAGAGACGAATAATAAAAAAGAAAAGAAACAGAGCCACATTTTGCGATCGTATTCGTTAAACCAAGCTTTTAACCTGCCAACTTACCATAGAACTCAACGCCTTCATATTGAAGCTTCACTTTATGATTAGCACTTACAACTAATATATGGAACGGGTTTGAGATAGCTGCTTATTGCTAAAATAATATTCCATCTATAATTTTGATCACTTCTTTATCTAATGCAGGCCACCGATGGGTGACGTGGTGTTTTACCTATATGTGCCTCGCCGGACAGCCTAAGCGAGATGGATGACACGACGTACTTGAAAGGGTACACAGTAGATATAATATATGACGGGGTCCGGGGGCAAGATCGAGCCGATGAGATAGGTGAGTGGTATACCGTGTATATTGTACGTGTAAGATTGGATGATCGGAAAAGGGCCCCCAAGATCTGTACAACTGGAAAAATCATAAGGGCACGGCGTCAACGAACCAGTGACGTTATATTGCATGATGGTTCCCTAATGGAAGTCTATAGTGGGCGTCCAAAAATAGGGCCGAGTGAAGACTTAACTACGACGCAGAAATATGGATTTAGACAAGTCAGCTCGGTTGCGCTCATTAAACGATATAGTATAGGATGCTTTCGTCGGCGATTAAAAGGGGCTGTAAGCTTTCGACCCACATCGGTTGCTATAGATTTTTTTTCGACGTCGTTTCAGGAGTTAGAAATTTTCTTCTTAGACTGACATGTGAGAAACTAGGTGGAGATGCTTCTGATATTGACCAACGCGTGGGATACAGATATAGTGGAGTCTATCTAGGACGGTGATTGGGCTTGAGAGCACGGATAACCTAGCATAAGATGACATACCGGCAACTTGGTACCAGTGGAACGGGTTGCGCAAGTATGGAGCCTCAGGCGGACCCAATTCGGCTTGTTAGTTGATACTCTGCGGCTGCCTGCAGATGAGCACACGATAAGATATGCAGATCTTACCTGGTGAAAGGTATGGGAGACGTAGAAGGCGGCGCCGGGGCGGCCGGGATGGATGGGCGGTGTATTGCTGGAGGTTCACCTATGCAAGGGAAGCCGAAATCACAAACGGAGCGGACGCCGGAAGGGTTGACGACAGCGAACGAGCCGAGTACGGTACACATCCGATGTGGACTCGTAAAGAATCACGTTAACAGGGGCCTCCCTGACACTAGAACCCTTCCTCATGTAGCTGAAGCGAACTGGTTGGATGGGACTTAATTCATCAAGGAAGGTCGTCTTCTACCTTACAAGGATCTGGCATACGTGAGAGCTCCATACCCACACCAAGAATGATACTTGAACAATTTTGGTGCTGAAAATACCAAAATTTTTCGCCTTTGTGTGAAGGGCGGATAGGAAGATACTCGGTAAACACTTTCGGTAGGACATACCAATCTTAGATCTGAGGGATCTACAGGCTTGCGCCGCACACTCGTGCTATATCTAAGGGTATCTATCGTGAAGGATGTACTAGGCGATTAGTTGGTCGTTGGTGGTGGGGTGGCTTCGAATTAATTTCCTATCAGAGCTTTTCACACCCTGTCAAACTTGTCAGCTTGCCCACGTTTTCCGGACAGTTCTTGTCTAAAGTGCTTGTGTGTTGCCCTCTAGGGCTTTGATTCTAACACATAGCCTGCGGGTATTCCCAATTCCGCTCGGTGTCCATAATATCTTAACGTGTCAGATGTATATCCTTCTTGAGAGATAGAAGTAGATGATCTATATAATCTATCAATTAAAGGGAAGAATACTGCGAGGGTGTGATATCTACCTCCTACATATCCTCCTACATATGTATAGGTATGTATAAGCATGTAATAAACTTTGGTTTCCGGTTTTGCCAAATAAAAGAAGTTACCTCGATAAATTCCGCGCGCGACCACCTCTGCAAGTTGAGCGCTGGCGTTGTTCGCGTAGGCAAGTTTGGTAGCATTACGGCGACTGGTGGGCGATCCACTATGGCCACGATGGCGCAGATACACCGCTTGGAACGATTCATATCTCAGGATCTCCTTGCTAGATACCTAGTCAAGTATCTTACGTAGCTGGGTTTTGTGGGACTGGCCTTCCCCACAGACGCACTCGCGGGGAGCTTGACATGCACCGTTTTGAAGCTCTACCGTAACGAGAACCCACATCGACTGCACTATTACGTATCGTAGAGGGTACTTGGACGATACCTGCATATATCTGTACGCTAGCTTGCTCCACGGGTACCCTAAGTTGGCTCTGGTCGGTACAGCAATAGATAATGGATTGCAGATGGCAGGTCCGCATCCCATTCCACGTCTCACGTTACGGACTAGGTATCTCTAGGTAGCGTTTAGAGATCGTAAAACAAGGTAAAATAGTTCCCAAGGTCCCTTAACAGCCTAGCTATGCAGGATGAGCAAATCCTTTACTATCTAAGCTGCTAAGTTGTTCTTAGCTAAGCTTTCAATGTTGATCAATTCTGAATTATCCGTAATATAATAGGCTAAGTTACAATATACCTAGTAGACACCTAGTAAAAACGCGCGTAGCACGGGAATAATCTTATATTTTAGGATGGGAGAAATGTTTGCGTGCTATGCCTGTGCGTTGTGTAGCGGATCTAATCTAGGGGGGGAGAAAACGAGGCTCGCAAGGTTTCTAGTTGAGACGGACAGAGCCGCAAATCGGAGTTTTTTATTTCTATTTTTTAATATTGAAATAAGATAGTCTGAGCACAGACTAGTTTCCGTTTCTTACGGACCATTAAAGCTATATTTATTAACGAGGGATGAGGCGGGGAGCTTGTTCATGTTCTACCAATGTCACGATGTTTCTTTACCCTCGACGATATGATATTTGCTTATAATATCATCAACATTACGCAGCATTATCGTCAATTATATTCCATCCACATTACGAATTGAGGCGTGGGAAGTGTGGGGGATTTGGGTCACCTGGACGGTGATTTTTTCTTAGAGAGATTAATCTCATCTTAATACAACCACCGAGAGTCCGAGTGTCTAGTTGGACATTTCTCACGATGAGTTTTTCTCCCCTTCCATTTTTTCAGCAAAGGAAAAAAAAAAAAACCAAAACCGAGAGCTCACCGATGCGGAGTGTCTTGGACCCCACGGATCTGAGGTATATACTTGACGCATAATCTCCGCGTGCGTCGAGTACTATACCCTTGCTAAGACGACCCCAGAAATCCTATCTGTTTTGCTTCTCTATTTCGTAGCTACATGGGTTTTAGGAGGGAAATACATGCTGGGTACACTGTTATTTATTGCCAATGAACATTCCGGCGGTGTGGCTCTGGGCTACCTTATTCTTACCTCGCATTTAATATATTAAAATATCACCATCTCCGTCACCTGACGAACTGAAGGGTAAGCTGTAGGAATTGCGGAAGCCTTCTTCCCCGCGAGCTGAACATTCTCGGAGCTGCTTTAAAACATTTTGAGACGTCACATTGTATCACTGAATAGGAAGAGTATACATGTACTACAATGAATTGGCGTTGCGAAACTTTTCATGACAGTTTTTACTGAGAGTGTAGGTACTTGCGTGATTTAATTGTATACCTCTACCTCTATCCACATCTCCCTTTAGGAAGATGTTGCTGTATATAGTCGTAACTAATGATACTAATAGATATACACTTACACTTGAACTTTCTAAGTTTAGTTTTCAAGTATCTCTTTTTGGATCAATCTTGACGGAATCTACAGTTAAAGTAGAGTTCTATAAGTTCTATACTAAGCAAACCTATAATTACATAGTACAAACAAAGATTTAAACCAACAAAAGAACCAAACTTTATTAGTTTCTAACTAGATGCGGGAAAGCAAGAGGTGTTTTAATCTCTTAATTGGATGTATTACTACGAATACAAAATAGTTGAGCCCCCCCCACGTCGGATGTACCTAACTTGAGAGGCGTTCGTATGAAGTACAAACAATTGCATAGTAATGAAGCTAAGTAACTGTATATGCGTGACGAGGATGAAATCCTATCGTTTTCTTTCTTTCTTTCCCCCCTATTACAACTAGGTCTATTCCATTATTGACTCCCTTTTCGATGTACCGTATGAATTATTAGATTCAAATAAGGTTAGTTTCGAAATTCTATAGAACAAACCTGGAAGACTTTCCAACAAACTAAATAGGCCCAGGTAGGGGGGGAGCTTAGAAAGCTAAAGAGCAAGCTAAGTAGAAAGCCGCGTCCATTCGGCTGCATGCCGGACCCATCGCCCCATTATTTCCCCAATTTTAGGCCCCGTCAGGTCGGTTTGAACGTAAGAGGTACCTACAAGTTACTACTGAGAAGCAAGCTTGGCTCGGCTGGGTACGTTCTTGGCAGTTTGCTAGGGACCCTGGACCCCCTAAAAGCTACCTAGGTACTGCATAATACGGGGCCAACAAGCCTGCAAGCTACCCTTGATCGACATCTGTTCTGTTCAAGTCTACCTAAGAAAGATTTTCTCGTCCGTCTTTGCGTAGCTATCCGCCACCCTCATCCGTTCTTTGTCTGGTTTGATCCCGGTTCTTAGAAAAGATAGGTAGGTAGGTGGTTACCTAGGTAGGTATGTGATACATACGCCTACATGTTATGGCGCGATATTATGTACATGCTTCTCCTATCTCATACTTTTCATACCTCCTCAAACGTATATTACAGTACAATATTTCTCTTGTATTATACGTATATTCCCCTCTTGTTTATTAGCTCCTACGGCCGTGTCCACTGTAGGCAGGTACCCATACGATACTTGGATAGAAGCTATCATAACCTTGGAAGTTCATGTGGTGTATCTTTGTGGACTGGCTTGTATGGAACCTGTTACGGTCTCGGAGTTAGCGAAACTGGACACTCAAGATCAACTAATCTAGAGCGACGGTCTACCGTTAGCTGCTGACCTAGAGTCCCTTCGTTCGCCTGCCATGTATCGTAAAGGGGAAAAAATTGAGGTGTAAGTCCTGACAAGTGTCAGAAAAGAAAGTCCACATTTTTTGTTGAGGGAAGGGAACAATAAGCGATAACTAGTCAGAGTAGAAAAGGACCCTTCTTGCAATTGACTAGTTGACGTTATATTTGTTATTTCTATTTCATCAACCTTTCATCTCTATCTCTATCTGAAGTGAAGCCGAAAGTATTATCAAAGACGAGTTTACCGCTTTTGCATAACTATCTTCTAGCCTTCGTCGTACATAACAATACAAATACATCTAGTATTGTGCCCCTGTCGAATCCTCGAAACAACTCACGAGACAAATATTTCTCTCCCCACGCCCCCTCCCTAGACTTTTTTACTACCTACCCCTAGAGCTTTAGGTCGACGGTCAGACGAAATTATACCTCTTTTGAGCTCGAACGCAAAGACCATATAACAAAACCCAAAAAATATCTGTCAAACTCGTGACATAGGGTGCTAGTTCACGATATTATTACCGACCAAGCTTTCAATTTATCGAAGCTTCGTCCTTGTGACCTTCATATCTCACACATAACCCTGGAATCATATTTTCTGGCGGCGCTACCCCCGATCTCGGATTCTTTACTACATTGGCCATTGCCATACTTCCCCTGACATTCTTATAAATTGGACTTGTTTGCCTGTGCCCCCCCGGATCTACAAAAGTTAACTCTTGTGTTGTGCTTCGTCATTTATTGCCACCTCAGAGTTTCCGGTAACCTCGAGACGATCGAACCTAGACTAATTCATAGTCAATCGCGCTTACACCTTAGTCAATTCCTGGTTCGGATGCAAAACCAAGCTGCCTAGCCACATTTCTTCCTCCCCTGCATCCTTGCACATACATATACAATACCTACAATAAGAGGGTGTACTCTCCCATCTACCTAAACAAATACCTACCTACCTCATATTTACTTCACATTTTATACCTTCGTATACAATTCATCATATATCTATCAAAATGTCGAGTCGTTCAGCGCTTCGCATTACCCGAGCTGCTGCTCCCTTTTTCTACAGCACTCGCGCATCTGCGCCCATCTCCAGAACCTTCCCTGCCGCTCAGCGAGCATTTAGCCAATCCGTCATCCGCCCTAAGAGCGACGTCGTTCGCGAGACCGAAGTTCCCGTATCGGTCTATTCTCCAGACTCGAAGGGCACTGCTGGATCTACGAGCGACCACTTCAGCATTCCCGTAAACCGAGACGATGCTAAGCCGAAGCCTTTCCCTCCCCCAGAGGAGACCGAGGTGGAGCCCCTCACTCGCAGTGTTTACCGCCAATTGCCTCCCACGATGCAGAAGATGAGCATAATGGACAAAGTTGTGATTATCACTGGGTAAGTTATATATCCCGCTACAGCCTACGTAATTGAGGTATACTCTGAAACAGCGTGCTGACATGGTCTTGATACAGTGGTGCTCGAGGTCTCGGAAACCACATGGCCCGCGCCTGCGCCGAGGCCGGTGCTAAGGCCCTAGTAATCTTCGATGCGAACCAAGAACTCGGTGACGAGGCCGCCGCTGAGTTACACCAAAAGACCCAACTGCCTGTTTCCTTCTTCAAGGTTGACGTTCGTGACGGCGCTGCCATCAACGCTGCCGTAGACTCCGTTGTCGAGACCTACGGCGCCCCCGATGTCCTAATCAACAGTGCTGGTATCGCCGACTCCAACATTAAAGCCGAGACTTACGACCCAGCCATGTTCCGTCGCTTGATTGACATCAACTTGACTGGTTCGTTCCTCATGAGCCAGGCTGTTGGACGCTCGATGATGGCTGCCGGAAAGCCCGGTTCTATCGTTCTTGTTGCCAGCATGAGCGGTAGCATTGTCAACTACCCCCAGGAGCAATCCTGCTACAACGCTTCCAAGGCTGGTGTTATCCAATTCGGCAAGTCTCTCGCCGCTGAGTGGGCCAAGTTTAACATCCGCGTCAACTGCATTTCGCCCGGTTACATGGACACTGCGCTGAACCGTGTTCCCGCCCTCGAGGCCCAGAAGAAGATCTGGCGCTCTTTGACCCCCCAGGCTCGCCTTGGTAACGTTGATGAGCTCAACGGGCTTTGCGTCTTCCTTGCCAGCGACGCCAGCAGCTTCATGACTGGTGCCAATGTAGCCATCGACGGTGGCTACACTTGCTACTAAACCATTCTCTTTCTAGTTACGCTATTATCGACATGCTATGTCGAGATGCAACTAGTAAGAACGTGGCGTGCCTATAGTATTGCGGCTCTGGTTCTTTAGCCGGATTCTGCGTATTACGTGGCAGCACTAGGTAGCTTGGGGTCGAAGGGTAGACCATGTGTGTGTGTGTGTCCCATCCGCTGCGGGGACCCCCCTTTTAAATAACCCTCGAGTGTGGTTACGTTGCGTTTGGCAGTGCGAAGAATTTCAATATGTGTGGTTCCCGGAATGTCCTGAACACATCCGCATGTTGCCATTTGCATACATGTAAGCAGACTTCTTGACCGAAGTTTTCCTCGTTTGACCAACTCAGCCACTGGACCATATCGAGTATCACCACGCCATTCTTGTATACCTAAGCACCTGTCCGAGGGGCACCGGATACGAACTCGGCGATATTTGCACGGCCGGTTTACTGGTGTGTGGCCCTCGCATTCCGGTTTATTTCTTTTTTTCTCTTTGGGTTTATTGCTTTTCGGGATGATGCAGTTCATACGCGTGGCATAGACTTATAACATACTTATAATCATCGGGATATCTGGAGTCAATTCGCAGCACGGAGAACAAAAAAATTTGTGGGAAAACGGGGGTTGATACCAAATACCATCATAGAGGGGCGAGATGATTTTCTTGCTGTTTTCCTGGACAAATCGTCAGGAATTTGCTCTTAGAGATTAGAATTACCCTCATATGGATTCACCCCGGACCTGACAACGGAATAGGGATCCGGTCTAGATATGGATAGTATAGGACTGATCCCCGTGCCCGCTTCAGTGCGGCTTGCATGAAATAGAGAATTGAAGAAAGAGTTTCTTCTTTACAAACTACAGCACTCACCTTTTCTCATGTGAATATGTATCTTTAGGAGTCTGGTGATTATAATATTCTTGAGCAAATCCGTACTAGCAACTTTACTCAACTACCCAACCCACACGTCGCTTGCACGACTTGCATTAGATACGTAGTCAATCGGGTAGGAATATATAGTTAGGTAGGTAGTATAGAAGCACCGAAGACCTAATGCTACTCTGATGATACTCTTTCTAAAAGGGGTTTATTTTAGACGGCTATGCTAAAAGCGTATCCGTTTCGTCTAACCGATTTCTAGTTTCCAATGAAGATGGTCCAAAGGGTGGTATCGTTTCGCTATGTACAAAGTAGGGCGCAGCTCTCCAAGGAGTATCTGACCTTAATCAACCGCCGCCTTACGTTTCCCTCTTATTTCGCATCATCTTCGTATGGACTCGAGTAAAAAAATGCTCGCTCTATGGCTAGAAGATATAGCAACATACCTCTTTGCCAGTTAAGTGTACCCCTGGCTTTGTTTTTCTTTTGAATGGATCGCGGTTCTCACTCAATTATTTAGAGTCCATCAGCTCGAATCATTCCAATGTCCTCGGAATTGTTGTAACGTTGGCGACACATGTTTTATTGACCTTTGTTGGCCTTTTCCTCCAATCGAGCCTCCCTAGCCGCCCGAACGAGCGGGGATAGGGATGATAGGTCGACACATGTCTTCATAAACTCGTGCTATATCGAGGTTAGTTTCTTTTTCTGGCCAATGAATCCACGAATTGGAGAAACGTACTCGAAGTAGATCATGCGCGCTCGCCCTTTTCTCTGGGTCAACTTTCAAGGCGAAGTACAAGAAATCTCGGAATACCGCAGATAAGTTATGTTCTTCCTTGATTTGCGGCGTCCCGTTGGTAGCAATTAACCATAAAGCGCGGAGTGGTGACTCCGTAAGATATGGCGGCTCCCCTTCGATCATTTCAATGGCCATGATACCCAGTGACCAAATATCGACTTTTCTCCCATATTCTTTCCTTGTAACAACTTCAGGTGCCATCCAGTACGGCGTACCGACCATTGTAGTCCGCTTATTATGTGCCTCGTTAATTTGCGCGCAGAAACCGAAGTCGGCTACGGGGAATCAACGTTAGACCGCAATTTATAGATAAGGAATAGGTCCAACTTACTGAGCTTGATATTACCATCCAAGGACAGTAAAATATTGTCCGACTTGATGTCTCTGTGAATAACTCCTTTAGAGTGTAGATGTTGAAGGCCTTTTAGGGTCTCTCTACAGACTGAGGCGATTTGTCCTTCCGTCATTATATTAAAAGTGACAACATCGGTCAAACTACCACCTTCCATATATTCCATTATCACCCATAGCTCACCACCGCATAGATAGCTATCTATGAAGTTGACGATGTTCGGATGTGAGCTTTCCTTCATGACCAAAATTTCGTTGATGATTAGGTCCTTCTTCGGCTGTTGCTCGAGGTTCATCTGTTTGATAGCTACTAGTCGGTTTATTCCTCGCTCGTAACCGGTATAGACGCCTCCGGATGCACCCTGTCCGATCTTTGTGAAACCACGATAGATCTCACGAGGGTCGCCTTCAGAACAGATACGCTTCAGGGCCGCTGCTACATCTATGCTAGTACTCTGTCGTGGTCGATTACGGGGACGTGGCTGTTGTGCTGGAGGTCCTGCACGTCCCGGATGAGCCGCACTGCCTGCGCCATTAGCTTCTGGTGCGCGACCCATTTGATGCTGCTGTTGCGAGCTCGAGGGTATCGGCTGGGTGGGAGGCTGCTTAGTACTCGCAGATCTACCGAGTTGACCCTTCATAGCAGCCTGAGCTTGCGCCATGGCTTGCTCTTGTTGATGCTGCATTAATTGCTGTTGGTATGCAGCCTGGACTGCAGGCGAAGGTTGGCCGACAGGCGTATGGGGTTGGGACCCGTTAACGCGCGAGTTCGATCTCGACCGATGCTCTTCGGGGAGCATTGGAACATTGTCCTTCGGCGGGGGGGCGTGAGGACCTGCCGAGTGCATATCCTCACCGGCTTGCGTCATACCGATGCCCGAATCCTTGGTGGGATAGGGCAATTGTTGCGCGGCTCGGGTCTGTAGAGAGACGGGGGGTTTCGGCGCGGGTCGGCTAGGCTGCAAGTTGGAGTGGTCCTTGACAGAGTGCAGCGTCGTCGGACTCTTCCCAGGTATGGGTACCGGAGGGGGGGCGCGGGGGTTCTCGAAGGTGCCTTCATTATTCACGATTGGAAATCTCGGACTTGCTGGTGGACTGATCATAGGTGACATACCCGCATAGTTTGATGCATACATGCCGGGGGATGTTGCCATTCCACCAGAGGGGGTGCGCAATTCAGGAGCTCTCACATCGTGGAATTTCTCCAGGACCTGATCCTCATGCGGCTTCTCTGTGGTCTCTTTGTAGAAAGTGACGAGATTTGCAATCATCTGGGGGTTTTCCCTCTGAGCATTCTCTGGAATACCACTCTCGTTGATTAGACGTTGCCATTCTTTGGGCAAGCCCTGCAAGGGGGAGTTAGCAAGGGGGAGAACCCGAGGGTTGGGCGAAGGTAGAGGTCAAGATCGAAACTAACCGTGAACTGGCCGGTAGAACTATCGTAGCCGACGTGGGTGACGTGAACGGGATTTTCTGGTGCCGAGATAACAGGTTTTTTGGGCGACCCCACTAATGTGCTCATGAGGCCGGAGAAGCCCGACTTTTTTCTTAAGACGCCGGGGCCTTTGAGTTCTTTGCCCTCGTCTGAGTATCGTTTCGGGGGTAGGACATGATTCTCGTTGACGCGCGCGCCGTGGGACTTCTCCGACATGTTGGCGTCGAGAGCGGAGAAGCTAGCTGATTGTCGTAAAGGAGGACTCATCACACGCGGGTCAGGACTCGAAGTCGTCGGCGAGGGTTGTGCTGGGCGTGCTTGGGAGGAAGAGTATTGATAGGTGGGCGACTTGGTGGCCTCGAAATGATTCAGGATGAAATTGCCGTCAAAAGGCGCACCTACAAACTCTTCGGGTGTCTGGGAAGAGAGTGGATGGCGAAGATGGGAATCGGATAAACGTTGGGTTCCCGATTTCGAGGATCCAGTGCTAGCACCAATGCCAATGCCTATGCCAATGCCGACCCCAGATCCAATTCCGGCTCCGTCAGCAGCGGCGGGGGGGAATAATGGGTTGTTGGGGGGCGGAAACGGGGACGAAGGCGAAGGCGAGGGCAAGGGCGAAGACGAGGCTACCTGATGGTAAGGAGTCGAAGAAAAGGTAGAGGGTAAAAATTGGCCGGGAGACAGTGTGGGCGGAGAGCGAGCGGAATAACTGCTGTAGGGATTGTTGTGATGGTGATTATTGCTGCCGCCGCTGTTGGTAGAGAAGGTAGTGGTAGTAATGGTAGTGGTAGTAGTAGTGGTAGTAGTGGGAGTTGGCGGATGACGGGGCGATGCGGAGGAGTTTAACGCGTTGTTAATGCCCACGTTATTAGCAGCAGTGTTAAAAGCGTTAGCACTGTTAGGCGTTGTAGTAGTTGCGGGCGTTCTGTGGGGAGCGCTTGGAGCACGCCTCAAACTCGTGGAGCTCCGTTTGCTCTTGAGGGATTGGGCGTCAAAGCGACCATCAGCGGTGAGGGAGAAGCTATGGCCGTGATGATGGTGTTGAGAGGAAGGAGGAGGCTTCTTAGTTAATCTGTTACGCCGTTGCTGTTGCTGTTGCTGCTGCTGCTGCTGCTGCTGCTGCTGCACCTGCGGGCTGCTATTGCTATCAACATTATTACCGTTAGTACTGTGGCTGTCCATCGCTACCTTAAAGGTAGGTGTAGGTACAAAGTAGGGGCGGAAAAATAAAAAAAACAGAGTTTTTTTAGTCAAGCCTTGCTTATTTTTTTGGAGAGGAGGGGGGGCAGGCAAGTGATTTTTTTTAGTGACAATTAAAAAAATAAAAGAATCCTGAGAATGAAGAATATGGGTCAAGCGATGAAACCATAGCTGACGAAACTAGAAAACACTTGACATGATTGATATTGTAGGTAGGTAATTAGGTATTTGAGAGGAGGGAGGATATAGAAGGGGGGGGGGGGGGGGGGGGGGGGGGGGCCCAAAAAGGGTGCATGTACCGAGGGCCGTTACGTTTTTTTTGCAAT